>NW_019211458.1:7612235-7966286 GCF_002443255.2 Varroa destructor
AAAAATCGAGAAGCCATGTTTGTTTGGTTCCACGCAGGCTCCCAAAATTCTATTTACTACGTTATAACGAAACTACTAAGAGCCTGTAAAAAAGGGAAAGAGCGATTTCGTTATAACGTAGTAAATAGAATTTTGGGAGCCTGCGTGGAACCAAACAAACATGGCTTCTCGATTTTTTTTTAATACATTTGCTAGCAGTGAGCAACACGCAGTTACAATAGCAAATCCCAACACGGGATCGTTATGGGTGTCTCGAGTCAAAGAAGGCGAAGATGGGTGGCTGCGGAAAGTGCCCCTGAGCTTAGAGAGTCTCATCTAGAAAATAGCATAATTCGTTCTGGAAAGAATGAAAAGGTCTCGAACGCTGAAGGGCACTTAACGAATCATGCTAGAGCCTGACTGGAAAACTATTTGATGCTCCCCAAATTCTTCAAAGCTCACGCCAGCGGATTTCCACATTTTTCAGTCACCGGCAAATGGAGCTCGCAGCAGTAGCACATTTGTCAACAGGGAAAGCCTCAAAAACCGATTCCATGAGTTCGTCAACAGCAGATCTAGAGGTTTCTGGCAAGACCTTGGTAAGGGACTAAGGGTCAATTGATTGAGACATGGAAGAGAATCTTCGAAGTGATTACGAATACATAATGAACTTGTTACTAAACTGTGAGTGAAACTCTACGCAATAATTGTTAGATAAATAAACCCAACTTGCTTTTCGACCAAAATGATCTCGAAAAACACCTTTTAATAATCACGCTGGGCAGTATTTTTCCTATAAATCCTACAGACCTCAAATTTTTGTCTTCTACTGACGGTCCTTTCTGTGTATGATTACGTCATTGAGCGTTTCTATCCATATTAAAGTGATGCACATTAACGGCAAGAACCAGGTCAAGGAGATGCGTTCCAGTTCTAAATTGACCCGAAATAAGAAAAAATTGTCATTAATGGCTTCCATCAGTATACGGTAAAAATATTGCCCATAGTGCCGTATTGCTACTTCATAAGCTTCCGTCAAATTATCCACTTCATTGTACCTGACCAATTTTGCGGGCCTTGTGAAAAATTTGTCGACCACTTTGTCATAATTGATTCTAACAGATGAAACCATGTTTTTGTGGCAATATTGCCTACGTATCACCTGGTCTTACCAAGAGTGTCAAATACTAGAAAATAGAATATATGATGAATTAGCATCGCTCGTAGCTATAGTAGCGCAGATAACCCATGTAACAGGCGATTAGAAGAGTCCGCAGAGACTCGCACGTCATCGGTCGTCACGCTTCTTAACGATACCGTATGCATCAGTCACTATGACAGACGCCACTTCAAATGACCTCAATAGGATCTCAATAGGTTACGCTGATAGGCCTTTAACATGAAAAAAAAAAGTATCATTTGTTGCTTTGCTTTTGAAGTGTCGTGAAGTGTAACGATTTAAATTCTTGAGATAAGAGTTGTTCATTCAGTCGCAATGATTACTGCCAGCATTTGATGCGTTTACGTCCACTATGTTTTACTACAAATAGCGCTAGTATGTGAAATTGGTCGAAGTCTACTACATAATTTATTTTTATATAGCCGACATCAAAATTAAGACAAAGTTCGTACGTTTCTATTACTTGTATCTAGTATGCACCAGTGGGTCCGGAATCGAGTAACGAAAATCGCATTGCTAAATAGCCTATCGCACCGTTGGGAAGAGGCCACGGTGAGTACTGCACTGCTGTCTTACGTTGGTTAGTTATTTAAAAGGGATCTCCTTTGTGAGACTACATTAAAAAAAAAAAAAGGCCCGTAAATAATAATAAGTAACCTTAGTGTCAAACCATTATGGAACAGTAGCCTAGCTAGTCAGTTTTTGTAGTTCAATTAAAACGTTTTTAGGGAATCTGGTTCACGGGATACATTTTTTTGGAAAAGCTACAATTAGCAGAAAAACTAGTTACCATGCCATGGGTTATTCCGCGAAGAAAAGCTTTAGCGAACAATAAAAGTATCGAATAAAGTGGGCGTAATATAATAATAGTTGCAATATTAACGAAGGATTTATCTATTGTTACGGATTTCCTTACGAGAAATAAGACTTAATTCTTCCCGGTATTTTTATTTCTGAACATGCTCATGGGTAGTCCAGGGAGGAAAAGCGTCGTGGGGTAGATGTGCTGAAAAATAAAGTTTAGACAATTATCCTTTGCCAGCTTCCGTTATTGCTGATATTTCTCATCAATTCAGAGTTTTGTACGCTCTCTTTTTAATGTGTCCCGAACGATTTCACGCCTGAGGTTTGTATGATTTCCGGGTATGTCAATTTGATTATTTGTTTCGAAGTTTAGCAATTTAAGCTGATCGCGTCAGCCTCCGCTGACCAATCGCTATGCCATCGCTTCAGTCTACTGTGTGTTAATTTTCAGACAAATGTTTGTGA
Source organism: Varroa destructor (assembly GCF_002443255.2). Classification (NCBI taxonomy): domain Eukaryota; kingdom Metazoa; phylum Arthropoda; class Arachnida; order Mesostigmata; family Varroidae; genus Varroa; species Varroa destructor. The sequence goes on from NW_019211458.1 coordinate 7,614,664, forward strand.
TGTGTGTTAATGTGGGCTAAAGTCGATAACATTTGTTGCAAACGAAATCGGGCGCTACTGCAAAGGAGAAGACCATAACATAATAATCTGTGCTGTAATACCTGTTTATTATTCATTATGGACAGTCGGAGACTAATAACACAAATAAAGATGTTTACGGTCGTCCTAGTAGGTAAAACCGTCTGTCTGAACGACAGGTCAGTCTTTGGCTTCTTTTTTCAATGTACTAAAAAAGGGAATGTCTGTATGAACCACCTCAAGGAAATGCAGACTATTTCAAGTTACGATTCCCCAGTTCCTTCTGATGTGTGAGACTCAGACGTAAATCTGTCCTACTATCAACTATGCCTCTAACCATGCTCTTTTGGCACGAAGCTATTATACAATTAGGTGCGTAAACCATAAGAACCTCATAGTTCTGCCATCTTAGCCTTCAAATACTATGTTTAAAGCCAGGAGCCCTACTTTTTTACTCTAATCACAGGATTCTCTTTAACTCGCTGTGTCTTTGCTCGTTTGCTTTAAACTCGTTATTTTCTTTGAGTACTTTGATCCCTGTTGTCAGTCCTCCTGTAATATAAATACCTTCTCCATATCCGTAACTGGCGTAAGTCCGCATAACTGTGCGTGTTCTAACCTTTTTTTGGCCAGACCGAGAGCATGGCAGCGTAATATAGTATGCTCCTGCTAGTCTGTCACACAGGGCACAAATATCCATTTAGGTTTTACATATACTATCTATATACGTCTGGAATTAATCGTACCGCACCCGAGTGATGTCGTACGTCAACTCGCCGTGCGGCTTATCGTACCAAATCAGTAGCCTGATGTAGCTGCTGACCTAATTGAGCTTGTGTCCGTTTGTTCTGCTATTTTAGAAATAGCACCCACTCGGCCAGTATGACCCAGGGAAACACTTTGGCATCAGGATTAGAACGGCAGCAGCGAAAATCACATTGTGAGAACAAATGACCCTGATGCCAACTGTGCTCGCAGCAGCCAGCAATGTCGCTTCGTTTTTCTCGGCACCCAGGGTTCCAGTGGGAAAGCGCGCAGAACAACTGCCTCAGTTACTAAGCCTAGTAGGCGTCTGGAACCTTTTGATGCTCCTCTTATTCTTGGCACTACACGCGCTAGGCTGGTCGTAATCTTTATTTCCTTCTCAGCCACATGTCTTCTGCATGGAGTTCCTCTTAGAACTGTAACTATCATAACTTTTAGGTACGTTACCTCTTTCTTCAGGTCTATTTTTCTACGTCCTTAGAGTTATCTTCACACCTTAGCAATGCTTCCTGTCAGTTAGGTGTAGGAAGTTGCTCTTCTCGAGGGCAAGCTTCCGATAATACTCGTCCATGCATCTTTGCACCTATGCCAGGGCTTCGGTTGCTTATTTCTTAATACTGTTTTCTTCATTTGGGTCGTCATCGAAGTCACGAGGTCGTCGCTATACGCTACACATTTAACTCTTCCTAGGGCCGTCATGTCTTCGTCTCAGCTAATGTTCCAAAGAATGAGCCCTAGAACCGAATTCTTGGGAATCCTAGCCATGACTGGTAGCCTCTCCTATATCAAGAATTTTGTCATATAAATGAGATGATTCTTCGAAAGCGAGAAACTTACTTTCTTTACATGCACTCATAACAGTTTCCCGGCTCATGATGTTAACTTACGTCTCTTACGTTTAGCTTCTAATTTTCAGAGACTTAGTTCTTTCATCGTAGGCCTTATTGATATCCGTTTCATCGACACGAGTGTCTATTTCCGCTTTTAAAAATCGAACTGACTCTTCCAGAGCGTTTCCTTCTCTATTTAATTTTCTGTAAAAAAACGTCCACCTGCGATGTTCTCCATAGCTTTAGTAGTTGCATTCAGCGAGCACATAAGCTTGTGATCTAGTGGACTTATCCGTCTTTGGGCTCATTTACACGGACTAGGTTAACTTTTTCTGCCTAGGTCCGTAAAGAATTCGTGCCACCGAACAAGAAGCCTGACAGTTCCCGAAAGCATTCCGTTTGGGTTTGCTACTTTCTTTTTGAGACGAGATGTGCGTTTTCTATTTCCTCTGTAATCACCTCTGATATTCCCCTGTAAGCATAGATATTTGCCTAGAAATGCCTGTTCGTGAAACAGAACCGAATTCTCTCCTCGATAGTTTTCTTCGCGTTATTGTACAACATTTTCTTCACTGGTCTCTTAGGGTTTCAGCGATCTCTGCGCTTGACTGACATTTCTGGCGGTGATCTCTGTGATTGTTGAAAAGTACTTAATTTTCCTGTTCGCATGCCCTGACCGAGTAGTGGCTGAGCATGCGCTCATTCATCTGTTTTTGGACCTTACGGAAAAGTGTGCTAATCTCATTATCAAACGTCATAAAATTAAGTCACATCTCAGTATCACAGATCCTCCATTTCCTCTTAAGGTAACTTTAGTCCTTCGGCAACTGCAGTGAATGCAACGTATCAATGATAACTTGAGCTGATTTGTTTTTAGCCACTCTCCAACCTTTTATATGTGACAGGATCTCAGCATTGCCAACAAACGGTTTCTTTTGCGGTCAGTAACTCTATATTTCCTTATTGGTTGAATCTTGGTTGTCATTAATGATCATAAACCCTGGTTCTGCATCCAGTCCTGTAAGGATAAATATCCTTCTGCCATGTATATGCTGGCTTGGAAACCCATTTAAATCTTGTTTCCTATCTATTGCGTTTCTAATCTTTGGCCCAACACTTTTAGGAACCGATTAAATTTGTCTTTATTTAAAAAGAGAGTGGCAGTGATAAACAAATGCCACCCGACCTATCTAGCTCTAGGTAAAAGTTTCTTCCGTACTTTCACCCCCTACTACTTCCGAAGTTTTGCTCCAATCAGCAGATAATCGTACCAGCCCTATACTCAGCTACTCCATCCTGGTGAGGTCACAGTTCTTGTTTTGTTCGACTCGCTTAGCAAACAAGTTCTAGCCTCTACGTTACCACACCAAATACATAATATGCTTCGTCGCTTCACTGTAACTTGGCTTGATCATTTTGTTGTCTTGCTATATAGGAAATCCACTACCGAAAGTCTCATGTCGATTGCGTTCTTCGTTCTTTTCTGCGGTTGGTGGTCCCTGTTGGGTCTTTCAGTTCAGCCTGTTCATGACTTGCCGGCTTTATACAACCTTTCTTGTTTCTTCTACAGTTTTCTGTCTTGGGCCTTCGGGCATCGTACAGAGATTGCTATGTGCCTATTTGTTTCACACGCACAGCAATGGAAAGTCGAGCCTTTGCAGTCCTGGAGTACGTGTCCATCAGAGCCGTACTTGCGGTAACGTTTCCCACCGACTTTGCTTTCTTAGCCCAGTATTTCCCTTTTTGGCAGATGTAACATATCAGCGGTTGGATCCACTCTTCTGGCGACTAGTACCTTCTTTCTTGCTTCACATTTCTGTATCAAGGCAAAAAATCTTCTGACCGGCCAAGGAAAGTATCGATACCAGGTTAGACCAGGACTTACCCTGGATTCCTATAAACGGACCTACATATTCTTTGGAAAGCCTAGTGCGAAGTTGTTACCTATTTGTTAGGCATCTAGGAAGCAGTCGATGTTCTTTAAAACGACAATCTTTGTAAAGCCAGCTTCCTGGAGATGTACTTGAGCTCCAGCCTTAATGATATCATGAAAAATTTGCTTTCTTTTACCTAAATTTTCTGCACTTTCATCACTAGGTCCTCATTCGGTGTTTTATTTAGAGCTCCCTCTTATTTGCTTGCCCTATGTGGTTATACGCGAGCTCCTATATCTCTGAGGATTGTTTTAAATTGTTTACGTTTGCAGTTTTTGATCCAATGATATGGTCGTTCTGTTGCCTCCAGGCAAAAAAAGCTCTGTCTCAACCTAATATCTGTTAAGTTTAAGACCGATATCATTTTCTCGATGGCATACCTCTCCTAGGCTCTTGTCCATAAATAAATATAGGTAAAATCTTCTTGTGTTTAGCCTTTTTTTTTTATCAGAGTTACTTTTTTTAAAGGACTTCAACGAAGCCTTCTGCAGGCCCGGTTGAGCCAACTATTGAAACCATCAGATATTTGGTGAATAGGACTGGTCCAGGATGTTAACGCCTGTTGGCCCTTCATGACCAACCGTTTTGAAACCCTCGCAGTTTTCTAGAACCGCTCGGGAGTCAACTCTGAGGGCAAAGGACTTAAAACCAGACTAAAATTGGCTTGCAAGTCATCTAAATATAGCCGCTTTCTTATCGGATTTTTTGGTAACCAGCATAGCTTGGTCGCTCTAGAATGCCATGGCGCTTTTGTTGCTCAGACTCGATCGCAGGAAGAGCTCATTTGACCGTTCCTTAACTAGTGTCCTTGTTTAGTAGTCATAGCTTTTGCCAGAACTTTCTTATTTGCGGATGCTAACTTTTCCGTTTCGACTCCCTCCAGTTCTTTCAACTTTAATGTTTCATTTTGAGTATAGAAGGCTAGCTTTTTCCTCATGGTTTTCTCTTCTTTCTAGCTATTATCTAGGTCGTTCTTCACTCTTTCAATTTATTTTTTTGAGGAGCTTGTTTTTTCTTAGTTCTCATCCCGTATCTCCTTGAAAAGTCTTCCGACTGCTACCTTAATAACCCTCTGAATGTTTCCGTGTCTGTCGCGCCGTCTAGCTTGGTTGTTCAGTTCGAAAACTACGCTATTCACGGGCTGATACTGTCATGTTTTCAATACTGTTTTTAACCATTTTATTTGACCTTTGGTTCTAGGTAAATATGTGTTTCCTCCTTCTCAAGAACCCGTCATTCAACCATCTAGTACAATGCTATTGGATTGTAGTAAGCGACCTTGAGCAGCTGTAGTAGCTTCATTGGGTCTCCAGTTGTATTATGTCAACTATTCGAGTAACTGAATTAGTCGGCCGGAAATCAGAGAATTCGAAAATCTACGAAAGCACCGTCACTGCTCTGGCGGCCACCATGAATTTTCGCGCTTTTACACTTCGAAAACGAGCTCAAATTACAGCTTTATTGACCGAATCAAGTTAATACTTTGCGCAGGCGATTGTTATATATATATATATATATATAGTAACGCGTATTGAAAACAGACTTGTCTTTTTTGGGGCGACCTCAATGCCGCCCCATAATCGTGAACAGAAAAAAGAAGATAATGCAGGCTTAAGTCAAATGGAGAATTGCTAACTATCCATTTGTTGCTCGGAAGTCGAAATCGTAATGGAGTGGCGAGACGGCACAGAAAAAGCGACTGAGGAAGAGAGCAGGCACATCTGCTGCTGCTGTAAGTGACAATTTAATGGATATGGATAGTAAGTGAGCATTTTGAGTATATACGTAAAAAATGAGTTAATTATACAAACTTAACGTGTTTTTCTGTCCTAAGTTGACGCGAGAAGCAGTGAATCTACGTTCTTATTTGCAGCCTTATCGGGGAGATAAGGCAGATGCTACGGCATCAACCAAATTAAAAGGATATGAGTAGAATGCGTTCTGTTGAACCGTAATCAATCCAGTTGCGTACCTGTGGCGAGCCGCGACCTTTTCTAGAGCATATCTACGATGTCCTTTAGGTACAAGGCCAACAGTGTTTCAACCGGTCAAATTAATTAGTACGCAAGTGTACACTTTAATCCCGGTGCATATTGTTTCTGCTGGCATCCATGGAGAAAGGTACTATAGAAAAGTGTTTATGAGCTAATATAGCATATTTACATTGCGACGTTATTCTTATTTGAATCAGAACAGAGACTATGCATAAGATCTGTTCAGGCCCAGGACGTAGTAGTCTCGAATGTGCATGAGGTAAACCACGTATCGGATGTGTGCAACTATTCAGCCAGCGAGCAGAACAAAGTAGACTAATTTCTGAACACATTCATTTTATTCGGTACATTTGGCCAGTCGGGTGTATAATAAAATGTTTTATTGAATAATATATCATTGTTAAATGTTGATTTTAATAATAAATGCACAAGTGTACATCTATAAATATTTACACAGCGGCATTATGCTGGCTCTACTTTATCTAGTGGAGTTAAACATTTACATATTTTCCCCTACGATGGTTGATGAGGTCAGACCAAATGCTGACATATAAGTTCTTCCCTTTATGCCCCCTCCATTGGGCTAATCAAACTGAAAAACACCATCATACAAATGCAGCTCCGACATAAGAAGATGCTCTGACTACTGATAATTAGATCGGCCATCATTTTCGACTAAAAATAATCCCAATCTGAAGTAGCGCAAAATATCGGGAGATACTTAATTGCCTAGTTAAACATTTGCATTTTATTAAACTTTGAAACTGGGTGTCACTGTTAAATGATATCGGGCGGGAAATAGTATATGATAAGTTGTATTTTTATTTGATTGGTATATCTAGTTTTACTACGGCGTGTAATTTTGTAGCCAAATATTAAAAATCTGCTTAGTAAAAACTCGGCGAAAATCAGGTAGAGATTTAAATTTTATGCAAAAAAAAAAGAAAGAAACGATTAAAGAACCAATGAATAGTAAGTTAGTTATAGACGTGTTAGTTTTAATAAGTTAATTATAGAACAGCTTGAAGGTAGGTGCACAACTTACAAAAGGTAATGTGATATAGCTCATAAGTTACCTTAATAAAAGGATGCTACAAACAGATTTAATTAGGTTGGAAAAACGTATTTACTTCACAGTGTATTTCCTCAACGCGGACGCTTCATTTATTTGACTAAATTCAAACACAATGCTATTTCTACTATGAGCGGTACCAACGAGTGTTTGCACTGTATAGTGAGACTCGGCTATACACGTACCTATAGACACCCATTGTATAAATAACTAAAGGGCCTTCCGAAACGTTGAAGCTTCTCTGTGGGAATCAGAGCATGTAAAAAGAAAAAAGACAAGAAAGAGCCTTCTTTGGCCAAGTTGGCTGGCTAAGTGTTAGATTGGGTATTGCATTCGCTCAGGGTGAGTTGATTCTTAATCCGCATGCCTTCGTAGACATCAAATAAGATGCGGTTTTATCTAGAAAACGTTCTAAAAATAACTTCTATCTGCAAAAACGCGGCGATCGATTCGATTGCCCCCCACGCGTATGTTCATAAATGTAAAGTGTTTGGGTATGATATAGTTGGTAATTGATCAATGGGAGCTAGGGGAACGCGGGACTAATTAGGCCTACATTCGCGTAAGGAGGGCGTTAACAACAACCATTACTACAAGCTGAAGGAAAATAATGCCGATGTATTCACTGAGGACCCCTTTCTCCTGTGAGAAAAGAAGAAAATAACTATTACAGGCACCTATATCACTGGTAGCTATGAAAGTTATATGGATCGGAGATCAGATGGTCTACTAATTTTTTTTTGTGAGCAGAAATTAAAGGAAGAGCAATCGTCGCTATGTTTCCTAATCATGTAGTGCAACGTTATCTAAGTCATCTCGTACAGCGGAGATCCTCAGTGCATTGCTGAGCAGCGTGGGGCTGGACTTCGTTTGGCCAAGATGGCGGTACAAGCACGAGCTGGGTTTTCTTTGAAAACTGTGGAAAATTATAACAATGCGCACTCTGCTTTACAAAGCCAACCTGGCGCAAATAATAAGGTCGGTATAACCATCGTCATTATTCACGATTTTGTCATCTATCTGACTGGGTAATCATAATCGATTAAATAGAATTTGAGATGATTGACAGAAAGATCATTTTGAGCATAGCAACTGTTCAGCTGCGTCATGGCAATGCGACCTTAAATTTCTTGCAGACGAAACCTAGACGTGTGTGCATGAAGATGTACCACTTCGATGCGATGCTCTAGGGGCCTGATGTACAATGTTAAAAAACGGAGCTGAACTGTGCTCAGAGGCAGGCTGATCTTCGAAACGCTAAATGGCCGATAGCATTCGTTATTATTAGCAGAAATATATATATATATATATATCCGTGTCTCTCCGTAGACGTTTATGTAGAGGACAACTAAAGTATGCCTATACCTCTCTATTTTTTTCAAAAGATTAATATAAAACGTTGATAATACAGTGCTAAACTCTGGTTTCATTTGCAGCTTCAATATGTCCCTTTGTTGAAACATGTTTCTGAAATAATAACGTGTCGACTTGCCGTCAATGTAGTAAACTACGACGGATGCGGCTTGTTATAGTGGTATAGTATGAGGAGACAAATGTGGCGCCTGTTCCCAATCAGCCGCAGAATTTCTAGCTTTAAACTTTTTCGTGTTTGACGTTCGCGCGTCAAAAAAAAATGATCATTTATAGGGTTGACTCTCTTGAATATCCGACTCGTTCGCCGCAGCAGTAGTAAGCGGACCCTTTGATTGAGCGTAAGTTATAGGTAGAAAATGACAACGTTGAGCGTAAGTGATAAGCGGCGGAAGACCAATAGTTGTTGTATATCTATGTATCTATCTGGAAGGCGCATGGGAAATTGGCATTTGAACACCGTGACAAGCATAATTAATAATGGCCTATAGGTGGCTCACCTAAAGGCATGGTACGAAATTGGAATACCAATTATACGATATAGCTCGTGAAACTTTTGCAAGTTTTTATCCAAAGGGAAGACATCATTTTCAAACATTATCGTTCTTTGATCAGCCTTGCTATGCTTATGAAACGTTCGATTTGTTTGTGTTTGTGAATAAGGAAAATATACTAGGTAGAAAAGGCACAAGGGAAACATCGATACTTCAACTATGAGCCGGCGCGTCCCCTTCTGACAGGCAATTGTGTTATAATACAGTTGTTTTTGTTATTGGTTACTGTTCATACAAGCGTCGTTGTTTGAGTGGCTGTTTCTAAACGTCAATGACCAAGATGAGTCAATAAAACGAAACCCTAAGAAATAGAAGTTAGCAATTAATAACAATAGGTTATATAGCAGACGCACCTATGCCTGTGCTGTTTCTAATTAGAATTTATTAAATATGGGTATCATAAGTTTTTTTTTCAAAATACCGATCTCATACTTGTTCCTTTATGTCAATTTAAAGAGGATTTCCAATTTGTACACGCTGCCACGCTTCATAGGCTTTTGCCCTGTTCTTCAACGTCCACGAAAATCTCGATAAGCGGCATTTTTGTTTCGTAAAATATGAAAATAAAAAAATTGGACGCATAGCTTCGAAACAACGGAGCACTTTATGATAGAACGCACGATAAACCGCATGGCGTAAAACATAAGTGTATCGTAAACATAACGACAGTCTCATTGAGAAACATCAATTACACATTTTCTGCAGTGGGCTGTTTTCGCTAGTTACACTTTTAACCTGTTGGGTTTGTCTTTTGTTAAGCCCGTTCTAATGTAGCGGGTTATGATCGCGCAATTGTACTAAATTCTGGCGCGATATTCCGCAATAAAAATCTACCTAACTTTTTTACCTTTATACGCTATTGCTGGTTATCAGGCCATGAGTATCTTCAGCCGCTGTAGAGACAGTGCCTGGATCAGGTATAACTAAAGGTGTCTTCTTTAAACTTACTAATATTATATCAAACAAAGGCTCGCTAAAAAATACCGGATACTTTATAAAGAAGTCACTCATTGTGGAAATACGTAGGTTTATTACTGTGTAGCAAAAGCGTAATCCTGGACCGTTAGTAATTTCGCCTCGGAATCACAGATCGACGCTCTTATGGGACTCCAGCCTTCGACAATAATATACTAAGAACATCTTCCAGTTGACATCTGTGAAAAACACTATTCAGAGCGTTCCGACTGTTGGTATATCGAAATAACGTTAGGTTTTGTTTCGGTATTAAGGGATTTCTAATAAAAGCGACTAGCAATCTGCTTGATTTTAACAACGAGGTGATCCAAAGCATATATCTGGATAAAAGACTGCTCAAAAACAATGTCACAACAGAGAACGAGAAAAGCAAAAGGTAATCCATATGCCATAAATAAAGGTTCAAGAGATTCTTAGAAACGATTTAAAAAGACGCATTATTATACTGGCTTACTTTCTATTGGCTCACACTGGATCTGTTACGTACGACACCCTGCATTTACGTTGTGCGTTCGATCTGTCGATATGTGTTACGCAGGTCTCCCACTAACATTTCTAAAGACTAGGACTCTAATCTTGACTGAGACACAACTCATGTTTAGAATTGATAGGCATTTCTATATACATTGCTTCTGAGTTCTGGTTTAAACGTAGCCAATATTCATCCAAAACAGCGATCTTCGAAAAAAAAAGTCTGACAGCTTTTAGTGTTTAAAACGAAAAAATCTGTTAAAGGAAAAGCACCCAATGCACCTTATAGATGCAGAGAAAGCTCGATGTCGATATATCAAAAACCGTATGTACCGTATAGAAAATTTAGGCACACCAGAAAATGTAGTTTCAGATTAATAACAAATCACGTTTTCACGCTTCTTCTCCACAAATATCATAGTTCACACGAGAAACCGTTTCAAATCGAAGCTTTGAGTCTATCTAAAAGGTGGTCAAATTTATGAGCAAGGGTTTAAGAAAAGGTTGTCGATAGTTTAACGGGGCGCCTTCTGGTGCACTTTAATACCAAAACAAATTTAGCAGAAATGATTATAGCATAATTATTTAACATATGAATAACATCGAATTAAACAAAGATTATTTACCAAATAGGTAAAAATCAATAAATAAGGTAAATAATTCCGATAAGGTACTATCGACTTTATAGCAAAAGTCCGACAATGAGCGCGCTTCGAAATTATCATGCTCGAACATAGGGCAAAAAGTCTACAAGCAATAATACGTATCGCCTTTAGATTGCTATACAAGATCGAGAGATAAAATGTAGAGGTCAGTTTGTTTTCTTTGAATAATTCGGAAGCACTTACTAAGGGAACTTTAACCACAATTCAGCATTAGTCCTTACTGATGCAAATCAAGCAAAGGAAGATATAAGTAAAAACACGGTTCTATCTAGTAAATTCATAAAAAAAAAAAAAAAAAAAACAGAGGTTAGAACAAAACCCACGACTATCGTTGAGAGGTAAGTACCAAGGGAACGCGAGACAGCGAACAGCTTTAGTGTGTAGAACTTACAGAAGACGAACTACTTCTGCTCATAGAGCAGATATTAGTTATGTAAAAGATGATCGTTAACTGATACTCTTGAACCGACCATGCAGGGGAGGTGGCCAGAAAAATAAAATCATAAAAATATACAGGACTGACAAAAAATCAGGCAGTTATGGCGGCCATCGACGAAATTGATGCGTTCATACATACTCATAAGGACTTTAGAAGCATTACCTTAAGTGCAATGAAGCGGCCTAGAAAGGTGAAGAAGGCGGATACGAAATTCCCTGCAGCTGTTTGTCTTAGCTTACCTAACATTGTCAACATTGAAGCATTTGATTTTTGATCGTTTTTATAACTTGTATTTACAAATATCAAGCGTTTGAGTCAACGTCATTTAGTAATAGAAATTGACAGTGTTGAAAGTTTTATTTAGACCGGCATCCGTATTAATTAATGCTGCAAGTCCACAACCGTATTCGACAAAAAGGGACGATAGACTTCTCTATTGTTTTCCTACTGTTATACGAAAATATCAGAATCCTGCGTGTCAGCTTAAACTGTCGAATAGAATATTAGGTTTAAAAACAAACGATGGAAGTGTTTTTAGGTAAAGCGAACCAATTTTTTTCCCTTTCATTCACGACACCAACCAGTATTCTTGGACCATGACGGTCCAGTGGCTGACTCAAATTAATAAATTTGGACTTAGTTGAACCTTTGTCTGCTAATGACGATAAGCATGTGGTTGCAGTTAGGACGGGCCTACGAAGTAAACATCGATCCCATTCCGATACGGAAGGTAGGCCGTGGTAGATATGACCCCTTTTCCCTAAGTATTTCTGTACTGCAGAGGCATCAAGAATGCTATCTACGACATCTACACGTTGACCGTGCCTCAATGAGAATCAATCAGACAGGAGAATCGTTCTTTGTTGTCACCGCTTCGAAGAAATAGCATTTCTATCACAATGTGATACTCATTCTGCCGTGAGCTGTGCACGCCCTCCGTGTGCGTCGCTGGAGAAACTGTATTATATTCCCTGATGCACTCTGAGCAGCAGCGAACTACTGAGGTGGCACAAACAGTGCTAACACAAATCAAGCTATATTAACTAACATAACACTTATATGCGAAGACGAAAACCTTTGCACCTATCTGTACCGTACTTCTTATCTCGGGGCGGCTAGTAAATAAAAAAATTGGTCTTCACGTCGTGCCAGAGTTACTCTGGCAGTACAGATAATGTCTAGAAGTACATTTCGCTTGGCGAAAGACATGATTATCATGAAGCATTAAACCACGTTTGAAAATTAATTGAACCCCAATATCCCAAAGACGCAAGTAATAAAACAAACCAGGCCGTGTTATAAAATCCGGTCATCTACTGATCTAACCGCTTCCAATGGCTCTTGAAGATAGTAGACTATTTACAATAACAAAAGAGGTAGAGATAACCTGAATCCATGTGTTTTGCAAGGACTTTCTCTGAGCGATAAACTACTGTATTTGTCAGGCTTCTATGTAACAAAACGTTGTATATGTATGTAAAATATATAGGCAAAAATATATTGCTTACAGCCAACTGTGAAAATCAAGCGACCAAGCATTGCAAACGAGCCCGCTTTTTTGCCTAACGTACCTACGTGACGTAAAAACTATTAGCACGTAGTAAGTATATGCATCGCAAAAACGTTTACTTATTTAGACCGATTGTGTGCTGTTTTCAAACCCGTTCCGACATAGGACATGGCTGTCTGTCAGCGTAGCCCCATCTCGTAACTAACTGCACGATCTGGCCGAATGGAACGGGCATTTATTATTTTCCACAGTTTTTATACCTTAGCTGTCAAGCTTATGGTTCCGATTTGCTTTGCTCATGGGGCTAAGCCATGTTCCTTATCGAACGTTAGACGTTTACTATACTGAAATAATATGCTGCATATGCGCATAATCATACGCATGTGTGACATGTAAAACATTCCGTAATCTATCCACATGCTGAACCTTGACAATATTTAATATGTGCTTGGGGATCGCGCGAAGGTGCCCGCTTGTCACTCTGACTTTTCATGTTCGAAACTGCGTATTGTCACAAAGGCTTTTGGGTGAAGTGCTCATTACCAGTCAGTTGAGTCAGAAGGCTCAATTTGGATCGGTTCTGCGAATTGGGCCTTTTTAAACGTCTAGGTCGCTTCGATCTAGGTAGGTAAATCATCAGGAAATTTCTAATTATCAATGTCTCTGACCTAACTGTAAACGATGGAGTGACTTAACGAATTAAACGTTATATTCAATAATCTTTTTTTATGTGATGGCAGTGATGGCAGCGGATGTCGAGATAAGATTTAGCATGAGCTATTTGTAATCGCATGCCTACCAAACAGCCAGCGCCATTGCCAAATATTGATATGGGTGTTCTAGCACCAAAGGAAAATTTTTGAAATCAACAAGGACAGCATTGATCGTTGATTTTCACAAACCTAAATATAGTTCTTCCTCTTTCCGTTCGATCCTCGGGCCCACGGTATCCACCAATTGGGCGCTCAAGCTTCCGGAATAAGCTGATTTTCGACAGATTCTTTGCCTGGTTTGCCATAAGTTTTTTGAAGTCGTACATCTATCATCGTGCTTACCTTCCGTATCGTTTATCGCGAGTGTAAATTGCACGTGTCAGAATGATCGATCAATTGTAAAGCTAGGGATTTGCGATTAGGTTGCCACATGGTGTCTATCAGGCAAGCTTAGGCGCTTCTCTCTATCTCTTTCTGTTCTATTTTAGCTAGTCTTAGTTATTCGGCTTTTTGTAAACGAGGAAGCATCTCGTCCTGGGCCTAACAAAAAAAATACACTTACATATAAATTTATTTGCCCCATCAGAATTCAAACGGAGTTGGTTCTAGTTAGATTTATCTGGGATTTCTTCAGAAGACCCGAGAGACGGCATGCAAGCAACTATCAATCTTAATAATAATTCCTTAAGGCGGTTGTAAATGCTTCTACCGAATGAAGCTTTCATCGGAGCCATCTATTTTACTGGTACAGGCTAGACCATAAACAGATTTATGCACATTAAGCAATAACGCGAATTGCTAAACTGTTATTATGACGCCTCGTATCCAATGAACACTAAGTTCTGCTGTCAAAAATCATACGACTATATAAAATCACCTTTGAACTTCCTTTCAGTGTACTGAAAAAAGACCAACGCTTGATTTGGGGTATCGGCGTTTCCAGAATAACGTCAAGTTCCAGGCTCGTAAATTTCAATTCGAAAGCAAACATTTACCAGCTTGCTTTGAAGCCCGACGCCATACCTTTCTGGAGGTACTGGGCTTAGGTTTATCTGCGAAAAATCTCAAATTTGGGTTCTTCTCGAACGACTAAATCTTTGTTAGATCCATTGTCTAGCTACAGAGTCGATGTGATGCTAACTAAAATATGCGTTTCGATGATCATACGACGTAAGTGAACGGTCTGAATATGAATGAAATATGAAATGGGCAAATTTGGTCTGATCCAATGAAAACCTCTCTCATGGATATATGGCCTGATTAAACCTGAAGACGCTGAAATGCGAGCTCCAGTTTTAAAACGTCTTAAGGAGGTTCTCGGTATGATCCCCAAAGGTCTTCAGTCCGCCGTCAGGAAAATATTAAAAGCAAAGAAACCGTTATAAACACGGAGAATTCTACATTTACAAATTGTCATTAGCATAAAACATCCTAAAAATTATCGCCGGGGAAAATAACTGACTAAAGGCTCTAGTAGCAATTCTGTAGAATTGAATCTTGAATATCGGCATGACATGTAAATAACAGCGGCATAAAACAAAAATGTTTCGAATTGTGCATCTGGTGTTACTACCTCAATTAGGGCATCGCCGCTTCCGACTCCAGCCGGCAGCATGTTCAACAATACGAGAGGAACTAAGGCAAACAGATGTTAGTACAAAAGTACTCCTATGTTTTTAATTGGAACTATATACGTGCTCTGAAATAATATGAAACGTACGTATGTTACTTTTCGATATAAATGGTAAAGACGTGAAGGGTCACTGGATCTGATTCGATAATAGTAGATTCAAAATCATCGATCGAAATATTTAGTCCTATAAATTTAAACTTGAACACCCGATGGAGCACCCTCGACTTATTCATAATATAGGCTCAAGTTAAAGCGAGTTACGCATAACGCAGTATTTAAGCTAATCACAGCTTGTAAATTTTCTATGGGCAGATTAGCTATTTAACGCTAATACAATTTAGCTAATAAAATTGATAAACGAACCTATATGAGGATATTTAGGTCCAGACTAAGTATATAATCACAAAATTATAACGTGATTTTCTTGAGATTCTCAAGATGGTGTTTGTGTGAAAAAGCTAGGCCAGTTGCTTTCAGAATGATCGATATACTGTCGTCGAAGGTTGATCACCTAGTTAAAACTTATCTTCTGTTCTTCCGTAGATCCCTATAACTTCCATAACCGTTATGCTTGCAAAAAGGCCGAATCAAACTTGGTGCTGGTTTTTCGACTATATTAAATTACGTTTTGCGTAACCACAATTAGCCAATGCCGAAACTGAAAGGGATCGTTACAAAGACATATTTTAGCCTGATAGACGTCCTAGAGGCCTATTGCCAGTCTCAAATAAATGATCGCTTCTCGCTAAATCCTCCAAAAGGCTTATTTCAGTACAACGACTTTATTGTAGTTTGCGGACGAAACAGTAAAAAGCGTATATTGACAAAAAGTACCCTTGTAATCAATAAGCTCCATATATATTTTTCCTGGCAGAGGCTCAAAATGCTAGCAGATCATAAAGTACTTCTAACAATGGTTGGTTCGAAAATATGAAATCAATATATGTATACACACACAATGCATACCGCTTATAGCGATAAGTCACGGTTCTGTTTCCATATAAATTTAATATATATAGCATAGGGCAGCTGAATTAGATCGAGCTCTACTAAAGCTATAGCAATATAAGCTAGTTATTTGCAGGTTGACAAAAGACGCAGTGGTAATAGCAATAAATGCGGAATTTTATGAGGCTATAATTGAAGTATGTAAGCTCTACCCATGATGCTATTATCAAGAGTTATTTACCGTCCAACGAAGAACTCCATCAAACTTGAACTAAGAAGATGAATAAAGTCCACAAAGCTGGGAAGTCATAGACAGTTTATCTCATAAGTCCTCAGACTAGCACTTTCCGCTTGTTCGTGGTAGATGCTTTGGTTGTAACTCTAGGAAAAGCCGTGCCCATGTTCACAATAAGAGAACTAACACATTTTTTTCGAAAGATATATTTTCGAAAACAATAGTATCAAATAGCTTCACACAACTGCAAAGACTTATATAGAAAAAATTAATGTAACAAACAATTCATATGTTTTTTAAAAATACAATGAAGCAAAAAAATGTTGCATTGCTGCTTTCGAAGGCTGATTTCTAGCGGAAGTCCTACTAGAAAAGTTAGAGCGGCGGTCTGAGTTGGCCACAGGAGTCAATTATGGAGTCGAAAACCGACCCCCAATGCCCCAATACGACCTATGCCGAGCACGACAAGTGAGCTGTTCTAGATACGTCTCCTATATAGAGCATTACGGACGTACGAATCACCTCAGCTAGAAAGGTAGCATCTATCGACAACAGGGGCTGGAACTGCATTAAATTCAAAATGATAACAGCAACAGGCGATATACCGCCTGCATTCTACTGACATATAAAAACAGCCACTTCCTTTATGGTAACTACCCGCCTGAAAAGAATAACGGCTGTACACGGTAAATATCGAAATATAGTTAATATACGCAAGACATTCGCTCTTTATGTGTGTTGCTCGAAATAAGGCAAAATGTTACATGTGGCCTGTAAAACTAACGATGAGGCTAACGCAACGGCCGACCTAGCATGCAAATGGTGTTACTATGTATACTCACTGCTAGCATCAAGCTGATCAATAAAACAGTTTATGAAATGGGTGGGCACGTACACACTAGACAATGAATTAACTACTCTTGCGATTTCATAGAATGTTAGAAACTGCAAGACGAAGTGTCTACTTTGAAGACGAAACAAGCGCATGTGGCTGACTTAAGGATGCTTGACATCTCCGAAGGCTCACAGACACCCTCTTCCACGCCACGGAACATTCATGCAGCTAGGCAATATCGTGCAGCTCGTTGGATTTGCACTGAGAGAGCCTTTATTAGGCAAGGACAAAGGCTATTCGTCCGGCGCTAAAAATCGATATCAACAGTGTTCGGTGTGAAGCACATAAGTATATCGACAGCACTGACCGGCCACTAGCGGTATTCTTACAAGCCGGCGATTACAAACACGCGGAATTTGAAAGGGGCACATATATCAGCAAAGTAGGGGATTACTCGGCGAATTTCGTTACTTCACTACCCAGATCCTAAATATGCGTACGGGAATCCATTCCCTTCGTCTGCCATAATTGCAAATCAAACATCAATGCGGAGAAAGCGAGTCAAGTTCCGTTCCCAGTGGTCGGGAGCTGGCGATTAAGTTATAAGGGTAAAATATTTGGAAAGATTGCTGTAAATATCGTTAGGGAGATAAAGCTTTCCTAGGCTTGAGACTTATTACAGAAAGAGGCACAAAGCCATAACTTTTTCAGTCGAAGTCTAGCGGCGATAATATTACGATAGGGCTTAAGCAACAGACCAATTCAACTCAAGCAGACTCTCAGGGTAGAATGTTCCAATAGCCGGGTAAGCTCTACAAGGACGAGTCTCTGTCAAGGGGATGCATAGTTCAAGAACCGACGATGGGAAATGCAACACCTCGTTAGCAAAGGGCTACGGCCGACCGGTGCCATCCGCTCCCACGGTCGAGGATTTCGTGAAGCAGATCCTGGTGGCATTGTCACCAAGGCATCCGGTCCCAGTACGCGGAGCCTTCAATCACTACACGATCCCCGCTAGTGAAGATGATCACAGAGGGTACAGTGAAGCCGGACATGGGAAAGACGCTAAGAGTTGTCAACTCTAGCGCCCCTCGCTCTGGAAGACATGGATAGTACGGATAACCTCAAGGTTATCCGTAACGTTTTCGCTTTATTCATTTTTTCTAACCGAAGGGTAATGGAGAGGGCCACCCCAGTGGGGAGCATCTTTGTGTTCCGCAATCATAGGATAAATAATAACATAGCACGCATAGTAGAAAAGAGCTTCAACGTTTTACGTGGCGAATCAACATATGTCCTATCGGCTGGTTCGTTGCCAGGTTGAAATGGTGCCCTTCATTCTGTTCTTCCTTTAATGATCACCGGCGGTTTTAGCGCCCGCCCTAACCCAGTCGAATTGTGCCATGACCCGTCAACACGCCTGTAGACTACGGTGATTAGCAATCAATCCTATCTCAATATCGACATTCTTAGAACATTCAGGAAGTTCGATTAGTGATATAATTGCGACAGAGATGACTACGAATAAAATAATATTTAACTATGAGGATCAGGCAGTCCCCACATGCAACATACCCATGCAACTACAAGCCTACATACCTATGGCAATGCGCTTAATTATTCAAACTGCACCTGCACGGACTGCCAAACACTAAGTTTTGGATGTGCACAAGCAACGCGCCCAGTACTTGGTGTGGTACGCACTAAAGCTTATGCATAACATTTACTTAAAACTCTCCAATCGACTATACAGTTCCTGCGTCCCCGCAACACAAACCGCCGTTTGATTATACTTACCGTCTTACCGCCCAGAAAGGCCGAATAGCTTTTGAATTTTTGGCTAACTTACGTCCGATTAATCACATTTTAGCCTTCGTTTCCAAGACGATTTGTCGAAAAGCATCGCAACACCAAAGGCATCTTGAACAAGGAGGTCCATCTGATAGTTGACGCACAGCGTCAGCCATACAGATGCCTAACCCACCACGGCAGCTCGGTGACTTACCGTATTAGCTTCTCACTATTCATGAGTTCCTTTTTAAGTATGTTTGGATTATGTGATTCAATATTGCTCATCAGGAGATCTTTTTCGGCACGGAGTGAAAAGAACGGCGCCGTGCTAGCTATTGTATATCATTATTATATGCAAATGCAACACAGTATTCTTTGACAGAAGCTCATCATACGGAAACCTACGTAAGGTCTCAGGAACGTATGTTGACGGGGAAAGTTTACAATAAGCATCTGAAGAGTGCTTTCTTTCTACAACCATTTCAGACGGCATTATTTAATGCAAACTTACGTACGTAAAGAAATACCATTCTACTAGTAATTTTTAAGGAAAGAGATGTACGAAGGCAGTTTCTACCGCATGGGCGATAAAGTCGCCTCACCGCCAAGTTTCGATAGCTCGGATCGCACCGCATGGGATATATTTTATGTGGAAAAACATTATAACCTAGAATATCGAATAAACAAGTAGCATCAAAGCGTCCTATCTCATGATAGTGCTAGGATTAGACACAACGACCTATCGTCGTCTCGCGTATCTTGAATCTGATTGGCCTCTGCTGACGCAGTACTTGCACCAGCGCCCCGACCTCATAGCAAAAGAGACCTTTATGACTAACCTGGCAGAAACTAGGGGCAAAAATTCACAGAGATTGATGGGACTTCTTGAATCCGGGTGATATAAAGAATGGAAAGGGATGAACTAGATTTATTATTTGTCTAAGATCTCACTTTTCCATACTCTACTATATATTCTGTGGAAATATGAGTGTCAAGAGAGGTGTAGATATCCTAGATGAGGCAAAAATCGTGACAGGTACCACCATACCGCCCTCTGGTACCTCGTTTACGATGACCGGTAAGACATTAAAATCATTTGGACTCGTAAAATCCACGTGATGCGAAATATCTTCACTGTTTTATATCACTCTAATATTGTGATTTTGTGTTTGTTAGCTTATATGTAAACTAATAGCAATTTGAATTAAATACAATGTGTATCTATTATCAAACCGTTTGTTCTTTTATTTAACCAAATAGAATATATCTAGATTAGGCTCTAAACTTTAATCATTATATGAAACGAAGCTAGCACTATGAAAAAGACCGATATAAATGTTCACTCGTTATCATTCAAGTATAACAAACATTTATTAAAAAATCATATGCATATGAAGCGTCAGTCTTCTTTTAAGGAATGTACAATATGTCTCTTTAGAATGTCAGAAACCAAGGAGCTGACGATCTGGTGATATACTTAACATGCCTAGTAGATATGTCTGTTTTCGTCGCTTGTTAATAGCCATTTGAACAAACGGAAGCCCTAAACTGTAAAGCCTTCCAACGCCGTTTGTGTATGGCACTTTGTACCGCCGAACGGCTTTCCCAGTGACCAGTTCGCCCATATTTCCCTTAATCCTATAAAGGTAAACGGAATTGATGTTGCGGCCGATGAGGGTACCCTTAAAAGACTGCTGCATTGACAAAACCACTTAGGTAAAACGCAGTTAACCACTATCATTGTTCAAAGAAGTTTTTCGAGTCATGAATCTCAGTGTTACATTTTAAAGAAGTACACAACAAAGCAACGGCGCAGGAGTTTATCATAAATGCTCTATGCTCCCTTACGCCTATCTTCTCCCGATTAATATGTTTGTTAATAATATATGCATAATATAAATGTTGAAAGTCAGGTTTACCAATTACCGTATTCATAAAGTAATATAAATTTATTGTAAATAATTTATTTTACATAATCTATAAAGGCTTTGCCATTTAGAAACCAAAAATACAATTGTAGATCATAGAAAAGCTGATCAGGAGAGAAACAGACTAATTTCGAAAAACTGCTATGCTCGAAGCTTCCTGTTTCTTTTTGTCAAAGCGTCCAATGTTGACATTGATCCATCCCACAGAAATACTATTTTTACATATTCTTTTAGTTTAAGGAACTCTCTTTTTATTACAACCACGTTCTTTAGTTTAAAAAGTTTTTCGAACATCAGTGAGGCACCACATAAAAGCGATGGGTGTGCGTTGTAACAGCGTGGTAGTTAAAATTGCATAGCCAACGATGAAGTTCTAAAATTGACTCTAGCTGATGATTAAATGACGGTTCAGACAATTCTTGTGTGCTTTTCACAAGACGCAGAGATACTTAAAGCTCGCACATAGTACTAGAAGCTGTGTGCGATAGCTTTCAAAGCTCAATTGTTTACCTACGTTATGAGACCGATAAGGGTCTCATAATGTAGGTAGCGTATCCTGATAAGGTCCACAACAGCTACGAAATCTAGCCCTCTCGGTACCTGTCTCGGTGCCTAGGTCTGACCTTTTTTAAGAAATAGACAGCAGAAAGAGCTTCAAAGGGACGAAGCAAAAAACCATTTAAGGACATTTTAACGGCAAAGCTGTGGATAACAACGTCTAACATAAGCCAGATGCAAGCGCTCGTAGCTGGGCTCCTGCAAGAAGAACGTGATGAGGATTAATAGCAACGGTTTGCTTGTTATAAACATCGAGACAAACGAGAAGAAAATGACAGAGGGGCTGACACCAGGGTGGAAAAGATACGAGGTTTGTTTGGTTGTCGATAGAGAAATCAGAACCTATGCATTAGGTCCACGCACCGAATCTGTCGAAGCGCTAGCAACGCCATAAGAAAGTCGAGTAGCTTAACAAGAGTCCACTACATCTCTTTCGGGTGTGGCAAGGTACCATACGGTTTTCTGGTTGCCACAAAACAGGGATAATAATGCCACGATGCTAGAGGGCAAGCAATGATTAGTACTGAATCCGAAGGCGTTATCATCTACGGTATAAAATGCAAGCTTTGGGCATGCTTATTGTTGCCTTTCGCTACTACCATTGCGCCCAACTAGTTAATGCATCGGTGAAAACCGGATAGTCTGGAACTTCAGGATATTTAACAATTCGTACACTTCAAAAATCAAATGCTTCTTCAAGTGTACTAAACTGTGTTTTTTTTTATTATTCCTGTCATGACTATGTGGCGTGCAGATAAGTTAGCAGCTTTCTCAATCGTCTAGACAGCGAACTGTTTCAATATCTGACGCAGAATCAGTACTTCTTGGCAAAATTATTTAGGTCTTTAGCTAAACTAGAGAACTTTCTGTCCGACGTACAGACTGCTTCGTTACAATCCAGTTGAAAAGGACGAAAATTAGATGCATATAATAAAGATGTTTTGCATGTATATATATATAACAGCTATCTAATCGTTGGCAACTTCAAAATAATGCCAACAAAAGATAACTAAATGTGTTTAGATAACTTTTTACTTATTATAAAACATTCAAGGTTTGCCTTAAATACAACACTAATATGGTGGGCTTCTCAAACTTTTCCAGGGCACTTATTCGTTTTTTCCAGTTTTTAGCCACTTTTCCGTGTACATCTGACCCTAATTCTAAACGGGAGATATGGATATTTTTAGCAAATTGGTTTATCGCTCGTGGATTATCGTAGTACACCTTGCGAGAAAAGAAATGGGCAGGAGTTGCGTGACACGGTTCGGGATGCCATCCGACGTCACCTCGCCTGGAGATGAGCCACTCATCATCAGAACGGCTTTTTAATAATAACCTGATTGCGTTATTGGTTCGGTAAGGAAAAGAACCATCCCACTGGAACCACGAGTCTTGAAAATCTTTTCAGCGATTTGGGTTACAATAGCGCCTGAGATTATTTTCTGGTAGACAACACAATTGAGAATTCCGTCAAAAAAGGGTTTAAAATGCCCCTGGCCCGCAAGCTGCACCAGACAGAGGTTTTCTTCGAAATATAAAGCCTTTTTGTTGATAATCCGGGAACTTTCCGCCTACGGCGATCCACGGGCGGCTGGTAAGAAAGAATATCTGTACCGATGGGGCCTGATGTATGTGAGAAATGGCCAAAAACAGAGTAAAGTGATTAACTATGACAAAAAAGTCAAGAGATCGTACCATATTCAATAAAATCTTAAATGTATAACAATCAAATTTTATTTATTCACTTTCGGCAATAATAGTCGAAAACAATATATAAAGATCAACAACTCAACGTTTCAATATCAGAGATACTATACAGAACCATTTAAAACACTTCGCGTCATATGAGGTATACGGGTCTTGTCGAGTTTGGAAACTAATCTAAGAAATTTGCCAGATATTCTGAAAATGGTGCTAGGGGGGCAACAAATGGTATGATATCGATAATCTGGAGCATCTAGATGTATCGTTAGGCTCGTGGAAACCTGACTTTCTACGGAGCCTATAATAAAGCCGTGCATGGTAAAACGAGTGAATACATATCTTTTTGGTCCGCTCATTACTCTCCACTCGTTCTTCTTCACCGCGCCAAAATAATCCCTGTCAACCTTCACGAATTTCTGCTCCCAGTCCCTAAAGTTCGTCCCAAAGGCTTCTGTTGCTGGGAGCTTAAAGCGACGTAGATCTTTGGACAACAGTGGCTTATTCGGCTAGATACTCGAGGCGATTTCGGCTTACTACGTATAGCCCCAACGCTCTTTTGAGGAAGGAAGATTTGATACAGTGCGATTGTTCAAGATACTGAAAAATTGACCCAAATAATACGTAGTTTATACGTTGCCATTGCAGCTGTTTTAAGGTCGAACAATGTGATAGCGGTTGCGACAAACAAACGATGAGGCGATCTGAAGCCCGCAGTGACGCTTGCCGCCGCTTGCGTAGAAAAGCAATCCCAAGACTCTACAAGGTAGGAGATGTCAGTGGCAGTTGTCCTATTTCCTTTTTTAAATTTCATCTTGGTCAGATTTATGGTTAGTATCAGACCTGTAACCGCCGCGTAGAGCCAACCTCGGGCTCGTAGTGGAACCTGTTCGGCCCGCATATTATGAAGTTGGCTGCATATAAGATGATTTCAACTTATTTCCTTAATCCTCTTATATAATCAGAAGGGTCGTTTGGCAATGTAGAGAATAAAAGTGGACCTAGATTATTTCTCTGGGCCGGGCCAGTTGTCTGCGTGGTAGACGGGAATTGACCACTCCGTAGTTGATAGTTACTCTGTTCTGCTGTAGAATCGCAACGGAAGGATTAGTCACCTTCATAGAGACGTTCACATGGACCCACCTAAGCACATGTTCCTTAAACACGGGTCGAAGACTGCCTTAAAATCGACGAAGACTGCGTCCAACGGGTCGTGCGGCATGGCGCGTGCTCTCTTGATATCGACCACCAGGATCTTGCACGCCATCGTCGTAAAATGTTTCTTCCGGAACTCATGTTGCTTGCTTAAGATGGTACATCCGCTTTCCAAGCAGATGTTCAGTCTCGATATTAGCAAGCCCTCACTTACAACTTACAACCATCGTTTTTCTTTGCGAATCTCCACCATGACACAGATACGACTGTATCTTCCTTCCCTTTAGAAATTACTAGTAGAGTGGTATTTTTCTACTGAACCAGAATTGTCGCAGCATACAAGTATTTGGTAAATAGTACCGTCTAAGATAATTTCAGACCGAAGGCGCTCTTGAGATGCCTGTGGCAAACTTTGTTTGTTAACGTAGAGTTCTAAGACCTTGCAAAGATTCCCACATAGTGTGCTTCCGTCGAAGAACATTACATTCTATTGACATACAACAATAATATACAATACTTGGTATCGTGCCGTTCTTTTCACTCCGCGACGAAAAAAACATCGGCTGAGCCGTATCGTGTCCTACGACGTAACTATACCAAGGAACTAACTAATGAGAACTGAAAGGTTGACTCGGTCACTCATCGAGTTGCCGTGGTAAGTTGGCCACTTATACGGTTGACGTCCTACATCGGCAGTCAAGCGGGCTTTTGACGATTCAAGATACCTTTGGACCTGCCACAGTTTTCGACCGGTCGTCTTAAAAACGGTGGCTAAAATTTCAATAATCGAGCGTAACGCTGTCCTTGGGAGCCGAGTCGAAAGCTCCTTTAAAATCGATGAGCGTTGTTTCCATCAGGATCCTGCATATCGCTTTTGTGAATCGAAATGTGCATCCTCGTGCGCGGAGGAACATGCATTCTCTTCCGAATGCACGGTCCTCCATTGGTATAGCGTATATGCTTTCTAAGTAACTATCTCGATTCTTAGTCAGCAGAACGGAAAGTAGCTTATAACAAGCGCTTTTCACCGCTCTAAGCCATCATGATGATGGCGCGACGAGTTGCCCTTTCCTTTAGGTATCATTAATAAGAGAACATCTTAGCAGGGAATATACCAATGTGTAAACACTTATTAAATAGCGACGTTGTGCCGTTGTGGCATTGTGCCGGAACGATGCGCATTTAAGGTGCTTTTTGCGGATCCTATCTGGACCGGCGATCTTTCTTTCTATTTTCAAAATCTTGTATTAATTTTCGTCGAATGAAGTCTTGTTAAATTATGTCGCATAATATTGGGATCTTTTTTTCTCATGCAAACATCTTCGAGAAGTGATTTATGAAACTAACCGCGCAAATCGACAAGCTACTGTGGTGCGCTAGCCACTTACATGGCTAATGTTCTGCATCGATGATAGAATGGGTCTTTGCCTCTTCAAGGTATGGTTTTTCCTTTTGTAATACATATGCGTTTTGACAGATCGTCCTAAAAACGAGGATTAGAGGATAGACCTCGGGTATAACTAGCCGAAAAGCCTGAGGGCCAACCGGGCTCCTCGGGCGAGCCTGTGAGTGCAATTCAACTATGGCCTATGTATTCGAGGAGGACAAAGAAACTATACTCTAGATAGCAGAATTCCAATCAAATGCTGCGCACAAGTTTCTGCATTCACCATGTTAAGTATATGGAGAACTTTGTGGATGCGCTTCGGGAGCTTGTGTACCTTCAGACGACGCGACAAGGTTTGGCGTTTGGCAGTCCGCGCAGGTGCAACCTGGGCAGTAAGGTCAATCGCCTACGGTTTATCAACATGCTTGTCTATACCCTTCACAGAGAATAATTCTCACCCTGAAAATTTACCCTGTCACTGGTTAAGTTCGTTGCAAATATATCGATGACCGCACTTCCTGCATGTGTAGGAAGGTCGCTGTCGAGATGGTTTTGACAGCCCAGTAACCAAAATTCAGAAGCGTGTCTTAAAGGGCCATACTGTCGCTCGACGCCGGCTAGTCAAAGTGAGCTTAAAATCGTTCTCGGTTACAAGAGGATAGGAAGAATGAGAAGAGGGCGCTCCCAATTTACTGATAAGTTCCTCCACTAGCATGTACGTCCAATCGAAATCAGCCGGCTGAATTTTGGGTGCTATAAGCGTTAGTTTCTCGCCACGTGAGGTAATTACGCATGGCCTGAGATCGCCTGTCTTATGATTGCAGAAAACGGAGATGTCTTCGTTGGAAACGTCGGTCCGTTACTTTTCATTGCAGGTCAGTGCACGAAATAGAAACGCAGTAAGTCCAAAAAGCAAGTTGCTTAGGTCTCCGGTAGTACGAAGGAATCTATAATATCCAAGAGTTTTTTTATGCCAGGCCTACAGCTTTCTTACAGTTCTATCACGTAATCCTTAACGTCTACTTAAGGTCCGGCCTCGCTGCAGAATTTGTGATCGTTCTTGCCAGCGGCTCCGGGGACTCAGAGTGTTGCGTACTGGAAACTCTAGTCATCAGTTGCCAAGATCTGCTTTACGAAGCTCTCGACCGTTGGGGGGACCCATTGACTGGCATCCAACTGTTCAGCCCGGTACTGTCTCTCCCACCGGCGGTTCTTTAATGGTGATTCGCACTTTTGAAGCTGACCCGGTTGCTGGAACGTTCAGCTCTGGAAGTCCGGCTAAGTTGGTTGGATTTGCCGTTTAAGCCTACTCGTGCTGTTGGTATCGATTATCTAAACATCTTCTGGCTCCTGCTCCATTTGCTTGTCAAGATTTTCGCACCTAAAAAGGGCTCTATGCTTCTATTAATGTCAGAGGAACTTTTCAGGCTATAATTATTATTCCGGCTAATTATCGATTCTCAGCGACTGGGCCTTACGACATGTAGAGCGGAAGAGCCATAGTTTTACATTTTTCTAACCCGCTTTATACGCAATGATATTATGTGCCGCTTTGCAGTTTCAGTCGGTGAGGGGAACGGCAGCACATGTCTCTAACCTGGGTCACAATATAATTAGCATCTCCTAAAAAATCTCCTTGATATATCTGTCCTTTTAGAATTACGTGCATTCATGATAACCAATTTGTAAAATACCGCAACTAGCCCATCGGTGCTGTTAATCTATTTTACAGACGACACGTCGGTGTCAATCTTCAATGCCGTACAAATAGTGACTGGCATCCTCTAAGAAGGAATCTCTCTTAACGCGGGACCGAGAGCTTGCACGATATCGGGGCCTACCACTAATGCTGTCTCCCACAGCGAAAAAGAAGTCAGACAGTCCGGAGTTTCCTCTGATATGTCAAGCCGTTGGCCACTGTTACGGTCAGCCACCGTTTACCACAACTAAGGCTTGAATTTAGACCGCTTATTTCAAATGTTCCGTTTGCATCTCTGCAAATGCTTTTTTTATAGCATGAATCAGCGAGCTGATGTTGTCATATTAAGACTTATGGGACTCTCGTTCAATAAAGTTACAATCTGAGGTGTCCGGCGCACACAAGTACTCATGCTGTATTCTCAAACAGTCAACCCTATACTAATCGGCTTATAGTATCCGGTGCACCATCTTTTTGAAAGACATAGTCTTCCTTCTGATATTCCAATAGTTGCAGAACAGCTTGTAGAACGTAGAGACAAACTTTTTTGGTGATATGTTTACCTGTTTCGAAGAGCTCTGACACCATGATCTTTTGACTTAACCCTTGCCAGGAAGTTTACTTCTACCCACAACAGGTGTATTTATTGGATAGTCAACAAATCAATAATTAATTACTTGGGCTGTTCATTACTGCATCGATCATGACCTCTTTCAGGGAAGAATTGAAGATGATGTGGTACTTTTTCTTTGAAAGAAACTAAGCAGCATTTTGATTTTATTGTTTTCAGAGAGTAACCGTCTAACTTTTACTATCTAAGACGTATGTTTGAGGTCTTGGCGAACAATCCGTGACACAGTACGCTTAATCACATGAAATTTCTTCGCTAACGTCCTTGTAGAAAAAGAAGAAGAATTTGAAATACATTTTTTCATTATCTAGAGGCAATTAACTCTGACGGTTCGCACTGTTTTTCTCTGTTGTGATTTTCAATTGCAGTGAAATTTGCTTTTACTTCTTCTGCAGGCACATAGCCACTTACAACGCCGTACAGTTTAGACTTAGGGTAACCCAAAAGGTTTATGGTATCAATAACGGTTTGTCCAGCGCGCTGAGACTAAGTAATAACTAACTATGTTCTACATGCCTGTATGTTTCTGGTACAAGTCAGAACAGGCCTGTCTGTACAAGGACCAGATTGCAATCGTGCCAATATATGTTTCTCACTTGTAAGTTTCTTTTTTTTTAGTGTGCAAGCACACCCGTCGCCTGCGTACGTACATACCATTACTACCTGTTTATCCCCATAGCGCTGCTACACTGATAATGATATACTGTTTTACTAAAAATACCTAACACGCTCGTAAAACTGAGACTACTTAGAACTTATAGTTAAACTGCTAGCAACGCTATGGGGCTAGTTTCGAGTATACATATTACGAGAAGGGAACGAAATGATGCTTACACTGACGACAGGTAACAGCTCGAAGATAATCTCAAAAAAAATTGCTTCCGTTGGCGATTTTATCTTTTGGAATATATGAATACGATCTAAAACCCAACGTACATCGCGTGAAGATTCGAGCGGATTTAGCTTATAATCCTTATTTTTCACTGAAATATTCCGTAGGAACCGGGGGCGTGCGTGCATTTAACACCAAGCTTGAACTATTGTCGAGTCAAAGAACATTATACCATGCTATGAAGCCACTTCTCGCTAACTAGAGCGTCCTTGTGAAACTATCGAAATGGAATCTCGCTTATTCTACTTCTAGAATTAAGACTAGGTCTTCAATACAATTAATAGGGCCAATTTCCATTGCCACGCTCGTACAAATAGGGACCATCCGTGGTCCAATGAAATTCAATATCAATTTTAGGTAGAGAAGCAGATATCTAAGTAGTTAATTCACTCAAAACCTCTTTTACAGGGTAGAAATCTACACTTCATCATTATGAGTAACTTACACAAGGGAATGAAACTGATCGCACTATTTGGATTACTTTTTAAAAGCAACGTTACCATGTTTCTTTGTTGCGGTCGATTATCAGCTTATAGAAAATGGCATATGTATCATAAGTAGCATCTTAGATGAAAAATTTTCTTCCAAAACAGGCGCATTTTCTAGGATACGTTGAATACCTCACTTTTTAACCTGACAGAGCGGGATTTGTGTGCATCAATATCTGTTAAGCGCGAGGCTTTTTATAGGCACCAGCCTCATTACACCTGATTAACCTCAAGCGGCAGGGACCTCAGCGGATGATACAAGGTATCGTAAAACTACCGAAGCGGAGGGTCCCAAGAGACCGCCTAAGCGCACAGGCGAGCCTGAAGCGTTGATGTCGTAGCCTTCGAATAGACCAGAATAACACGGCTGGTTAGATGGACCGACCATCCAAATATCCTATACCTTACCAAATTGGTCAATGACCAACCAGTGCTGCAAGCTACTGCCGAGAATTGCTTGCACCTCTGGGCATTCGCATCTGCGAAACTGTGCCCCCGAAGGGACGAGCCGCCAGCGAATACTTTTGTCTGAGGTCCCTGGCTTAAAACTAGTCAGGCAAATTAACTTTTCCTGGTAAATCAAAACGCGAAACCTGCGTTGATGGGTCTTTTCACTTGCTTTCAAAGCTTTATTATAATCTCACTTGTACTATTTTGTACTCTCACTTACAGAGAATACAAATTATTTTGCCGTTTGTCTAAAATGTACATCGAGCGTCCAACCGAGGCTTCCGTTTCGACCAGTTGTTCTCCAGTTGAGCGTAAGATCACGTATACAATTAAAGGAACTTGTACATATAATGCTGCGTTCTTATATCGTGATCCTGTAAGTTCTTATATTGTATGCTAGAACTTGAAAAAGGCATTGATAATAATTCGAACAGAAACCTTAGCTTCGGTATCTCAATGTCTTACCAGGAGCTTATTCAGCCTCTTCATTAAAGCAGAAAAGAAATAAAGCCCGTTTACTTGTAGCAATGAGAACGCCGTAGTATTTAATATTTTTCTGTTTGGCTATGGTTTAACGAGAGCTTTTGGTTAACAACTTTCCCTAGCACGAACGATGCGGTTAAGAATGAATCGAGATTGTTACAGACCGGCTTGTTATAATAAATGAATCATTTGGCTAATAACAAAAACAATCGGAATAAATTGTTATTGAAATGGTGTATATAATACTTGAACATTCAATGTCAGTTGATGGCAATATTCGGATCGTTCTATCCATATTAGAAAAAATCAGTGTTTAAATCTTTGCTTCCCTAGAATAGCATTCGTAGAAAACTTGTTTTGATCATAGTCTATGTCCACTGGTCATTTCACACCAGGTTCTGCTGCGCGATCAATTGATTAAAAGTGTTATTCCAGAAAACATGTTCTTACCGGTCCTGAGTTACTGAATTGAGTCGTTAGACAAACACTGAACATTCTCAAAAAGTTTATCTATTTTTACCTTATTGTTATTGAAAGGTAACATAGTGCTACTGCAAAGATAGTTGAGAAATATTATTAAGAGTATATTAATACGGAAGGGGAGAAATGAACTCCCCTTCCGTATTGGAAGGGGATTGCAAACAATAAAAGCGCCATACGATATAGGCCACAATCTAAACTTTAACAGCGGGACAAGATTACCAATCAGCATGGTAACAGGATAACGGCAATTTAATTGTTGTTCTGTATACGAGCCAGAATTCAACGGATTGGAAAAGATCTCGACAATAGAAACGAGTGACGCGTACTGCGAGAGAAATTAAGTATGCATCGCTGGTGAGGTCATGTTTGCTTAGGTTTATATTAGGAGTTTTGAAGTCGAGGTCAGTTTCTCCAGGCAGCAGGAGTCATGCAGCAAGCTAACCGGTTCATCGCAAATGAAAACGAGACAATTGATTTAGAACAAGAATGGAGCAACAACGTACAACAGAGCAACGATAACCTTATTCGAGTAGGAAGAGGACGAGTTTACTGCACTGTTGAAAAAGATCGTAAAACATGTAAATAATCATTGTGATAGAATAATCGATCTAAGGTAAACGATGCATACACGCCATATAAGAGAATGACTAGAGATGATGCAATTAATATAGCAAAGGCTCAGAGGAATTAGAACTAAGCAACTATAACGACAGGTTCGTAATTAGGCCGTATTCGATATCAGATTCAGTGTAACACGAACCGTTGGCTGATAAGATCACTGCGCAGAAGCAGCTAGATAGTTGGGCTGTTACCATAAATGATCTGATCAGCTAGAGCAAAGTAGGACAACAATTAGTTGATAGTCGAGTTATTCGAATGCAGAATCAACTACCTTTCTACTACCTTAATACTAAAGTTTCAATGATATAAAAATGAAAGCCACGCTTTAATTATGCGAACACGTTTAAGGACACTAGGACCACCTAATGTTTCGAACGCCACCAGGCCGAAATTTGCTAAGCTCCAGTGCACAGCCTACGCCTTAGGTACGGCTTATATAGAGCTGTAAGTTTAATGAAGAAATGGGTACCGGACATAAAACAGCTAGAATGTCCCATCATATATGGCTTATCTGCTTCGGATATGTGCACGGAGGTCACCTCAGCTCTTGCCATCACTTTGGTCGATGCCCCGACATTCCTTGATACAAGAAATACCAGCTACACGTCCGTATTGCTCAGGATGTCATTTATTATCTAACGAAACGGGAGAGTGACGTCTGGTCTATGCTTACAGGCAATATCATGCTGAGTTTACGACGAAACCAAATCCCCAAATAGAATAACCCTTGTCAACTAAATATGCACATCTAACTTAGGTATAGTGATATAACATAAGTATAACGACATATTCGAAAATACGAACTTAACATGGACGTATATATGTTCACTATTAAGTTGTTTTCATTGATTTTACTGTATAAAACACATATTCAGCCATTCATTTTGACAAATTATATAACTAACTTGTACAGCAGAGCAGGACGTTCATGACAGCCATCTATCCTCTATGGCTAGGAATATTTATTTTAAGTTTCTTCCAGATTGAGCTATCCTGTATTGTTGCATTTTTAATGACATGCCTTATTGTTTATTATGCTTATTTTCGCGAAGCATATCTTCTTTGCCTGCTCAATAAACCTAGTAAAATAAACACTCGGAACAGAAGTTTATATTCGAAATAGATTTGGTGAGATTGCCATTTAGTGAACTGTTACTTTTTAATAGCGCAAAATATTTATTGAAAACTGACGATACCCTAGGGCTCTCAGCTGGCAGTATCCAGTATACTACTAAAATTTTGTATTTCTTTGTTTGTTGGTTGATTGTCCGAGCCAAATCAACCCATCCGTATGGTCAGACTGGGCTGATTTTTGGCGGGTCGCTAAAAGGACCATCGTGAGAAGGGCTTTTTCACTGCAATGAGATGTTCGTTTGGCAAAACGCAATGCTTAACAGTTTGCTGCAGTATTTTCCCATACTTGTTTATGAGACGATTGCAGAAGATGAGGTGTTCTATTCTTCGAAGTTTTTGTTGAATCGTTTTCGACTGACAAAATGGTAGTCGATTATTTACATGGACGTCTATTACATATTATTTACATGCCTGTTGTTTTTAATACCAGTCGAAAGCTCTCGCTGACGTAGATCAAAATGCAATGTATATACACCTATACCCAAATTTTAGTTTTCAGGTAAAAATGCCCCCGAAGGACTAAAGCTAAATACGGCGCCCTATGCGTGCGCATATATAGATCTCAATAAGATAAGTAAAATGCAATACACACCCCCTATCCCTAAAATAAATATTTTGATGTGAAAATGGTTAGAAACCTATTAAGAGGTTTGCTTCGCTCACCACAGATGGATGAAAATGTGTTCCGCGTTATTCTTTTGTTTTGTTTTGTTTTTGAGTGAAATTCTGATAAATATCAATTGGAAAATCGTAGCCTTTTATATAATGAATATTTTAGTTGAACAGTTTTCTTTTTTTTTCGAAAATGTGCTTTTGAAATAATTTTTTGAAGAAACATAAAAAAAAATACTACGCAAAAACAACTTTGTAGACGTGAATTTCTTACACTAACTGATAGATCTAGATCAACTGAGTAACAATGAAATGAATTTTTTTTTGCTAGAAGTCGTTGTGGAAAAGATATTTATAGGTGCCCGTCGAAAGCTACCGATAGGCTGGACCTGTATCGACCGAAATACCAATTTTCAGGTTGAAAGTGCGTCTGAATGAAAAGAGGAAACTTAACATACGTAGAATTAATTTTCGTTAAAGTGTTTCCCTTTTTACTTTTTAGAGAAAAAAACCAAACATGTCACGAAAGAAACGTAAATATTCGTTATGAAAAGTTAACAAAACATATTTAAGTTTCGGTGACGTCTGGTGGACCAGAATAAATACATCAAACAAAACCTATTAATAAAGAACAAAATATATATATGTTTAAAAAGCGACGTCCCAGGAACAGATTCAATACATTAGCTGTATCTATCAAAGGTCGTTCGAAAACTGACTCGATTCACATACGTCTCCCAGAGGTCCGCTGCCGTTCCAGAAAGAGAATCAATCAGCTAACACTGAAAAAAGTCCCGTAGTTACGTTGTAGAAACCCACAAAAATCCAACATATTGCAAAAGAGACAAATCTAGAGTCGACTGAGCTACCTAGTAAACGTATTAAAACATGGTGATAAGATAATGCAGAAGGATAACAGGTTAAGTGGAGCAGGGAATTATAGTGCGGTAACTGTTAATGTATATTTATTTTGTTTACGTTAGGTTGGGTGTAATATTAATAAATCAAATAAGTTGACGGCAAAGCGAGGAGCGAGTAAAGCCCGCGAGGAGCAAGCAAAGCCC
This sequence comes from Varroa destructor, assembly GCF_002443255.2. Lineage (NCBI taxonomy): Eukaryota > Metazoa > Arthropoda > Arachnida > Mesostigmata > Varroidae > Varroa > Varroa destructor. The sequence goes on from NW_019211458.1 coordinate 7,648,706, forward strand.
GCGAGGAGCGAGCAAAGCCCGCGAGGAGCGAGCAAAGCCCGCGAGATCGTCTAGCCCATATACTATTGAAACTCTCACTCTGTTTATTTGACTGATCCAAATCGACTCCGTAGAATAGCGGAATTAACCTAATTTTCTTTTCGAATAGCCAGAGTTTCATTCTGAGTTTTTTTTCGCTTAGAGAGGCTTTTTTTTTTTCAATTAACATTAGTTGGGGCAAACGGGTCGTTTTGCGCTAATTATTCAACAACCGTTGAGGTTCTGAGAACTGTTCATGTCACAGAACTGTTCCTTCAAGCTTTGAGAAATGGGCGATGCAACATTAAATTCGCTTATAATGTGGACGCTTAGGTGATGGTTTGTGCCGAAGTAGCTTATAAATCATGTTTTGTAGTTTGGCGAATAATTTCGTTCTCCTATTAGAAGGCATAATGTTATTGTGTGAAGAAATATAAACTGTTTTGGCATACATTTCATATTCATGCATTAAATTTATACTTTTTTTAAGTGACGTGGCTATCGAGATCACGACAGCGTTCCAGTGGAAAATTAAAAGTAACTGTAGAAGGGTACGGGGTAAGGGCCCCAAACTGGCGCCCCGCGCACACTCAGAGATTAATTTTATTTGTATAGGTGAGGTAAAACTTCCCGTTAGGTTTATATTAACAATTTCGAAGTTGAGCTCAGTTACTGGAGTAGCGAGGTACATGCAGTGGGTTAACAGATTTGTTGCGAGAAACTATCGAAGTTACTGAAACATCCCTTTCAGCACGGTAACGTATTATTGGAGGAGAACTATAGAATAATGGTGCCAAGATAATTGAAACACGAACAATAAGTAAGAAATTGACGAAATTATAAAAATATGACTACTATAATCGGACAGTTGCAATGGAATAACAGCATTAATACAGCAAGAAGATGAAGAAGAGAGAAGTTTGGACGCACGTCTATAAATGTCCGTGACTGAGTAGTAATCGGCGTTGGAAATTAGGACTAGAACGGACGAAATATTAGGACTGGCAGACGAGATAACTGTAGCGTGGCATCTGGAATAGTTAAACAACGATAGGGTCGACCAAATGCAACGGGGTAATTATTTTTAGTAGATTTACTCAATCAAGAAAAGTAATTACTGTCACAGAATAAGGGAATCTTCTGCGCAAATTTCGACTGCAAATCGGTAGAAATGTAAGTTTGTTGTCGACTTGTAGTTTACATCAGGCTAGGTGCAAGGCGGAGCAAGTTCGTTATGTTAAATATAACATCAAAGAATCAAATTAGTTAAATCAACAATAAATAAAACGCTAGGCGAAGCGCGCAAGTTCATCGAGTCAGAAACAATTTTTGAAGTATTTCCTTGTAAGACGCGGTTAACACGGGGTGCTTTCAATACTGAAACTCCATCAGCTTTCAAGGGTTTAAGTGTGGCCATGAAATATACATGAAAGCTGGCTAAGGCTAACTTTCTCTGCGCAATAGACAAGAAAGTGAACTATCTTTTAAGTTTAAGAGTTTAAGACTGGCTATCCAGTCCGTTGCACTCAAAGATATCCTACAAATCACATTTCGATTTTAAACTATGTATGTTGAAGGTTCGGTAAGTCGTATCACAGGAGGTTACCTTTTTCATGTGCTATTGGTAACAAACGTATTAAAGTAACTCTAGAAACCTTCAACTAGAAACCACAAAAGATTTTCTTTCCTGTTGCTTAATCTGAATACACTGAATAATAAAGCGCACACGTCTTATGGCTAAAGCATTGCGTTTATTTTTGGCATTCCTTTTTAACCTGTGACTGGCTCATGTGAATTTGGTCATTTATTTATCTACGAGGAAATTATTTCTAACACTTCTCCCTACTTGATGATTACAGATTGCTAATTATGTTCTCCATAGACAAACACAATTCCTGACATAGGAGTTATTATGAATTACCGAAGCTGTTCGCGGTCTGTTTGCAATGAATAGCTTGAGCTACTTTCATCTGTTCAGCTGCGGTTGGAGCTATTCATTAAATGAGCTGTTTCTGCCCCTCGAGTTTGGGCACTTCGGTCTCCGTTTGAGGCGCAACGCCCTTTACGGACAGTGGTGCAGCAACAGGTTTGTTAATGACAGTGTCAGCGGCCGCATCTCCACTCAGTTGTTTTGGTAGGGTTTTCAACGAATTAAATGTTTGCACGACTGGTCCGGGTACGGTCATCTCAGACTCGCGTTGCGAAGCGATTAAAGGTTGGATGGGAATAGCCGTCTGCGTATTTGCGGCAGCACCCACAGAATGAGATGTAACCGTGGCAGCTGATCCAGGCTCTTGCAGCGACATTACACTCGTGGCTTGTGAAACGATAGGAACTGAACTAGTGACAATGGCTGGATTCACCGACTTCGCTGTGATAGTAGGGTGATCTAATTGGGACACCACATGAGAAGTAGGAACATGAGAGGCATTAACATCGTTCGGCGAACCGATAGGGCTGCCGGTTGGGTCAATGCCGGACGTAACGGGTGGAGGTTTCGCAGCTTCGATAGTAATCTGTCCTGAAATTATAGCGGCGGCTGGTTTTTCCGCAACGGCCGGTCCATGGGAAGATTCGGCCGGCACTAAGGGGACGATTATTTGTTGGCTCACGTCAGGCTGAACAGTAGACGGGACTTCTTGCGCAAATATTTTAGTGACTACGGCGGTTACAGGTACTTCGGGAGTTGCGGCCATGCCTGTTGGAAGCTCAGGTGTCAACTCCAGTGAATCGGTTGGTTTTCCTTGGCTAACTGGGGAACGTTTTGGCAGTTGTTCGGCAGAGTAAACGGGAACGTCTTCATCAGCCGGTTTCTTGGGTTTTTCGTGAAGATTTTCTAGATCGGTATTCGTAGTTACAACGGGCTTCAGAGCAGCCTCAGGGAACGACGTTGTTTCTGCTGCAATTTGTGCATTGCTTAAAGGTTCACTCATAGTGGGCAAAACGGTTTGTTGAGTTCGCTTTTGGTTGCCGCTCAGCTGTTCGACCTGATTAATAGCTTGAGAATGATCAATAGTCTCCACCTTTTCTGCTCTGGCCTGAGCCGAAGCCTGCAGCTCGGGCACCGAAGCTTCTGGTTTGAGTCCCTTTGGGCTGAGTTTGGCTACGCTGTTTAACGTGGTAAAGGAAGTATCTGGAGCAGCTGTTGCTTGGGTGATTGGCGGTTGAGAAGTCGATGCTATGGACGGCACAATAGTTGTACTAAATGTCACGCTCTGCATATCTGACCTACCTTCAGCGGGAGCTGTAACTGCATGGACTGTGGGAGACGCTGGCATCGTGGTCGTGGTACTAAGCGAGTTTTCGATTTTCGGACTTTTTGGAACAACCGCAGCTCTTAAAAGCTCCGGTGCCAAAGTAGTAGAGCTACCTGAGGTGGGCTTGATTTGTGGTCGTTGCCTACCGATATAACGCTGCAACAAAAAAGTTATCGTTACCAATTAAAATAACAAACGCTTTACAAGAATTCCTTTACAAATACTCCGAACCAAAATTTGTTTATCTATACAGGGTAAGCTATTTACAAATGGACCTTACTATTTCCGTAAACACGCAGTCACCATGTACTTAATAGACAAACTGGCCGTATACTTGCAATTCTCAATATTAAATATTAATAAATATATAAATAATAATAAATAGTATAAAAATAATAATAATATATAATAATAAAAAAATATATAAATAATCATAAACATCAAGATTAACTGTAAATTATAACCTTGAGTCTTGTGCAGGCAGTATCCACATAATTATCTATTTCGTCCCAGAAGCGCTCATTCTGTCGGATTTCATCCAGTTCCGAAAATATGCTCTGCCGAACCTCGTAGGTGACGAGTGTGGGTACAACAAGCCGTCTTGCTTTGCCCTCCTTAAATAAGGTATTCTCTTTGACGCCAACCGTATTGAACAAGACAAGGAGAGGGGTCACGATATTTTCTGCCACGCTGCCTGAAATGATGTGAAGTAACATTAGAGCGGACAAAAGCTACTACTAAGAATAACTTGAATATAATTACATCTCATATATTTAAACTCAGTGACCCGTGTTTAACAACAACGAGATAATTTTCACCGTTTTGTATGTGAAACCCTTCTAGCCTATAAATTATCCATGATTATAAATAAAAACGAAATAGAGTTGACGAAATATGCTACAACATGAATTCAAACTTTACTGTTGACTATATATATATATATATATATATGTAAAGCAACACTTACTAGGCAGCGACTGAGTGACATCCTTGACATAGGCTGCAGATTTCAACAATTCCGATACCCGTGTAATAAGGCCCTGCGCTTCTGAAGAGCCCCCTTCTGCATGAGCTTGAAGAACATGGTCTACACCAGTAAGATCCTCGACAGATTTCTGCTGGGAATGCGGCACAGGATAAGCAGGAGCAAATTCAAGCTCCGCGGTCCTTTGATTTACGATCGATGTTTCCTGGGCCTGAACCGCAGCCTTGACTGCGAGACTTCCTGATATATCTGGTACAACTTCTGCAACATGACCAATGATAAATATAATGTTGTAGATGTTCGGATAACATATCACTGATCTGAGAGTTAGATTAATGTTTGCTTGTGATTCGATAACTTCTACAGTTTATTTTTGATATATATTTGAAAAAACATCATGTTTTAAGTTTCCCTCCAAATCTAGATGTTTAACCAGTTTATGAAATCTCATATTAGAGGTTTTCATCTTACTTAAACAAATAGCATATGACACATGTTTGTACGCACCTACTTTTTATCTCTTTATCTATTAATGCATCGTTAAACCTTCTTTGTTGTTCTTATAATCTGACATAACTTTGTTGGATCAACCTAATTAGAAATTTGGCATACTTTCGTCGAAGCTTCTCACTCCGTTCAAATCACTTTCAATCACATCTTTTTTTATTACTTTTTCCTTTTTCTATTTCACTCTTCCTTTTCCTTGTATGCAGATCTTCAATATATATACGACGTCATCATCAGATACATTGCATATATCACATAGGCTGTATGTTCTAGAACTTACCTTGAATAGCGTATTGTTTGCAAGTATCTGTTGCATCCTAATCGATGGATCATAACTGTCGTTTATACCCATGAAAGCCCATTTGACCTGCACTATTTGAGTGCTTTTACCCTTCTTAGCCCATACGTTATTGACGTAGTTTCTTCCCTACTTCTTTGTTGGTTGCATCGAGCCCGGTGACGTGCATTAGATAAAGTATGGCGTCATGTAAAAGATGGTACCCGGGTGCCAAACTGATCGGATTTCGAAGTAATAAGTTTTTTAGGCTTTGCAGGGGTTATTCCGGTAAATCGCGCTTAGTGGATCATTGCTCTTTGTCCTATAAGATCCTTACTAACTACAAAAAACTGAGCGCTTCTCAAGCTAATAGAAGTTTCACTTTTTTTTTTCTAACAACTTTTACTATTCTTAATGGGTGGACAACATCTCGAAGTCGCCTTTTTACCATGGTATCAAGGGATAGTCCCACATTTAAACCTCGCGATAAACTGTTAAAAAAAAATTAATCGTTGCGGTTTATTCCAGTGGAATCTGGAGCGGTATTTAGATAGGTATCGTTATGCAGCTTTGCATAATTCGCATATTCAAATACGGAAATATGTGCAAAATATTTTTGAGGAGATTTTTCCACCGTCACAATGAGGGATGTATGTGCAGCATGCCATCCGTCTAGAGTGGCGAAAGACGAAGAGTATGAAAGAGAAGAAGAAACCTAAAAGCCACTAAAATGCGGGCGTAAATGGTGCAGAAGACATAAACGCCTGCACAAAAAAATTGTGGATATAACTTGAGACATCACACATCGCTAGAGAGACCTAACGAATAAGGAGAAAATATTTCCTAAAAGAGGAAAATGCTCCCACCTCCTTAAAGAAAACACCGCTCATACATGGGATACGCCTACAAGACCGACTGTGTGAACCCATGGCACTTCCCAGTGTCTTAAGACTTAGCAGTGTCTCAAGAGTCTTAAGAGCCAAAAGCTGTAAGGCACTCGTAACCGAGAAAGTCGTTCCGGTGATTGCTGAGCCGGTGGCCTTCACGCGAGACTAGTACCATAAGACTGACAAAAAGCAGCTCCTCATTGAAGGGAATACCAACAAGGCCAGAGGAACACGCATTTGAAGGTCGCGTGGAAACGTGCACATCACCGCTTCCGTAGTATGCGTAGTAGTGCCTCGTCACTGCAATTGGTGGCAGCGAAAAGAAGGCGAATTGTTCAAGGTCAGGTAGTAGTCATTTCAAAGGTAGATTAGCTAGAAGGCTAAGCTGTAATGCTAAGGTCTGTAGTGGAACGCTTGACAGAGCGGGCGGAGGAAGACGCGCTGCCCCTGAATTTACCACTACTCGTGGACTGAGAAATAGATTAAAACGTCGGAGACAGCAGCAAGTGTCTATGGTTGGTTGCATAAGTGCATGCTCAAGTTTGTTTATACACTTCTTCTGGGCCTAGCTCAGCATCGATCCGAATCGTTTGTAAGCAGCACGGGGATGACACGGCGTAAATTCAAGACCCATATATTCGAGTAGTTCTTAAGAGAAGCACCGCCGCACACGGCATACTACGCATGTGTCTATAGAACTTAAAAGAACATTTATCCAAAGAAAACGTTTCTCATTAGAACATTTCAATTGCTCTTTTGGTTCGACATGGAGTAATGGAATCATGCCGAGGCGACGACTTGATGAACCATCTGACTGTAGCGCAGCCGTGAAGCTGTGCTCCATGCGAAGCTTGCGAGCGACTACCAGACACGTCTATGTGTAGTTGGAATCGGACCGTTAATGGGGTCAGCCACTAGCATGTTAAATAGCTTGCAGATCTATGTATGCTAAGGTCCAGAAAGTCGTCCCGAAGAGAGGATTGCATCGCAAGTAACAACGAGGTTCGATACATTATTGTGAAACGTAACAAACAATTCGTTCCAGATAGTACCCGGTTTGAAGCTAGGAGACCTTAAAGCGGCAAATGTCCGAAAAGCGTGACAGAAGGAGCCACGAAATTATTGTTAAATTTAATAAGATGCTCCTGGGTAGATACTCGTCAACGAGCTCCTGTGTCAAATCAAAGGGAATACAGCGCTATTGCGTTCAAATTTAAGCCGCAATTATGTTACGCCACTCCGGGAAGACAGGTAAACATGCAAGCCTCCAAAAATCGTACGTCGGTTACTAAAGCGCTTCCATATCGACTCCAGGGTATACCTAAGTTGGAAGAGCGTGGCTTGGTGTGAAAGTTGCCAAAATTTAAAACCTAGAGGCTAAACGTTCCCGTAAAGACTCTGCCTGAAGGGAAGCTCTAATTTGAGAAGCAAAGCAAGCGGGTGCACAAAGCGTCCAGGTGTGTACGCCCAAGCGTCAATGGGTGCCGCCTCAACGATCGAGAAGAAGCATCTGGTTTGAGTACACAGACTTCCAAGGAAAGAGTAGCCCTGAACGCAGAAGGTGCTAGATGTTACATTGGAACATCGACATCGGTGACATGATCGAGTGTGACGGCGTGTGCTAATATTATATCTAATTTTAAATATTTTCGCCGGTATCGTATATATATATATATATATATATATGTATATATATATATATATATATGCACTATTAGTTTGGGTACTAAAAAAGCAGCCACTTACTCAGCAATGAGGAGATTCAAAACGTAAATAAAGATACTTTGTTGACCTACTTACCCCTTCTGGAAAGTTGATTGGCGCCTTGATCGAAATCTTGGATACCTTGCGTGGTTGGGGCCGCTAACACAAGCGCACTAGTTGAAATCACTACACATAACGCCACTGCACGCGCCCTCATTTTTAATACCGGTCGTCTTTGGATTCAAAATCAATAATCAATTTAATTTGTAATTCACATTCGTCTTTCACAGCTTTCATTGATTTCACAGATTTTTGTATTTTGACTCGTCAATTTAGCCTTATTATGCTAACCACCCTCTATCTAGAGCCTAGTTACCATAACTATGTGAACGTATGAGAAAACTATGAGTCACATGCTACTGTAATGTCTTGAAACGACTCTTTTCAAACGAATAAAACAATTGTTTTATATTCGCTTTTAAACTCGAGAAGATGCATGTATTGTAGTTCTAGCTACACATTCTAGTACTGTCGCTATAGCAAACCGTTATTCTTTTGGGCCTACAGTTGCTGGAGTGTTTTGTTGTACTATGTGATCCGTCTGTGTGTAACCTATGTGTGATGGCGCTTTGTAGTGAGCTCTTACCGTGCGTGCGCAGAAGACCGCCGATCGATGAAGACTGACGCACTAGCTTGCTAGTCTGCGGGCTTTTGAGGGGGTAGTCCCATCACCTAGAGGTCTCACTCGGTCCACTAGCTGCTGCTCGGCCGCTCTCGCAGCGGCCAGCGCGCACCCGAAGGAGCTGCTTCGCTGCGCAACGCTGAATCCTCCCTCCCATAAAGAGAATTCACACACTCGCCCTGCTGTGTCTGAAAAGCTGTCGAGGCCGAGGAAGGCTGAGCATGGAGCACGCAGGTTGTTCTTGCATTAGAAGCGCCAGGCGTAGCAGCAGGAATAGCGATTGCTGATGGTGTGATGAAGAAGTAACATTACCTGTAGTCGAACGCCTGTGAAGCTCACGATCTTAGAATGCACGTGAGCCTCTGCTCTGTTTGTGCTGCAATTGGCCGCCTGCTGGCGAAACGAGCCTCGTTTCGATTTTTCTATTTTCTTTATCTCCTCCAGCGGGGGACTGCTACGGGCGATGGGACGAAGAGGGGAACCCTGTTTACCCGCTTAGTTCACAGTTTCCTGACTTCACCTTTGGACCTAAGGTTCGACAAAGAAGACTAGCTGATGATGACGATTTCGATGTCGCGCTAACTGTGATAGGCGAAAGCCAGTTGTGCAGCTTTTTCGTTGATCCTGCATCCGCGGCGCTTGCTCTCCTCTCCAGTGCCCCCCAGGAATGTGATGACTTAGAAAGGGGTGCTTCGGGCGAGTTTTAAAAGCAGAGAAAAACTTTTTAGTTAAATAACCTTAACCCAATGAGTCTATTTAGTCAGTTTCCCGTTAACGATATTCTATAGTTTTTTCTATTCACCGCAAAATTTAAGGGTTGAATAGCCGATTTCGGATTTATTCATGCGAATGCGATGATTGGTATAGATTTTCGGAGCATTGTACTAATTATGATACTTCTCTAGTTTTATTTCTAACTCAAATAAATAAATACTGTTTTTTTTTTTTTTTTTTAATTCAAATAATATTCTGTGAGATCTTGCAAGTAGAAACACCGATTTAAACCTAGAGTTTTTCGACCGCTCGTTTTTTCAATATATATGTATATAACGTCATGTCAGCGACATACGAAAGATATTCATTGTTATCCCCTGATTTACTGACCTCAGTTTATTATTTTCAACAACTTCTTTGAGTTAAAATTAATAGATTTATTGACATAACAACAAAACGAATTGCCGCTTTTTCGAACGATCTGCTCCGGCTACATACACTAGCATGGAATTCGTCGACTAGGTATTACAAAATTCACAATGCAGTGATCGTCCGGTTGATAATTATCCTGCAAACCGCACGTTAGATGGTAAAGCCCATAATTTACAAATCCTGTTATAGAATGGCAATTGGTTCTATTTGGGCGCTTCTATTACCTGCCAGTTATTGCAGAAATCAAGAAAAGCGGCAGCTTAACCTCCGCTATCTTCTAATGTCGACTTGCAATAAGCGCGCTATATGCTTCAAAACCTAAGAGGCAGCTTGTGAAGCCCTTGGGCGAACGTTGGGGCTTTTGCCAACTAATACACCAAACGATTACGAAACAGTGCATGGAGGCCTAGTATAAACTTTACAAACGCTGGTCTGGTCGTGTCTTGTATTGCCAATCTCGTATGGTTAACATTTTCCAGATGACCAGAATCCCGTTTGCTGCGATTACCTCACTAGTAGCCCTCTGACATCTTTCTTGACGGTTTTTAAAAATCGTCCCAACGTCTAAGTGGAACAGTGCTTGCAAACCTTCCTTCCCTTCCAAGCTTCATGGCTAACCGGTGAAAATCATCTTTAAATATAAAAAGAAGGTTCGCAGGAGTGTGTATACACCAGACTATAATTAAGGTTTGATAACAGTGTACGGTTTAATTGCACTAAGGAAAACAAGCTTTTTTTCCATACCCCTATAGTAAGCAAAGCCAAATTGGTTATGTTGCAATTCATATACAGCAAAATTAAGCTTGTAACAGAAAGCTCCACAATTCCCAATGAGTACTGGCGTACAGACCCACTGAAAGAACTCCAGCTGTTAGCACATCTCCAGCCAGCAAAATCGGTTTATTTACATACTGTCACTTAATTTTTCAAAAGTTACACAAATCAACATATGATTCCTCTTTCTTCTAAGTAATGGACATGCAAGAATAGAAAAGTGATTCGTATATGTTGCTCGCTTTATCTACTGTTTTCCTCACTGTGGGAATTAGATAGATTGCAAGAAGTGAACAACCCACAGCTGGAAACCGAAAATTTATTGGTGTTCTTTGCACGGTATTATAACTGCAATTATTCTCTTTTTACATAAAAGCTATCCATCTTATCGTTAGTGATTATCTTATGATCTAGGCTATCCAATCAGCAAATTTGCCTCTGCCATATGAACAACATCAAAACGACTTCATACAAATGCAAGCTACTACAGAGTAGTATGAGGCCAAAGCGACGTGATAACTTTGAGTGATGAATTTCTTAAGGGCAACAAATCCTCAAAACGTTTGTTACTGGGTTCATACCGATCTGACAGTTCGGTAAAAAAATAACCACATTGCTACGTGCTATTACTCTAAAATAATGTTTCATAATTTTCCATCTATTTGTAGACGTACCAACTTTTATACATGCGAAACCAATATTTATCTAGACATCTCTCTAAAAAAAGTATCTCAAAAACTCTACTACCTCGAAACCACGGTACCTCCCAGATGTAGACCAAAACTTGAATTTCGATGGTCGTTGGTAATGCAGTCATACAGCAAAAGGTGTATGGGCTGACATTTTAGCTAAAACCAGCTGCTGGCTCAAAGTAAACTAGTTGATACTAAGCAATGGATAAACTAAAATACCAACAATCAGTTCAAAATAAGAAGCAGGAAACAGCCTCAATACTAAATGTCACATATGTACATACATCAACCACAGTCACTGATGTTCGAGTGGATACAAATGTTAAAGACAATGATGTCTACTATGGTCCCAAGATACTATTCTACACACTAGGCTCAATAAACGTGTCTTATGCACCCAATTGTAACTGTCTGACACTCTATGAAATGAACAGCTATAAAAATCTGAAACTAGTACAAAACAGCCTGAAGTGGGACATATATGTAGGACATACGTTAAAAAATCTATAACTGGAGCTCCCATGTTATGTAAATTCTAATAAATAAACGTAAGTCTAAGCGAACCTGTATATTCTGGTCTCATCAAACTCTACCTAAGATACGGCATTCTTCTGTGTAACGTAAACTTTCATTTGACCATTACACATATTATAGTACTACAAAAAATAAGCTTTATTTGTATGCTGTATACGCACACCTAGCCAAAATCCAAACAGTTGAAAACCGCTTTGATATCAACAAGAGTTTCATTTAAGTATACAGAATAACATAAAAGATTAAGGAAGACCTCAGCCAATATTCAACAAAATTACTTATCATTAAGTCAAGCTTAATCGAGTATCGAATTGTTTATGTTAGAAAAATAATTTGAAAATTTTCGACAAAACATACTACTGCAATATTTACCCCAAAACGCTTCAAGCAACCATTTTGTAGTCACCGTTATTAACATTTTTTTAAAAGTCATGTATGTAGTAAACTCATGCATCTAGAAGCCTTAACTTTTATACATTAGAAGATAGCTGTGAGAAACTGTAGTTAAACATTGACATCTGCCTTTCTTTCATAATTATGATAATTATATACCCATATACCATGTATGTTTAAGTAGAAAATCGTCTGCCATACCTGCCACACAAATCACATATTGCGATATCAATACTTTACTTTATCACGCAAATACGTATATATTGTTAGTTCAATGGGTGGGTCCATTACAATGAAAAGATTGTAACACATGCTAACCAACTCGTTAGATTATACCTTTTTAAAACTGAAACTTACGTTTATTAATTCTAAAACATAGGCGATTAGCTACAGCAACTTTTGTTAGCAACAGTAATAACAGTTATCATAAAGCTATGTGATACTGCGGTTATATAAACAACTAATAAGACAAAAATGGGCTCCTAGAAAATCGATATAATTATTTTATTTTTCAAGAGACAACTGATCCGACCTACTGCTGCACCCTCTTCAAAGATATACACCTCATGATGCCGTGCGGGGGTGAGTAAGATATAGACGGCGGCTGGATGTGACCGGTAGGGGACAGCGATTTCAACTGATTGGATATCACCAAGCGACGCTGCTGTGGGACACTGCTGCTCTGCTCCCTCAGAGTGAAATGAGGGATGCAAATAAACCAGGTACCCAAAAGACGACAAAAAGGAGGAGACAGACACTCTAGGGGCTTCTGGATTAAAATCTAACAAGAACTTGGCCGAGCGATGCGAGAGGCTATTGTTTTATAACAAACTGTGCAAACCTCCATTTGTTCGTGACTCTTATAAAACACGTGACCTACACGATAACCTAACTCAACCAATTTTAGTGCTTATACAAGGATGGTCACCGAACGTTTAGCTGTAAAGGCTAAAGGCACCGAAAGGGCCATCAATTTATTTCGCTTATTATCCTCTTTCAGCTATTTTCTAATAGAAAACTTTTAAATGTATATTGGCTTTGATTGTATAGATCTCATAAAAGCTCTAACCACTTAACCCATACAACGCAATCGCAGTGACATATCTACCATGGCTTCTAAGCGATCGAAATAATTAAACGGATCTTAGTTGCCGTATCATAGAAACACTCAACGTACTTCTTAATCTCTGTCTAGTCTAATAATGGAGACTAGTTAGTGCGTTTAAAGCGACTTCTCGACTCAATTAAACTAACCAAAGACTTATCTAGACGCCAAACTTAGCTTTTCTATTGAGATAAATCGGACGATATAAGTGTCCATGTTTAAACAATATCGCTTTAGATATAAGATATTCACTGTACGAAATAAAACCGTCCAGGTTGTCACAAAATGTACTGCTACTGCTAAAATTAGTCTATTAATTAAGCAAAGAAAGTTAATATTTTTAACCATGTTGCTGCATTTGCTCGTTTGCTTTGATCAAACATCAAATTACTTGTGGCGTAAGCCTAGTTCCAAAAACATTCGAATATATTTTAAGCTAGTCATGCGCTCTCAAATTATTCAATTTTTAATGCAGCTTTCTTTTTAATACTGCTTTGATACCTTAGTTTGAGTTATAGCCTCTATGCGGTTGACATTTTGGTAATGATTGATGTCTTTACATGCAGCGCACCTTCTGTGAGATTATACAAGATTATAAAAAGTAGCGTTACTTTCTTAATCACAACAAATGACATTCCTTGTGAAGAGCTATTTCACATGCTAATGTTTTTAAATCAAGCTAGTTCAAACGTGATAATACTGTGTATATTGACAAGCAAGGGTACCATTGTTTTGTAATGCTTCTTAGGATTCTAACTAGGGACAAAGAAATCTGTCATTTACAACCCGTTATAGTAATAAGGTTGCCAGCCTTGAGATTTGAATCAGGGTGACTGCATGTTTTTTCTTAGGTTACGTAGGCCAACGTGAGGTAAATTAATTTTTTCAATATGAAATATGCGCACTTCTTTTACTTAATCTCCACTGAATTTTCTATTTTGCATCCACTTACATCCACTTCTGCACTAATACTTGTTGTTTAAGCACAAGCAAAATAAAAAGCATGCAATAATTAGATATAACGGCTAAATGGTCACACTTTCGTAAATATTTCTTACTTTACATGCAACCCAAAAAGTTCGTATTGAATTTTTGCTACCGACTCTGATTCACCCCGTTATATATTTCGACTTTTCTTTTCTTATAAAATAAAAAATGAGCAGATTAGAGTTATGCCGACAGAGCGTTGTCTCTGTGGTAGCGCAATGAGTAACATGTTTGTTTACTAACGTTGGAGAAATCTGAGGTGTCCTAGGTTAACATTCGCCTATGGACGTATTCTGCTGTGTGTTGGGAGCGAACTGTCTGAAGCAAAGCATAACAGCTTAAGTACCGGACGTATAAAACTCGAGTGCTACCTAAGCATTAGATTAGCTTATAAAAATCGCCCGCATCTTTGATTACATAATTATACAAGATGATCTAGTCAGTAAGTTATGTTGAGTGATATCAAGGAAAAGCGGACGTTTTTCACTTCTCGCCAAACTCAAGCTTTCTTTTAATGTCTTAGTTGTCTGTCTGGAACCTTGCTCCAGCTAGTAAGTCTAAACGCGGTTCTCTTTTGAAGTGAATTGATAGCCAATCGTTTAATGAAGTAGAGAATTAGCTAGTGAGGTAGAGCCTTGCTTTTATTATCCAAAACTCGTGGCACTTTTTAGTTAACTTAGTATTCACTAAAGTATACGAGGTAGGATTAGAGCTAAGATTTATTGATATAACTAACCATTAAAATAAAATTTCAAAGGTGTGTGAAGTATGCTTATTGTATTTATTGTTTAGTAATAGTATTATCAATATTATTATTATTATTATTATACAGAAATATGGTGCTAAGGGCAGGTGAAATTCGTACCATAACCCTCTAATTAGTATTTCTAACACAAACACTAGGGAAATAATTTTTTGCATCTTTCTTCGAGCAAATACGGTTATTATCTGTTCAACGCCTCACAATGTCAAGAATGTTCATTCTGGATTTTTATTACCTATACCTCCGACATACCTTCGGTTAATTCTCACAATTAGTACGTAATTATACACTATGTATTTTCGTGTAAGAAACAACATTTCTTTAAACTCCGCTCCGTGTATTGTAAAGCGCCTCATGGCAAAATAGCATTTTGCCTATTAAAGGATCTACTCCAGATGCCTGTCGCCTATATCGGTTTGGAGAGAGTTCAATTCTTGCAACCGTTCATCTACCAGCTGATCTGAATAATCAGTTAATTAGATATCAGCATAATTCACGGTGCGGACAAATCTATTCACTATGCCACTCACTCTGATAGCACTGAGCAGTGGACATCTAGCAAATATTGGACGTTACTGATTATGGTTCATTGTGCATCTTAGTAAATGATGGCAAATGAAAAGATTTTTGAGACCATTATTAAGGTGTAGTGTACAATTTGAGAGAGCGGTCCTGACTGACAGATGCAATAAATGAGGCATGCACGCCGAAACGTACACCAGTTGCGGCAGCTGTATGCTCCTGGAAGACATTGATCAGCTCCCACTGCTTGCTCAAATATACGCGGACATCTTGTCCCGCAACAGCCAGATACTGTCCGCTCTGATCGAACGTGAGGTCGTTCACGGCGTAACCATCATCTAGTTGGAGCGTTTTAATGTTTTTCAGTTTTCGAAGATCCCAGATTTTCACTGTGGCATCTTCTGCTGACGTGGCTAAATAGTATCCATTTTCCGAAAAGGCGATAGCTGTGACTGGACCCCAATGTCCGGGGAAGTTCGCCACGTTTTGACGTTCCTTTAGGTCCCAGATCTTTATAAGTGAGTCTGATGTTCCCGTTCCAAATATCAAGCCGTCAGGATGGAATTGCGCAGCTGTGAGTGAGTGGGCATCAACGGCTTGGTTATCCGCGGTCTTGGCCAGCACCTTTCCAGTGCGTATATCACTGAAGGCCCAGTGATCATCCGTAGCAGTGGTGAGCACATAATCCCCTGTGGCATGAAGCGACAACCCTGATATGGGTCCCTCGTGAGGCCGGATTAGTTGGATAGTCTGCGAAGTGCCGAGATGCCATACACGAACGGCTGTATCTGGACTAGCCGTGATCACATGTTCGCCATCAGGATGGAAAATCGTGTGCGTTACCTATTTTGGGTTTGTGAAAGATTCAGTTAGCAGGTTGTTTCAAATTGTGATGAATTACTTATGGTTAGAAAACTCCAACGTGAGAACAGAACTTATAAAGCGGTAAGGTAAGCGTATAATAGAAAAAGCCGGTGCTAGGAAATCAGTTACAGCAATATTAGAGTTTTTATGGGAAAAATACTTACCTTCTTTTGATGCCCCTTGAGTACTGTGACTATCTGCTGCGAATCCTTGTTGTAAACAACGGCATGTTTATCATTACCTCCAGTAACCAGACGCGAACTGTCCCTAGGATTAATGTCAAGCGCGAGAATCCCAGGCGTCGATGATAAATGGAGCGACGTCTGAGTATCCTTTGTTCTGAATGCTTTGACAGTTTCCAGTTTTGTCAACTCTTCAGGCACGTTACGGCCACGCTTTTTACGCTCTGCAGTGAGCACTGTCGCACGGTCTTGTAATTTCTGAAATATGTGCAAAACAGATCCGATTTTGACGTTCCGTCGAGAATTTCTGGACGGTATAACTGAAGAACTAAAAGCATGAGAAAAACAGCCGTACCATCGCCTTTCCTAGATGAGTTCTCGATCAAATCTCATAGTGATAGTTGTGTACAGTCGAACGAGTTATTTTTTCTTGAGTATTCTTTTCTTAAGCTTAAGACCCCAATTACCTATCGCTAGATCAAACCAAATTGACTGTTCCATCTTATATGTTTTCAACCTAATGGCTCTTCTCTAGTATCTTCTTGGCGCCAGTGCTGCTATCGGAAGTATCATACAACAAAAACTTAAAGTTCAAAATTGAAGATTAGGTTAGCGGCTTCAACCCGTAAACTTTAAAATAATAATAAAACACTCTAGCAGTGCCTAAAAACAGCTACAATCTTTTACCATCCTCACAAGGCATATAAGCATGATCGGCTATGATAGCCACGTGCGTAAACCTGATGTAATAAAGCTTACCTGGATAACTTCTGGCCCCATTCCTACCACCTCATCCTTTCCTGCGCCAGCAGCTGAAGGTACTGCAATGGACGTTTCTGAAATTTTGCTGTTCTCCTGTGCCTCCTGTATATGCTGTGGCTGAGCAGCAGCCTGTGGTTTGAGGGTGGCCAAAGCCTCTCGAGCGGCCGTGACCTCCTTTGTGAGACGAGCAATTACGCGACAGGCTGCGTCATGCTGATACAAGGCGTGCGACAACTCCTGTCGAGCTGTGTGCAATTGCTGTCGCAACGAGAAGCTATTCAACATTACTGCGTCCCATTCATCCTAAATTGGTAGAGATTGGATAAAGAGACTTGTGTATTTTTGTAAATGGTTACATTACATAAAACCTTACAAAACTAAACGAAGCTTCCAGATTTTACGCATTCATAACAACTACACTTTCCGACCCTATTTTAAAGATTGTGATCTATATAATAAACCAGCAAAATGAACAATTCTTAGTAGGCTTCGTCTGATATCGTGAATTTGCTCCAGCTTACCTGCAGAGCTTTCAGTATGGCAGGAATACTAGTGAGGGTTGGTGGTCTTGGTTTAACGAGCGGAGGTGTCTTCAATTCGATCAGCTGCTCAGCGCTCATCTCTTGCTGAGTGATTGGATCACATCCATTTTCAGAGATGTACTTAAGGATAAGCCGTTTTTCAAAGACTGAACCAGACACCGGCGATACAACGGGGCACTCCGGTGCCTCGTTACTCAGAGCGCATACCAGCGCCATCGTCCGCTTTTCGGACTCCACGCAGATGCAGTCTTATTCGAATTAGTCAGTTGCACGTAAGGTACCTACAAATTTTTATTGAAAAATCGTCTGAAAAGAAAAAGAATGTAGGTACAACAATAAATCTGTACAAGCAGGTGCACCATTTCGTGTGTGCTTTAGTAGTGCCCACCTAACTATCTTTATCAATCACCTTTTCTAATTCTTTATTGGCTTATGACCAAACGCCAGTGTTTTCTAACGTATTTTTCTGCAAATCATAATTAAATATAATTGACTTCTTCCACGAATGGGTATGCCGGATGGTAAGCCCCAGGAGTTCCGATACCTTCTTTATTTCGCATTCCTTCGAAGATCAAAACACTGTCTTTTAGCTATGAAACGTAGGCTTATTGACGAAATTGCTTCAAAAGTGACTGTACGCAATTCTCGACGAACATCAACATTTTTCAAAAATGTTTTGAGTTTCACAAGCCACATATGAGTAGAAGATTCATCTATAGAATCTTCGTCGTACACGCTAAATTCATGCTAGGTTTATGCAATAGCATTTTGAACTAAATGAAAATCGGGTAAGAAGTAACGAATATGCTACTTTCATCGCCGATATATTTATAGAATCCACGCTAAATCCAATCTACGTTGTTGTGATTGAACAAAATCAAATAAACGGGCTGATAAAATAAGCTCAATGAGATATGGCACTTAGCCATCAGCAAACAAAGTATCGAAAAAATGAGCGCTTGGAAAACGATTATTACTTATGTACCACCTAATATTTATATTTTCAAGAATTTACGGATAACATTATACTCAAACAGGTGCACACAAATATAGACCATATATTAATATAATACCGTGATTATTAAGCGTTTTCAGTACCATGCGAAGTATTTTAAATACCACAAATGAGCTTTAATATGAATACGTTAAGATAGCCCAAATAATAATAATAATCTTTGTTGCCCTTTAATACGAAAACGTGGAATCAGAAATTAGTGACGTATGGAAGATACTAAATTTTCAACTCTTAACATAAGTCGGCAGAATCTAAGAGGTGTTGGAATTAACTCTGGTATAGCCAAAGCTTTTAACAAGTTGATCAAGCTATCTTACATGGGTACGGCAATCTAGCTAAGCGCAAATCAAGGCTTTTGTCCTAAATACATAATTTCTATAATTGTCTGGCGCTGACTTTGATTTTAAGCTGAAGGCATAAATCAACATACCTGTTTCCTGACTAAGACGCCACAACTACTGTCTTAAAGGCAACGGTCAAACACTTTCCTTGTAATCAACAACGACAATAATGTTGTATTCAAAATAGATTCATTACGAAAGCCGTAGGCGTTATACTTACAAACAACATAAAATACATACAAATACACACAACCTAAACTATTATTTATTTAAACTAGATTCATGCGAGGTAAAATAAGGTGAGCTATGCCCAGCACACCCTGTCTACAATGAATATGACGTCGTGATTTGACTGCTTGCTTAAATATTAGCTCTGTTATCGCTTCAAATGACTACCTTTATTATCTTAAAGGAATCATTAATATTAACCTTTGCTGAACTCCGAATCACCGTTCTCACTCAAGGCCACTGAATAGTGCGAACATACACGTTTCGTTGATATAGCATCCGACTCTTCGTCGAATTCTTGTCATGCATTTTGCATTTTTGCAATGAGCAAATGCAAGCTGACACAATGAAATCCCGAGATCTCATTGACGTATGTTTGCTTTACATGGCAACACCGCGTGAACAATCAATTCAATAGAGAGCATGTTTTTTCCATACTGCTGTGCTTGGTTACGAACCCCCACAAGCATGGCATGCTACACTGGCGTCACTTTCTTCTGCCCAGTGCGTAAACTGGTTTATGACTACGGCATAAAAATCAAAACTTCAAATTATAAATAATTTCTCAAAATGCATTAAGAGACGCCAAATTAATACTGTTACGTTACCGCCTAATCGAAATCGCAGAAAAACTACAACGCCATTGCGTGATTGAAGATACACAAACACCAATTCGAAACGCCGGTCAATTAGGCTTGAGAGTATGAGTTTACTTTTTCCATAGCATGATCACTGTAAAATATTGGAATTTTTTTCTGACAAGACCTATTAGGACTACCTTCAACATTTGCCACTGCCCACTTACCCAGCCGATGTGAAAAACTACGTAAAATTTGAAAAAATATGACGTGTACTGTCCAATCACAACAACGCGCCCTCGACGAGTACTGATTGAAAATAGTTGCCGATCCGGATGACACTAGTGGGAGGTGTATGGCGGGAAAATTGAATATCGGCACTACTACACAGGCCTGGGAAGCTGCCTACCTCACCCAACGAAACAAGAACGTGGGCATATTATTTTTTTAAGCCATTCAATTTATTTCGTCTACAACAAAGTGGTATCCTAGCGCTTTTACAATTGCTTAACTGGAGTTGAAAAGGTGTAACTTAGGTTGAAGTGAACAAAGATAAACATGATGTAACAATATTTTATTTTTTTGAAGAAATAAATTAAACATATGATAGCGTTTTAGGGTACTGTTTATTTTTCTGCGACATACGCCATGCAAGGAGCCTCTTATAAAAGTATATCATAAACGAATATTATTAAATGGTTATGATTAAAAATAACTAAGAAGTAAGTTATGCTCGGCCATATTTTTAAAATGCTTAAATCATTTTATCAAAAAAATAAATTGAAAACACCGAGCAGCATAATAAATTCGCAAAGGGCACAACATCGAAGTTCGGCTCGTTGCACAAAGTAGTCTTGCACTACTTGGAAAAGTTAATACCTATTTGATAAAAAGGGGGCAATACTTGGGCCCAGTTGGTAAATTAAGTTTGGAATAACATTAGTTGAATTATTTACGAGCACACTCTTTGAAACAAATCTTAAAAATTATGCGAAACTTCATTTTCAGACCATGCAATCTATTTTTTTAAAGCAGTATTTATCCACTCGACTCAGTAGATTAAAGCAGCGTTCAACAAACGTCCCTTCTATTGAAATAGTATTATTTTTTTCCATGAAAAGTTTTGCTAAAATGGTACGAACCTCCTGCAATCTTTAAGATTGCTTAATAGTCGAATAAGTCGATAGACTAATTTATGGATTATTTAAACGTTAATAATGGCCGTTGACATAATCGCACTAATAGCAGTGATTTCGTTATAAATTAGTTGTGACTGTGTCCATAATTTAAATGCGAAACTATTAGCACTTACGTCTATGTTGTATCAATCGTTTCGTAGCATAATTAAGACAGAGTTATTATATTTTGAGGGAAATTTTCGAAATGTCTGACATCAATATACAAGAACAGTGTGGTATACATATGTTTTATTTGACAATACTGCTTATAGCACTCCTTAGAAGGTAACGTGTCATTATACAGTTTAAAATGCGCTGTTTATGAAAAATACCAGCAGATTAATCTTCGGCCCTTTGACGAGCTTCGTCTCATTCGTTGAGGTAGTCTGGAATAACAATACATACGCAAATATATATATAATTGAATTTTTACTTAATGCTCAGCTGAAACTTGAAAGAGATAGCTGTATGCCGCTTAATTCCTGGACACGAAAGACTACCTGTCTACCTACTGTTTCATGACAGCTTCTCTTCGTTTGCTTATTGAGCCTTTATTTCTCTGCTTTTCTTATTTTTCCTATCTTATGCCATTAATATATAGGACTAACAAACAACTAAATTATCCTTTTCTCAATCTAACGTGTCAGTCTTTTAGTCAGAATCTATATCAAAACTGAAATGGACTATGTAGATTGTACGAGTTGTACGTTTTAAGCGAGAAAATTCATTTATGGTGCGAAATTTTTCCTGTGCCTTGCTTTTGATGACTAACGGCATTACGGCCAGCCACAAATAGTTTGCAATCGATTATTTTAAACTACTTACTCTAAAGCTACTGCCAGTCAACCCAGCTTTGCGCGATTTTATCTTGGATCTGGTAATCAAATAAACGGCTGTAATGCAAAAATTTTCTATGACAATCGAAACAGACGAGCAAACTGTAATGCATAGAAAGCATAAAACACTTTGCAAAGGAGATCGCAGCTGACAGTTAACAATAAACAGGCAAATTAAAAACAGCACCCGACTACATTCTGTCAATAAAAGGCACGGTTTAACGGTGTGCATATGAAACTTTTACATTATCAATAACTCAGACGAATAACAGACAAAGATAATTTGAAAATACGTTTCCCTTTTTGGAGATACAATCAACTTCGCACCAAGTGACTAGAAACGTACCATCGCTTATGCATTGCAAAATGCAGAAGAAAGCTTGGGTAATTGGAAACGAATTAGCTGAGACAAACCCCACTGCGATCCCTACAACATTATTTGAGTTTAAAACTTAGATATCGTGCTATGTATTTAGAAAAAAACTAAACGAAGTAATCAGTAAATAATAACAAATAATCTGTAAAAGCGTCTGGGTCGGAAGATTCTACTGCAATAACTAGACCGGATATGTGGCTAACTTGTCAGCCATTATGCCTTCTAAAGTATCGATGAATGAGTGCTCCTAAAATAAATTTCATGGTTAATAGTTATTAGAAAAGCTTTTGAATTCGAACGAACACTGTAACTTTAGTACTCGTATGGTATAACATTAGTCTATGCCGTTAATTGATTTAAATCCAGTTTGTGAAATAGATCTTCTGTCAGTTGCATATCCGATAACTTCTCTTTAGTGACCTTCTTTAGACTTATAGATTGTCCTAACTTTCTCCTTGATATGCATGCCATTTAGCTCGTTTGCTTTATGCGATGATGTGCCGTTCTGCATATGTTCAACGCTAAGGACCAAATAACAGTAAAAATAAGAAACTCTAACTTTCGTACCTCGGTTGATTTTTACAGTATAAGGTACGTACCGATTAGTTTGGATGTAACTAAATAAACGGAAGCTACGTTTTCTAGACAACTGTGGCGTTCAAGCTCGACGTTTCCAAGATTAGCAGTTATGTCAATATAAGCCAAAGCGGGATCATCCCTCGCATCCTTAATATCTGTCATTGATCGAAAGATATTTGTATTACACGAGGCCTAAGAGGGGAAACGGTAGCTACATTACTTTTAAGCAAAGTTAATATCACAGTTACATCAATGGAGTATAAGTATATAAACTGCAGATAGAAAGGGGCGTTCTTGACCGGCATGGTCAAGAAATGGCTTAATCCGACGATAGACACTTAACGGATAAACGGCAAGTAGGCCATAGGAGGCCGTCCATGGGTCCGATGTGATGATGCTGGCCAGGCTGGAATTGATAACGGTCTAAGGCAGCTAATAGTTGTAATTTACTGCTTTAATAAACTACGGGTTCTTAGTTGCGGCCGGAACCCGTATAAAAGGTGATAATATATAGTAATAAATAATATATAACAATATAATAAGGTATTCCTTTGCGGCTAAAGGAATACAACCGGATATACGATACGAGACGCAACGTATCAGCATTTCGTATCGCCAATAGGTGTTGAACGATCTGAGGAAGACGCTCACGTTTGGCAATAAAACGAGGCTGACTAACCACTCACGCAGAGGATACCATCGTGACCATCGTGAATTCCATAATGACGATAAGCACAACAACGTTCTCACATCAACTAATCGAATCTGATGTGGCATATAATTACTGCAATTGACATCACTATTGCTAATACAACAATATTGTATTGCATTTCAGCTTGCCGCAGTCTGCTGTATACGCTCGGGTGAGCGAGCAGCTTTGATGCTCTAACTGTAAGCACTTTGTAACAAAGTGCTTTACAAAATGTAACAAAATGCGTTACTCTGTAACAGAGTAACGCATTATGACCACATCCATCGTGGGCCAATGATCTCTAGAATTGAGGCAGGGGCTGGCAAAGGAAGACGTACCCCATTCTAGATGAAATGTAATTATTAGGCGAATTCTAGGCGGATGCTTGCCAGTGAACAGGCTGCAGCAGACACAGTCACACGACGACATCTCCCTCACGTCCAGCGGAGGAAAGCATCACCACAATATCGCCGCCGGGTCGCCATAGTTACTATTGAGCTCTACTGGGAAGAGCACTTGCCACATCGTAGAAGTAGCTGTCACAGCATCAGCTGGAAGCAAAGAAGACAATGCCTGGAGGAGCCAGATATCGAGGAGGCTAAGGGTATATCAAATGCCCAGGAGTGGCTATATCTTACGCTTTCTCATCAATAACAGAATAGCAAACACGCATTGAACGCTTATCGTAGTTGCGAAATATTTAACAAATACCCTCTACCATTCACAAGTGGATTTTAAGAAGAAGCTGAAAAAGTATCAAGACTGTTCCAGCGGCCGGAATCATTTTCAAAGCGTTGCGAACTTGAGCGTTTTCTTTTTTTGTAGAGTCTAAATGCTTTTGTTAAAGCTTATTTCTACGAGGCTGGTTTACTTGTGATTTAGTCCGATTCGTAATGGCTGGTAACAATAATCGAAGCTGGCTTATTGGCCATTAGTACCTGACAGGAAAAGATAGCTGTTAACTAGCATCACTGTGAGACAGAGGTACGAAAGAAGCAAAACTATTGACAGACAGAATACATTTCTATGTAATCGTAATTCATTCTTTGATGTATCCGTGAACGGAAACTGTGCTGCAATTTTAGTATCCATTTATGTGTGAACATACACCTTTGTGTTTAGATTTCGAAGAGGGAAAGCTTGCGTTGCATTGATTAGACTTCCTGTGTCTAAACGAGTATGAGGTTTTAAAACAACGGCAGAGAATTGGATTTTCGTTGCTGCTTCAGGAGTGTAGTTATTATTTATATCTACTGATTCCGTTATTCTCTAGGCAGCTCTATCCAACTTTAAATGCTGGCACTAGAAAACGTTATTGTAGTGTCTATCAACGTTTTAAATCCCTCTCGGCCGCAGCAATAACGGGACCTTTTCTATACTCTAAGGGTCTAATGTTAGGAGTAATTACAGCGGATATTGTCAATGATCCCAGGCCGTATTTTATTATTACACGTATTCGGACACGATTCTAAATTATAAATTACAATAGAGATGCGAAATAACTTGATGCCACTACCAGAAAGAAATAAGTTAGGTTCGTAGAATACCATGAATGAACGATCAAGAGCTCTTATTAACAGAGTCCATGTTAGTAAACTCGAATTTCTTTGTGTGATCATAAGTAACGTAATCCCGTGTTTAGGTTGAAAGACAGGCTTAATTTCCGTATCGATTGGACTTAGATTATTCCAAATAGTTTTTTAAGGACTTTTCTTTTTATACATTTCTCTCGCTTGTTTACCGAGCTGCAACGCTCATTGTACGTATGTCGACCCGGCCTACCTAGTTTTTCTGTGAGAAATACAAAAGCTAGCTTTGATATGAGTTTACAATCGCAAAAGACATTTTAGATTTCCAAATGCCATAGTATGGAGAGGGCAATTTTTGATCCATTATAGATTCTATATATTAAGTCTCGAGATTTTTACAGCAAATCTGCTTTTTATATTCTAAATCAATTGGTAGCGTAGAGAACTGCAGGCTAGCACACACAAGACTACAAGAGAAATCAAAATATATCGGGACAGCTAAAGGGACGAATGTGTGTATCAACATTGTATTACATATAGTCAAATTAAATTTCAACTTACATTACCTTAGTCTTCCATCCGCGGGTGATGTAATGGCAAATAGTATTTTTTAAGCTTTGCAATGTTTATTTTTAGGGAAAGAGAGTTATGCTAGGTACGCACGGCCAAGCTTAGCAAAGCAGTATCTGTCGAGCATGGGCCGACGAGTGTGAAGCTCGGATCCGACGGGCGGACTTCATTGCGCTGACATCACTACTCGATGATTCTTCATTTCTTTCGTTACCCCGAAAAGTGCGTCTTTTTAATTAATGGTACTAAATAGAGACTGTTAAACGGAGATCAGTGCCTTCGGATCATTGGGCTAAGACTACCTTGATTGGGTTTACGACAGCGCCAGAAGAGCCATATTTAATGCATTCGATATTTCGTACCTTGTACTTTTACCTCTTTCAGCAGAATGGTCGCTAATATGATCATCATTTCGTATCCTGCAATGAGGACGCATAGTGAATTACCGGAATGTGCCCAGGACCTCTGGGTTCATCGCACTCGTGTAAAAATGCAGAGAGCGCTCACTTCTGCGGCTGAAAAAATCGCCACATCTGAAAAATACCTAGCCTATGAGTTTTTTGATTTATCAAGCTCGTGCGTAAGTATCGGTCGTATCCATTCCAAGTTTATTTTGGACCATCAGGTATTATAGACCATTAGAATGACATATGACTCACATTTGCTGGACAAAATGGTTGTCATCATTTTGTCCTGATTACAAAATTTCACCTTTACTACGCACTGCAGAAATGCGTACTATAGAGCAAATAGCAAAGTGAAGCTCTTAGATGGTTTATGAGGACAGAAAAGACCTGGGTGGAGCGTGTACAACGATAACTTTGTAGCTGACGGTATTATTCAATCACGATTTTTTAGCTCAATAACTGAAGCTTCGACCCAGTGAACTTATTTTACTCGAAATTTGTTAAAACTCAATTATGATATTGATATTTGTCCATGTCATCTGTGATGATTATATTTTTTTTGTAAATAAACTCTTCATGCAAGCGTAATCGCTATGGCAATCTTCCTCATTTTGGCGGGCAGAGGAACTGAATTATTGTGTCGGATTCTGCGTACTGTTTATCCCGTACACGTCTCATTCGAAACTTTTGAATCAGTCGGCACGAACGCTGTCTCGTTTTCCTGTCCGACACCATACTAATGTACTGGGTTGTGTTTGGGGTTTCTTGATACAGCCGATTTTCTAATACCGGTATTTATTTCCAGGATTACTTCATTTTGGCTCATCAAGGTTCGTATTAAATCATTTGAAATTGTCAGAATATTTTTTCGTCTAAAAACGCTTAGTCAGGAAACATGCGCGAGTATCTTTTGAGAATAGAGTCGTATATTTAAAAAGGGCATGTAGATTGAACAAAGTGTAATCTACGAATTTCTGCGAGGGATACATGTTTAGAACCGGCGTATAACTGGTTACGGATTATATCAGCGCTCTGGTGTATGGTGCCCGTAAAACTAAATGGATCCGAAATTATCTCTAAAATGTCGATATTATCCTTCATACCCTGAATTCGGTACCACGATGCATACAATAATATTACGGTGCAGGTCACAATCATGCGTAGCTTGTGTGCATTATTTATATGAGAAAAATCTTTAGTGATTTTTGTATCGGGTGCGTGGTATTTTAATTCATTTTGCTGAAGTATGTTTTTTGAACTTCGTCAGTTTATTTCGTGCATTTTAATAGAAAGAAAAAAACGCGGTACAGTAACAAACTCTATTGTTGCGGACAAAAATGAACATTATTTCATATTTCGGCTGCATTCTAAGCTAATCGATTATAATATTAAACCCTTACTTGTTAAGTTTAGCGTCTCTTACATGTAAAAACTTTCTTGAAAAACCTTCACCGTATGATACGCGGCTAAGGAGGTGAATGCTCACAGTATATGATACATTGTTACATTAACTGAGACGAAGTTAAGTCCAGCTTCATTTTGTATCACGTGTGTAACTCCTTCCTCATAATCTGGTATTTACAGGTACCGATTAACAGATAACTGCGGAGCCTAGTACGCGATGCATAAGGGGTGATAATCACTCCTCGAAGAATTGCTCACAACCGTAAAAAATCGACCGGAATTGTCTTCATTTATGTTTCGGAACGAAACATATGCAGATTCAACAAGCTCGATCAACTCTTCGGCCATCATGTCGATCGCACCATATAATGTTATAATCATCTTTACACAACCTACATGTCATCGAATTGGAAGTATTTACAATTTACGAATTACAACTGATAGAAACGAGGTCTACTTAATTTCTAATTTTTTGAAATTCTGCTAGCAGCATAATGCAAAAACACAGAGATAGAGAGAAAGAAATAAAAACACAGTTTTATTAAATCATCCGAAGACACCACTTTTATTGTCCTGGTTGAGTTTTTCACCTTACTATCATCGTCATCATCAGCTTTTTCGTTTTCGTTTCGTCGTCGTCGTCAATATGCAATCGTATTTCATATTTGTTTTCAGCAGCTTGCTGGTCGCAGCACCATATGTCTGTCTAGCTGTGTATGTGGGTCTGTGTGAAGTGTTTACATATCTGCGCTCTAAATGTCTAGATCTATATTGCATGTCTGTATTCGCTACAGTGTTATGTTGTAAAGAACATATTTCGCTTTCATATCCCTTCTTTCTTCTTGTTTTACTTTCCTTTCATCCTGCCATTGTGTGTAGTTAATATTTTTTCATAGGCTCATTACTGTGCTTTCACGGAGGTGGCCAACGAAAATGATTCGTACTTGAAGATACTACCGCAATTTTTAGTTATTGTAATTATTCATATGGAGAGATGTATGTGCATTACAGTCACAGCATAGTCTTACTTGTAAAGTAGCCATAATTCGAGGGCATTACGTGAACTGCAATGAGAGAGAGAGAGAGAAAAATTGGGGCAGCCAGAGTAACATAAAAATCATCATCATCATCATTGTTGTTGTTGTCGTCCGGACTTACCATTCGTGTCCACCCCCTGCGAATGCAAAAGTGAAGCCTGCTTGTATTGCCATGAACATACCAAAAACGCGCACGCGACCAGGTGATTTTTACTATACACGTTCGTTATCGCATAGAGACGTCCTATAATGCAGTAGTACATAATTCTAATGATAGATGTAGCTAGAGGCGGGCGTATAGTACAGCCTAGGGCCGATCATACTACATTATACTCATACTTAGCTCCATTCTATCAATTTCAGTGTCGTTGACATCAGCGCTTTCTAATTCGTCATTTACTCCTTCTTTTCGCAAAGTACTTTTTAGTTATCAATTCGTAATACAATAGTAATAATAAAAATGAGAGATGTAACTGTGCTTCGTGCTGCCTGTAAGCAGTTACTATCATCCATAAAATGATACCAGTAGTAATAATAGTAACAACGGTTATGATCCTTCACTGTTATTTGTCCCCATGTGTACATTGTATGTACTATCCGCTATTTTCAATGTTTTTATGCTATGTCATGTTTACGTAATGCCTTGAATGTCTGTTAATGAATAATGTATTATTATTATTATTATTATTATCTTCTCTTGTCAAACATTCTTACTAACCAACATCGCTCATTATCATTCAGTTTTCTCAGTCTACCATCAGTACGTATCCCTACACTTTACTCGAGGAATTTAATTATCATTTAGTTTACCGCAAAGTAGCGGCGGTGATAACAGCAATACAAATTTGCCTCCTGACTTTTTTATCTCATTAATTTCTGTTGCCGCCGCCGTTGATGATGATGCTGTTGGTAATTAATAACCCTTCTTTTGCATGTGCCCTCATGTATGGTACAATGGTAACGTGTTTTTCTACTTAACTTAAAGACACTTGATGTGGTTTACGTTCAAAATCTTCTTCGGAAAGATGTGCCCGTACACGCCAAACGACCCCCTCCCCAAAACAGATCTCCCGAACTGTCTCAAAAGAGCTAGAACCCTCAATTTTCGGGCTTTTCCCAAAGATCAAAATTTAAATACGAATTCGTACATGAATACAGTATGTCGTACTGCGACGCAGCCGTCAAAAGCATTCATGCGTAACGGTAGTGATGCTTTAAAACGGCGCGTAAAATTCGAAAAATTCATTTTGCTTGTAAACAGGACGTAGGCACATTCCCGCCGGAAGGGCCAGTTGTATGAAACAACAATGCGTAACTAAGCAATAGGACCGGACCACTCGAAACAATACGTGTTGTTTATGGGAATGATCTATGGGTGTAAGTCGACCCATTGGTTTCCTTTCGCAGATAAATGGTCTCTTTCTGGTCTACGCCATCTTTTTTCCATCATCTCTGTTCAATGTTTCACCGTTCTCGGAAAACCACAGCAGTGTATTAATAATAGTATTAAAATAATATATGAAACGGTACATATTTTCTTTATTTACAGATGATGTTGTGTGATCTACCGGCCTAAAATGTAGGATAATGGTAATCGTAAAATAACACTCATTAAAACGTACAGGTAATAGTATCTTATGCACAGGCAGATCGGCCAAAGCTTTACTCACTTCTTTTGTGATGTCCTATGTGGTACCGTCATTGAATTATCCGTACGGTCGTGGTCAACAAAAATAAACAAATGTTGTCGTTCCATTTTGCTTATTGAGAAGGCAACCGCACGGGCAAAGGCTCGCCGTTGGTGCCTTAGGCTCAAGCGGCAGCGACAAATTAGGCTCATCAAGTTGTCCTCGCTGCATTTATCCGATATTTGGCTAATTCAGGTATACGATATATGTATAATAGATGTATTCATTTAAGCTGAGCGGTTGGCTCAATGCATCAATCCACTGCTCAGTAACCCACCCGAAACAAGAAGGCAAAACCTGCTTACTGCTAAGTATAATACTACGCCTCATACAAATATAGCATAAAAGTAAGATTTTTCCATAGTATACTACTATAAGAACTATCAATTGTTTTTTTTTGTTTGTTTTCATTAATAATAATGTAATGATGAATGAGTTAACTGATGTTATTTTTGGGCACTTGACCCGTCAGCACCAGGTCGTCCAGTCTGTCCTCGTCTCATCTACAGTCTAGCGACATGTGTGCCTGTACTACACATATTCGAACTCGAAGATCTACCTCCAATCTACCCGTTTTTGTTCAACCCATTTCGCTTCGGCCACAATCAATTCTTCAAAAAGTACTTAAACAATTTGTTTGCGCATAACAACGACTAGACATCGAAGACACCATCTGTGACGAGATATGTACGTGTTTAATGTGTTTGTCGGATTTAGCCGCCGTTTAGTTATAATAATAATAATAATAATTATGAGCTTATAATCAGTCCTTACGCTTTTCTTGTCATCATTATTTTCGTGCAGAAGTTGCACCGGTTTGATTTTATTCACAGAATCGAGTTAACTACAGGTGGCAATCATTTGTCGAGGTGTATATTAGCACACCGTCCACTATTTCGAAATATGTCGTATATGTACACCGATAGGGGTTGGCGATTTAATTGTCTGTAATTTCGTCATCCGCCACAGGTGACTAGACGTCAAGATTGAATTTGCTTTTTGATGTTGTATTTCACACCTAGAACACGCAGCAAAAAGTCTACAATCGGTGATTACAAGAATTATTGCCGCTTGGGAGACTTAGTCGACCTGTACGGGACGGAGAGCCTTTTTAAATAGGATTATCGATTAATTACTTAATAGTTTGTATGCGGTCTTGAGAACCTCAATGAATGACGTCACAAAAAAGGTTGTTATATGTCCTTGTCGAATGTTACCGTTCTGTTATTAGTTTGCTCCAAAATCCCTATATCAACTGAAACAATGTACATTTAATAAGTGATATCTGATGGGCAAAAGTGATTAGAAGTCAACGCATAAAAATCACCCGCAATAGGTCCTTATCCAAGCATCGTTTACTTCTTAATTTATTAGGTATTATTAAGAAAAACACTGCTCCAGTGAGTCTCCACTTCTGTTTTTTTTCTTTTTTTTTTTTTCTATTGTATTGTATTTTTCTATTGTGTTGTATTTTTCTATTGTATCTAGTGTATTGACGAATACATTCCCATAATCTGTGAGTGTTTTGTGATTGTTTCTTCTAGTCATACCATATGCCTCACCAGCAACAACGATCATAGTTTGTCAGGGCTATTGCTTTTCGGCGCACACGATACAGTAATAATTAATGAATGAATGATTTATGATGGCTAAGGTATATGTCACAAACTGGTCTAATTATGTGGAGTACTTTCATTGTTATATTAGTCTGTGTCTTCATTGTTTAAAGCTAAACACATACGTAGACACGCAGGCCGCTCAAGAAATTTTGCCCGGGGGCAATAAAATTTTCTTATCAACTATTGACAGCTTAACCTTTCATTACAATAATTTTAGTGATGATGTTATTATCACTATAGCTTCGTTGATTATGACGTTTTTAGTAATATCGTCTTTTGTCCAATGCGAACCCCCTGTTATAGCGACGTTGCCACAGGGCGGCAACAGCAGCAGCTATCTCACGCAGCCTCCTCATAATCATATGAACCCATTTTTGTTCAGTGAAACCTTTCCTTCACCAAATAAAGTTTCACTTGAATATAAATGATCCGAGGCCATTACGATAGTTAAAGACAGCGATCCTATGCGTTTGCAGTACTAGCAGATGTACGTTATTGTAAAATGTCAGATATTTCTCTCTCGACGTAAATTCTGTTGACACGTTGTCAAAGAAGCAATTTCAATAAAATCAGTTGTCACTTAGAACCTTACTTAATGAATTAATACTTAGAAGTATTAATTATTGTAAAATTTTTTTATCGTCGCCGTTGCCGCCGCCATCGTTATAATTGACGCTGCCGACTGCGTAATACCACAGCTCAATAATGCCTGTACTTATAATTGCAATCCTGCCCCTAATAAAAGCTATTACCGTTATCGTCATCGTCATCGTCGTTATCAATATAATAATTTATCTACGCCAATGGAAATAAACCACCGGTCGCAGTAGTGTATTTGTCTAACTTTTGTTTGTTTCAAATCGACCGCCTTTTTCTCACTCCGCCTTTTATGTATCCTCGCTCAGCACAGTTCAGTAGATTTTAAATTCAGATACGTAATAATTACACTAGTCATAATAATCACTAACAGGTCATCGTCTTGAATACAAGGTCAACGTACTGGAGATAAAAAGAGATTGGTGGACTGTGTTACAACTGTGGTTTTTTTTTTATTATTACTCTTGTCACTTATCGCATTCGTTCGTCCACAAAAACTCATTCACTCTTAATTCAACACATCAGTCAATCAACCATTAATTAATCTATCGATCACTCATTGGTTCATTCATAATTTATTTATCCGCTTAAGAGACTGCTCTGAAATCAGTCACTTTCCTCGACTAATTCTTCCTCATCATGACATTTACTACTACTGCTGCTGCTTGTTTACTGTTGTCGTGCTGAGTGGTACTGATATTGTCGTTGTTTCTGTGTTTTGTCCTGTTAGCCTTTGTCGTTTGTCAGCTTCCATACACGTTGGAGACCAATAGCTGTGCGCCTGCCCGAAAATTCTTTCTTCTACTTTCCCTTTTTCACACATCACATTCCCACTGATTTGCCGGCCATCATGGAAATTAGCTGCTCCCCAAAACGCGCTCACATGTTTCCATCATCAATTATGATTAGCTGAATCAATTATTCATTATCATTATAAGTGGTTTTGGAATGAATCGACCATCTTATTGGCCTCTCTACTTGTGGCGCCCTGATCTGTTCACCCCGACGTCGTTTAAGGGCCGAAATGAAAAATAAGGGGAATGCGGAGTAGGAAGAATTTCGGGAAAGCAGGAGCAGTTCTGAGACTAAAACAAAGAAGAAAACTCGTTGATGAAGGAGAAATTCGTCGATTATTTAGAAAGACCGTTCTTATTCTTGCTGTCATGAAATTCGTATTACTGTTATTGCAAGAACATGGGGAAGATGCCGTGGATGGGTAGCTATGTAGGGCGCCATGGGTGTGGTAAGTTCACCAGATCACAGTTAACGTCGTCAGCAGTAGAGACACGCTTTATTCCGTTATCATAGTTCCTACATTAGCATAATGACCTACTGCAATAATAATAGTGTATTAACGGGATCGTGTTATACATCAAACGTCATACCGTTAATCCCCTCTCTATTTCTCTTTTCCCTTTCCCCTGTCTAGCATCATCATCGTCGTTGTCGTCATCATCATCATTATACACCACACGTTAATAGTTATCCAGCTATCTATATATAATATCCATATTCGTCAATCATATTCATTGCTACAGTACATAATGATAATTAATAATAATAATATGGTAATTCACATGCACACATTTGTTGTGGTAGGTGTTGTTGTTGTTGTCGTTAATGTCGTTTTTTGTTGTTGTATTTGTTTTTTTCGTTACATATCTATTTGCAGGATTTTTCTAGTCCCCCACGGCGGGCTGGGGTATTTTGATCATCAAGGGAAAATTATCGTTGTCCAAAACAATGACTTCGATCTTGAACCCTAGTCCGCCGTAGAGGACAATTAAAAAAGTAACAGCCAGTATTAACCATCCTCCTTGGGCGGCGTGAACCAGCCTGAAAACAATTGCGCATAAGAGAAACGTTGAACCGACTTTATGTTAAAAAGAAGATAATAGATTAAGTGCAAG
Source organism: Varroa destructor (assembly GCF_002443255.2). Taxonomy (NCBI): domain Eukaryota; kingdom Metazoa; phylum Arthropoda; class Arachnida; order Mesostigmata; family Varroidae; genus Varroa; species Varroa destructor. The sequence continues at coordinate 7,682,872 of NW_019211458.1, forward strand.
CAACGCCTTCGTATAACTTTTTCAAATGCTGAAGCTGAGACCTGAATTCTAAAAGCCATGTCCGGACGCACAATTCGATAATCTTCATGAACTTCAGAGATATTTCGATCAGCTCTTACGCACACCAACAGATAATTTCGCTGATTTCGAGCATCACTCAATAATACAAATATTTATTATTAAGTTCTGTGATAACAGCTACGTACGATGAATAGGGTGTAAGTTGGCTAGATTTTAAATTACATATATTTTTGGCATGTCCTTGATGCCCCGAATATAATATATATTGTGTCTCTTCAAGAAAGCCCAGTAAGTCAGGTTCTTGCTAATGTGGGACCCTATGAGCCTTACCGTTCTTTTCATGTATTTGGACGAGACTTTTGAAACTCTGTTGCGCCCTAGCAAGAGAGTACTGGCCTTTGTTTCCTCCGAATTGAATCCGTGCTTTGCCTTTAACCAATGTAGCCGCAATTTGTAGAATAATTGCTTCTACTGTGTACGCAGAGCTCCAGCCCTGTTTCGTTAAAAGCTCCATACAAATAGCCCCGCCTCCGAGGACATAACCGCCCGATATAGCCGGCGCTACCACCCGAATGAATGGAGGCTCAAACGGATAATTGTCCTGAAATAGTCAGAGATTAGGCGAAAAAAAAAACATACACTATTAGTGCAAATTAACATTTATGGCTGACAAAAAGATTGTAGAGAACCAGCATGCCTTTTGATGATAGTGATTATCATTGTTAAGTTGAATGGAATCCTAACTATCAAGTACACTGTTGCATTTACTAAATGAGCAAAACAAAAAAGATAGTTACTCATATTAAGCGGTCTCAACTCATTAACATCTTAGGCCCTTATACGCTGAACGTGACTTGTTCAAGAACTTTGAGGCATACTATGAGACGTCGATATTTTCATCAAAGCTATTTCTACGATTTTGGCCAACGATAATTGTGTGGGTGTGTTGGAAAAACTAGTCATACTTTGAAGAGCATGTTGAGTAAAATATGATCCTTCCCCTCCTTTTCCCTGAGTATGTTCATGTCGGCGTGCAGCGGCGAGTCTGGGTCCACCCGGAAGAGCTTGACGTTCCATTCGTAGAGCGAGTCGTTGACAAGCTCAACGGCGAACACGCCGCGTTTATAGCTCTCGCTGCGGTACACCTCCTTGAGCTCCTTCATAAGTCGGTCAGTCGCTTGAACGGATCCCGATACTGAGCCCTTCAAGTAGTCCTTGCGCTGATTCTGTCTCAGACGCTCCAGTGTCACCACGTGCTCAACAGATAGGCCAGCAACTACGAAAACGCACGTACATTACATAACAGTTGTTTAGATGCAGGTGCTGACACAGTGTACAATATCCACGTGCTGATACACTGCATGGAAATTAAATTACGATTCAAGCGACAACTTCCATTAGAGGAACAAAATCTTATTTCCCTTTCCTTATGAAAAGCCCGGATTATTATTGTTATTATTATTATAACGACAGCAATGATGGAGATAGTCATACGGTGAACCAATAAACGCCAAACAACACCGATACGGTCAACCACAACATATACACAATAGCAGCGGCGTTCGATCTAATGCGCATGACTATTTGAATGATGATCCAAAACGCGCGCCACTAGCTTGCGGCGTCGCATCTCGACGAAGCTCGTTGAGGATTATATCATCTAATGGTGTCCGTCATAGGGCGCATGAACAAGTTTTGTACTCCCATGTAGCTGCCAACAACCTGTCGCTGTTTTTGTTACTGCAGCAGCTCTTAACAGCAGCGTGCCACATTAATAGGTCGCAAGGCCAGCTTTGAGTTAGGGCATCTTCGCTGATTGTTATCCTAGTAACAAAAGCAGCAGTAGCAGGAACAGCTCAGATACTAGAGTCATGCGTACTGAGCAGAATTTGACAATACTTTTGCTGATATTTTTTTTGTTAGAAACGACAAACGGCTCATGTGTATAACTTTTTTTTGAAATGCTTAAGTACGCAACGCAGCTTTGAATAGCGTAGACAAATACGTGACAAATAATAGCTTCAACAAATGCTAGATAGATCCTCTTCGCAAATGTTTTTATGATCCAATTGAAAGTGCCAATAAGAGCCGAGCTGTTGAACATTAAAAGCAGGGGAGCTTATTCCTATGATATACGCCAATTAATTTTCCTATTATAGAATGAATAACAGCACAATAAAGATGCAAAATCTATTATTTTACATGACTATTTCAAACTATGAAAAAGATATACGAAACTTCACAAAATAACGTAGGGTTCCGATAATTCTAATTACATTTTACATAACTGCACTACGGAAGAAATATACAGATTCAGAGTGCAGCGTCTTTGTTGCTGTAATAGTTTGTGCGGTACCTTCATCTTTGCTTTTGTCAGCAACGCTTTCTTCTTCCATTTCGATGTGCATATCCATATCTTCGAGATCTTCCTCGTCGTCCGACGGTGCATCCGACGGCGCCGAAGGGGGCGGTGATAGCAGGATCGACGATGACGCTTGTTCCATTTTCTCCAGCTCGAGCGGCTCCGAAAATGAGTGCAACTTGCACAACTCTCGTACTAGAACCCGGACCTAAACCCGTTTACCAGCCGTAAACAAAAACAGAAACAGTACTTATTTTTCGTTATTCTCAAACTGCTCTACCTAATATCGGAATTGAAAATATCTGGTAACCAGAAATGTTATAAGCAACGTTCTTAATGGCAAATATGTGTATATAGAAGTATAACAAAACTATAAGTCTCTTAATCTGATATAAAGTTATAAGTATATTTAAGCAGATCAAAGACATGTCAAACGTTTAAAGATTGTTACAGGTTAAAGTTTCTCATCACAAAAATGTATTTGACTTCAATAAATATATATAAATAAATATAATAAACATAATAAATAAATAAATAATATATTAAAAATGATAAAAATAATAGCGACGGGACGTTATCGAAGATGTTTATTATATTTCTAAAACTCAACAGGTTGCGGGCTGAAGAGTCAAAGAGAAGGCCTAATTATATTACAACAGTTATCTCCATGTAAAGGGAAACGTAAAAGGATAAACAACCAAATGCGTTTAGACGTAGTAAGAGTTGAAGTAATTCGATAGATTTTGCTTTTGAAAAACTTTACCATTTACGTTACCATCCGTTCGACTCTTCAGACATTTCAAGATATGAGCTCGTCGCAGTAACGGAGGATACATATTCATTGCATGCACGCGTATATACATAGTACGACACCTAAATTGAGGCTTTGTTGTTAAGACTACGTATGAATTAGGACAAGTATTTCAACGAAATGTTCCATATTTATTATAATAAAATTACTCACTAGTCCTTTATTAATCCGCAAATAACTTCTTAATAGTAGTTGTGCAATATTAGTAGGAACTTATCAACGTATCGCTCAGATACGATGCATACAAAAAATGCTAGCGGAATCAAATTTTGTGGTGGTAGAAGGATGGATCTTGGATTTTTGATCTTAACAGATCTTCATCTAGCATAAGGTGATCGAATAACGGGTTTTTCTTGCTCGGTTTGCAAAAATGACGCATTATTTTCTACCATAACAAGTTCATTATTTTGTTATAGACAGAACAGGCTTTCTTCCAGCTTCAAACAAGGGGGGATCGACATATGCCTATTACGACAAACATCCCAGAAAAATTTGTCCTAATGTAGGTGCCTCATCCTATAGGAATTAGGGCGCTACAAGCAAATTCGGCGCACTTTGAAACTGAGTAACAATTGAACTAGTCGGGCTAGCATGATGATTTTTCAATATATGTCAGAGGTAGCTTCACCTATTTTTCTTACACGTGCCCTAAAGCTCTGGTAGTTTCTAGACACTCAGGTACCGCTCGCACTCCTATGTAATTTGTCAATCTATGGCTTTCAAAGCATATCGATAGTAAGATATGCTTACCCACCGGTTGTTTTCAGGAGTAGAAAACCTCGTAATCACATGGATCTAGATCTAGAGAGTCAGTTGAGTATTCATTTGTTCAGTTTTACACTTTTTTACAGTTAAGGCAGGGTGATGAGGTCTGGCGCTGTTATAAAGAAATCATGTGCTTTCGATTGCCATATCAATGGTACACGAAACTTTCGAAGAACTCGAGATAGCGGGCTACATTCATCATTTCATTTTATAGTAGCTGATGCTTCTGATGTCCATTGCAGGTACTATCATCACTATTCATTCGATTCTACTCGGCTTATCTTCAGGGCTACTGATTCCCTCACCTGGCCCCTTTTCTTTTAGCGGTAAACCATGCCTGGTCTATGGCGACTGTATCCTCCAAACAGATTCTTGTAAATTACTAATTAAATACTCTTCTTATATATGCTTTCATTAAATAATAGATAGTGGATACTTAAGTTTGGCTAGTTGCACGTAGCATATAACATACATATTTTCAAATGGTCTGGAGTCAATTCGCGGAGATGCCACCTTTACTCAACTGTCATATTTTTAACATTTGGGTTATTAATCTATAACCCGTTACACATTAAATGCTAGTCTTATCTGATAAAGATGTTAAAATCAAAGTTCTGCTTTCGTAAAAGGCCTCCTTAATTGTAGCAATTTGTTTTTGCACTTCGGGTCCTGACATCTAATTACCTTCTCTTCAGGACTAATCTCGGCTCTTCAGTTGTTTGTATCACTCATGTGCAGTACTTTTGCTTCAGGCCACTTTATCTGATGGATTCATTATTCTTCGACAAATTTTTGCAGCGCTGTGGCCTTCGAGGAAAAAATTTGATTACTAAACGTTAATTTTCCTTGCGAACCCATACGCCACTCTTAATACTAGAGAAGTTTTTTTCGTGCAATAAAACAACCATTCGTGGTTGATATAGTGTGTTGTTTCCAAAGATCGGCAATTCCCATACCTTTACGTGGTATTAGTTACAGACTAAGATTAAAAAATCTTTGTCTGAATTAACCATCCATATTACTCCGTGGAGTTGCTAAAAGGTCCGAACAAAATTTTCATCGGTCAGAGTGGGAGATGCACACTTTTAGGTTTGGGTTTAAAGGGCTAGGAATTTGACAAAAATTTCACAAAAAGGCCATTTCTAACGAACTTGGATTATTTACAGGTATTAGCTCTTATTTTCGGTATAAAGTATTTACTTATCCATGCCTCTTTGCACCTTTTGGAACTTCCGGCTGTTTCAAATTTCCGATTTTTACGATTCCTGATTCACTATTGGCTTTAATATTGCTACAAAAAATTCCGCGGGCTTCTTGTGCGAAACGCATTTAACCGGCACCATTGCCAAATCTATTTTTGCCAATATATTTGGACAAATTATAGTACAAAGCGGGTAGGAAAAAGAATGATTTAAAAAAAAAATCAGTAAATTGTTTTACATTCCAAATTGAGTCCATCGAAAGGAAAGTCGAATGAAAGACGGTCCGCCAAAAAGCACAATACATACACCGTGCAAACGTTTTAAGAGTCAAGAATGAACTGCTGACGACCAGCCAGGAAATAACCAAATATCAAAATCCTAAAGACAAAAACGTATTGATGCAATCAAAAAAAGACTTTACGAAAGCAAGGTTTAGAGTTTGAGGGCCCTGTCGACCAAGATTAGCATTTCATACGTGAAGTGCTACAGAACCATACCCTAAATACTGAAAATGGAGAACCTGAGTAAAAAGGGTCCCTAATGAATTTACTTCAGGCCAGTAGGAAGCACGTGTGGTACATGCGTAACTTTAATCAATAAAGAAAGCCAGCCTGGAGCCATAAACAAGGTATGATTCAATTTTCATCAGCCGGAAAGGAGCCAGGCGAGAGAATAACGTCGCCCTGCAGAGGAACCGAGTAGGAGTGGACGTAAGGTAATGGTAGTGCTTACAATGGACAACAGGGGCATCAGTTACTACGGGTACTTGCTAATAATGAAACAATGAATACAGCCTGCTGTCTCGATTTCTTCGAAAATTCTATGGATTGTTAACACGGCAACCAATATATGCGATCTGGTTATTTTATGATAATGTCAAACCTCATCGCCATGCCTCAATTACTTCTTCGAGTGACCAAATGAATATCCAAAGTATATTCTCCTGACCTAAGTTCGTGTGATTAGGGGGCTTTCCATGTCCTAGCAAAAGCAACCGGTAGGCAAGCGTCTCCCACTATTGATTTAAGTTACCTATATACACGAGAATTGTATGGTTGTCCAGAAGATGCCAGGGTACTGGCCCAAATGTGTAAAAATATGCCCATTAAGGAAAGCTCACTAGAAAATCAGTCCGGCCCAACTAACTCATTTTAGATTCCCAGATCGATAACACATATTTTTTTTGTGTAAAATGCCATCCGGTCTTGCTCACTAGCATCCAACCGTGTATCTATTATTTTGGTTTAAATTGGCTTTACAATAACTTAATGTCCTCTATATGGCTACAAATAAGATGATTATGTTCTTTCTAACGACTATGGCTATTTATAACAAAAAATTAAGTGCCAGTTGCTCCCGCTTTCAATGGCTTGATTTTTCATTCTGCTTGTGTCCACAATATTTATTGACGATCTCGCAAAAAACGCAGAAACCGCTGTATAGCGTAGTGCAGGAAACACTTACGACTGGCTAACTCTACGGACTACAGCAAACAAGAGGGCTCAGTCGTTAGTGCGCTTTATTTACTGCATCAGCCTAATGCTGGTTCGATTCCCGCTGAGGATGAAATATTTCCGTATAAGACGTTCTTTGTTACCCAGTTGGGATACGACGGTGTAGAAGGCGATGTATAAATAGTAACAGATCCGAAGTATTTAACAATATGGTAATGGTCGCGGCCATAGCCATAACAGCAAAACGTGAGTAAAAGCGGAGGCCGGCTGCAATTATAAGTCATGTATAAAAGGCAAAAGTATCGTGACATATTTAATGCTTCATAGTGGGGCTGACACTCTGCACACGTAAACCTGTTCTTCGCCTCGACAATCAGCGAAAAGTTGGGGTGCGCTCAGCTACAATGTGAGCCCTCACTTCAATGACCCCTGTAATAATACCTCACGATCCATATCTGGAGTGAACCAATACAATAAAAAGCTGGGAGTCACTTGCGGATTAAAAAGCCGTTAGGTATATTGACTTGACTAAGCAGAAAGCTCATCATGGCAGTTATCGAAAAAATTCTGTGTACTGTCTGTAAGATATTCATCGGTACGAGCTCATTTAAAAAAAATTTTTTTGAAGAAAGGTTAGAGGTATCACGTTGTTGTACTCGATAACGAGTATTGTTTGAGCAAGCGAGTAACCGGCGAACTTGAATCAAACTCAAAACGGGTAACTCGATGTTCGACGTACGCACTCGAAGGAAACGCTAGCTTCTGTTTTAGGAGGGGGGGGGGGGTGAGAAATGAGCAACTCAACGTCTATCACAACTGGAAGCCAGTGTTTGACAATCAAGAGTGCTACTCTTTGGCCCATGTATATATTTGCCCATCGTTCATCTACCCAGATAGCTTAGAGGATTTTTCGACTGTAGGGATTGAGGATTTTACATGAAATAAAAAAAAAACCGTTTGTTCACCTGTGCAAGTATGTGGTTGTCCTTTCCTGACGTGTTTGTCAGCATTTGGACGATGTTGGTAATAGCAGGTTCTTCGGTATCGCTGAACCATACCGGCGGCGTTTGGGGATACGTTTCCTGTAAACAACAAAGAACAAATTTATACTTCACTAACATGGTACGTACAACATAAGTACAATATATTGCGTTATAATATTATTTCTAATTTGTTTCGCATTATTGGCATTTGTAATTCATCACTGTACCGTATTACTTAAAGGTACTCGGCGTTTTCAATTATCTGCTGCAAATTCAATGTACATCCATTCAGAAAATGTTCTTACACGGCGAGATGATTCGAATCACCATACTCCATGCCTTTGTTTTTAGCTGGGAGATGGTCAGTGCTCCGGAAATCGACTATGTTTTTACAGCAGAATTTCATCAGTTCATTTATTGCAGTGCCTCTGTAGAGAGACAGACAGTTACTTCTAGTTTAACAGTTAAGTTTTCGCTTTACTGAAACACAAGTTGTGCCTAACGCAAACATTATCTAGACAGACTCTTCTCATAATTGAAAAATGCTAATTATAAACCTGATTGAGCATCAGAAGATACGTCAATTATTGCGGTAAGGGACAGATCTAACTGCGCAACGCTTGTAACAGAAACACCATTATACCACTTCCGAAAAAACTCTAGGTAATTTGATGTTATCAATAAAGCCATTTAAACAACTACTATAGGCGTTGTCGTAAGTATCACAATTTAAATAGCATATACCTAAAAAATATCTAAAAAAGGCTATGAAACTATAACATTGTCTTTTAGGAATTACAACGATGGTATTAGGACACACCCGCTACAAATGTGTTGCACATATAAATCCGCTCCTTATTAGAGCCATTTAGGTTTCGCGTGCTACTCTGATAAACGTTAAATGACAGATCTCTAGCCGTGAACAAGTTTTTCCAAATAGCCTACACGTTCGCCTCGCCCTCTAGATATACAAGTAATAAATCTAAGCTTAGCATAATATCTTAGAAAAGAATCCGTTCGTACTTATAACTTTCTTTTTGCTTATGCCTTACATACATAGGCTGATCAAAAATGAATATTTTTGTCGGGCTTTCAGGTGATGCATAAAAAATGTAATACTAGATATGGTGAGCTAACAGCAACATGTTACACATGATCCTGTGCCTCATTGGGTGTATCTTGCAAACTTTCCAAATCACTGAAGCATCGCAGCCAGGCTGAATCGAACACGGTTTATTTTATTTGGCAAACGTGTTCTTTCTTACAGCGTCCGCAAATTAGGATAACGAAATTGTTTAGAAGCAAGTATTCTCCGTTGCACATAGTGGTTATTTACTCATTTAAAATGCGGTAGCTTGTTTACTTAAACATGCACGGAATTCATGTATGTTTATCGGCGTACAAGCCTGTAGCTCCAGCGCCGTTTTTGTCCCCCAAACGTTTTTATAGAGCTCATATTTTTTATCCATACTGAACACATGTTTATAGAATGCATAAAAATCAGTACATCTCAGTGTCTAGAGGGGTGTCGACACAAATACTGGTATATATCCAATAAACACGAGCTTACACGGAACTCACAAGAACCAAAAGCTACTCCGGAAAAGTTGCCAGCATATCGCGTACGTTCGTTGCTATGTTGACGTTTTAGTAAATAATCAGATAAAAGCAGGTGTAGTAGACGTATGACATATTGGTAATTCGCTAGTTTTCGTGGTATCGGTATCAGGACGATTTGCGATCGTTGTTGCTACTATAAACTTGCAGCCTGGATGTTGCGAAAAAAGTCGTCAGAACGCCGCAGTGGCAGCAGCAGCAAAAGAAAAAGCGCGTCAACAAAGGTGGTAGGAAGACTGCCGAAAGACAAATTACGAGGGGAAGGTGGCACACCAAGCCAAGGGGGTGTCCTTATCAGTAGCGTTGAAAAAGGTTCGATGGAAAATAGTTCAGTGGTTTAAGTTACCATAATGATAGCATTCAGCGTTATTAGTGCCCGCCAACTTTGCTACCCTGGTCACTCCCATCATCTCCTCTTCCTCGTTTGCCCTCCTCCTTAACGTAACTGGTTTCTACCACCAATAATAAGAACGACGACTAGCTAGTATCGAGCGATCAATGATGGCAGGTTACCTTCTTATTACCTTGTTATGGTAGCGTCCCATATGATTTGGCTGTACAAAACGATGAGTGGAGTAAGCTAGCATAGCGTGAGACTTACGTTGAAAAATATGTTTTATATCCAATAGTATCTCTATTAGTCACTATCTATAAGGTTACTTTGTGACAGACATCCTTCACGCTCTTGCTCCGAGACTTCCATAGCGCATATTTGTGTCAAAAAGAAATGTTTTTCTTTACACACAAGTATATCTAGCGTTTGCAACTGCAACAAGGCTTAGTTACTCATTCGGCTAACAGGAAAATAGACAAACTACTGACGGCCTTTGTCGTGTGGACCTACACACATAATCACCATTTTCGCAATAGAGAGAAACGAGATTGCGGTGACAACGATGGCGATAGCTTCTGTGACGCAGTACTCAGAAAGCAGGTCGACATTGGTTCAGATGTTTACGATAAAAATAACGACGGATTACGTAGATGTATCTTTCGAATAAATAAATATAGGGCAAGCAACGGATAGGCGGGCTTTCTTTTTTAGTGTTTTTAATTTAAATTCATATCTGTAATTAATTTTTTATTAGCTCTTTTAGCTCAGCTCATTAGCTTTATGGAAAAAGCACATCACAAATATAAAGCAGAAATTACAGTTTCATGCTTTAGGTTTAAATCGCAGTAAGGATCAAATAAAGCGCTCAAGTGGCAACGAATTATTCCATAATAATAAACAATTATAAGAACGAAAAAGAAAATTATGTTCTCTTTGCTATACACTACATTATTTATTTCGGGTCACATGTAGGGTGGGGGAAGGGGACGACGACTATTTACGATGGCGATCGCAATATTATAAATATCAAAAAACAGATAATGATAATATAAGTACTATTTGATCACTTTAGTCGGATGAATATGAATGCATCTTCACGGCGGGGATTCAGGGAGGAAAAGGTGAAACCCGAAGATTATACTATACGAGAAGTGTGTTAAATGAAAGTTTATTGAGATATATATCACCCAGCATATCTACATGATTATCTGCAACGCAACATTAAATTTCTATTGTTATAAAAAAAAATTGCCTAAACTTCCCGTGTACTAATTTGTACTCTTCTACATTTTTACATTACCAGATTTTCACCTACGCATAGTAAAAGCCACTGTTCTTTAGTAACCGTAATGCAAAAAGTAACCAAAGACCACGTAACCCTTTGCTGCGCCACTACTGACATTACTCTTTTCATAGCCCCATTTACCTTGATGTTTATATCTGCTATAATTAGTTATATATATAAAAAAAATATGTGCGTACCTAGTCGTTCGATACTGGAACAGAGAATCTCATCGACTGAGTAAAGAGCGCTTAGCGGCACCCAGCGAGCCATAGTGCTATAATAACCTAGTTGTATATACATTATGTTTTATAGGTTGTAACTATAACAAACTAAACTGTGGACAACAACTAGTTCCGCACGTTTCCGCTGAACTTTCCTAACCATTTTCCACTGAGGTTAGATGTCCAAGATACTTCACTAACCCCGATAGTAAGAACAGTCTACTTACTTGCCTAAACTCGACCTTTCTCTTCATATAAGAAGAATACGCGTTAAGTATATCAAAGCAACGACTGAAATTAACTCTACAACTCTGTACATGATTTAAATGTTTTTGAATAAGCGTTATTAGCTTACCATTTCTGTGACATTATTTTGCGCTTTATGTTAAATCAATACAATATAGCTGAAAAACGTATGCAATCTACTCATTGATTCTATTTAACATCAGGAGACGAATTATATATATGTATATGAGAAATTGGTGTAAAAGTTCAGGCGCGTGGCTCTATTTAAAGGGATCGATATATCTGTTATAGGTCGATAGTAACGGATAATAGCAGCTGCAAGCCCAAAACTACTCGCTATTTAATAACCTAACAGAGTAGTCCCGGAACTTGACCATGAAGAACAATCGAACACAATTCATACGATCGCTATTTAGCGCCTTTTTCGGATCCCAAGGAAAGACCCAAGGAAAATTGAATTGCGCATGCTTAAAAGTGGATCCGTTTCAATCAACGTCTGTCGCAGCAACATTTCTCATCTTAGGTGCCTTTGGAAACTAAGTGATTCACAGCATATGACTTGTTTCTTGTTAGTATCGTAAATACCTTTAGAGCGAGCAGGTGTAGCACTTTGTCTGTTGTACCTGTTTAAAATAACTACGCCCCAACACAGTAGCTCATTTTTGGAACCATGAAAAATATATCTTAATAAATGAACTTAGTGTAATCCGTGCGTACCCCCATATATATATGTGTTCGTGCTTTTCTACTTATACTACTGAGCCTAGCGGAAACGAGGTGTGTTGAACAATTAAAATCTGTGATGACGGAAGTTGATAATAACAATAAATAAACCTACGGTTACCACCAGTGGGAAGCGTTCTCTAATCCTAAGCAACGTCAACAACGATAAGAAAACAAAAACGATACAAGAAAAAAACAATATTTACGATATACTCTATTTCCTTTTGCACATCTTTACAATAGAAGGGGTCTATCCTCAGTCGTAGGGGACACTGACCGAAATGCCGTTTTTCAGTAACGAAGAATAAAAGTAACCAACGAATGAGAATCACAATAACGAATCACTGGAAGTTGCCACTTTATGACGGCGTTGGTTGCGGTGGCGGGAACGGCTAAACGATGACGTCACTTCCGTATCTTTTTCAGCTTCCACGGGGGCCTACCTGTTGTTATCGTAGTGGCAATGTTTAGCTTTGGCTTCGTGGAAAACAAGATTGCATGTTTTACAAGGGTGTGCGTTTTTGCGAGCGCGAAGGAGGTGATGACAATGACAGTAAAACATATTCAAGTATTTCGTCAAAAAAAACCGACTCTCATTATTATTTTTCTTATTGCCACATGCAACCTGGACGCCCGTTTTCTATAAAGTCGCGTAAACACAATTATTTTTTCACATTGTTGTTTCAATTCAATTTATATCGCTGCTGCTTCGTGCGTGTTTGCACGAGTCATAGAATGAGAATATGGCCCTCGGAGTTGATGAAGTGACAACAGCGTTGTCTCTAACTGTGGTAAATTGCTACATGGTTGCTACCCTTGAGCGAAGACCGCCACCAACCAGATATTTACACTATTCGAATTAAATCTTGGGCATATGGGTTAATCACAATCTCCTTGCGAAAGGCAAATTGAAGTTGAATTTAAGAAATCTTACGCTATCATATGCTATTACTGTGAACTCTGCGTGCATTCATGAATGCATTATAACAGAGGCTAATTCGTGACCTCCATATTTTTTTAATTCGACCTGCCTCGTTTTGCCAGCACACCTATGATTCGGCTACGATTTTAACTGTGCGCTTCTATTACCCTAGAAACGTAAGATACCTCCTTTATGAAAGTGTTACTTACTCAGAACAACTTATGATCGCAATTGCTCTGTGGGTCCGGTACGTGGCGCTTGCGATCTAGTCATAAAATTTCGGTATGTATATGTTCATGCCAGGATAGCTCGGTATTGATTATGTCGAGTACTATCAGTATATAACATTTGTATGTATATAATCATGCCTGGCCTTCAAGTATGTTATTTTAAAACGCCTTTCCATATCAGTAAGCAGATACTATCTAGCCATCTCGTCAGTTTAACTGCATAATGCGCACGTCAAAAAGAAGCAAGTTCACGCAAGCGGTTGTACAAGACTGTCAAACTACCCAACAGTCGGACACTTAGCAACGGCAGGATTTTCAAATTAAGTAGAACTGCTGCCTTGCCACCATTGTGACAACTATTTCTTTTTTGTTCTTTAAGAAGAGTTTTTCATTCGGTACTGCCACTAAGCGTGAGTTACAGTAATAATTATTACTACGACAATTACTACCACAATGGTCTGGTCGTGATTGTTTCAGCTTTAAAAATTAACGTGTTTAAAACAAAGAAAATGTTTTCAACAGTTTCCAACATGGGCTAGTGTTCACAGGCTTCTATTTTCTAAGCATCAGTCCGAATTTCTTGATAGGCCTATAATGAGATTACTTGCCCGCTTCGTCCCGCTGTTTATTTTACGTTTATCATAAAACGGTGAAGATTATTAATTATCATTAGTCAGGATAAATTATTAAGAAATTAATCATGGTCACCAAAATTGTATGTAACCCATAAATATAGCTGTTTAGAAAGTTCGGATTCGAAGATATACTAGCAAAAACCCTATAACATATATAGCTAGTTACAGCTATGGGTAGTAAAGACGTTGATCAACGTACCGTTATCGAAGTTTCTATTCATTGCAACGAGCCTCAGCTAGCGTGTCTGCTAGGAGCTACTATTTCTGAGCGCCTAAAACAATTTCTTCCTGTAAAAATTCTAAAGCCCTTTGGTTAGAAAAAAACGGTCTTATCTCTTACTAGCAGATGTTCCCATCCAGCAATAACTCGCGGTACCGCCGAGAACATAAGAAGCCAGTCAAGGAAAATATTATGCCAACCTTCTCTCACCTGTGTTTCGTCCTTCGACGTACATGGTCTATAGACGACTAATTTTGCATGAGGGTGCAACTTATCCGTCACAAACTATTCACACAGATTGCACATAAATAACAACTTGAAGCATTAAATATCTATGCCATGTGACGAACCTCAACGAGGCCGAAACATCTGAGTAAACCGACTATTTTCAAAACCAAAGGTTTGGAAAACATAGATTTTTAGTTTTACCTTTCTAAGTCCACTTTTTACACTTAAATAAACATTTATGTTACTAATAATTACAGTAGTCTCCTTTGAAATCCTGGTTTTATTAGTTTATATACTTAGAGAATATGCATTGTCCACTCTACCATACATACGCGTATATATATATATATATGTATATATATATATACGCGTATGCAGTTTTTATTACAATGAAACCACTCCAATCTCCCAAACTGGCTTTTGTTGTGCACTGTTCATGGAAGTAACGCTACAAGTAAAAAAAACACCCAGGTTAATGCCTTTCACAATGTTCAGCAAATCCTTGCTATCATTCCATAGAAGAAGTTAAGTGTCTTCTACAATGTGACTGCACATTACGCCAAATCTGAGAGCCAGTAGTGACTAACCACAGTTGTGCATGTTTTTTTTTTCTGGGTTCTAGGTATGGTCACTTCTTCTTTATTGCATTTGGTAATGGCCCAATCTATGCTATGTCCTTTTTTTCAATTCTACTTTGAATATTTCTCCTATTTTGTGGCAGGCATCCAATTTAAAAAATTAAAACCCTGACCATGTGACATGTGGTATCGTGTATAGTGCAAGCATTCATTCTGCGCAACCGTGGACAACACAATCTGCTGTACTCTACTTCATTATAATATGGCTGGTTGAATGGCGATAGTCCCTCAGCCATGCTACACCTTAGATCTTTTTGAAAAATGCTAATTTCTGAATTTTATGACCTGGATTGAAAGTATTACATAAAAACATATTCATACTAAAAAGAAATTAACACTTTTCTATAGGCTTTATCGCTGCTCGAGTAGCGAAAGCCAGTCGGTAACTATAATATGTAAACGTTACTTAACTTCATGGCTATCGCAAGTCAGTAACGCTAGCCGCTTGTTCCCCAGTATCAATTTCTATAGATTAAGTAATCAGCCAGTTGATTATCTTCGATTATTTCTCGTTACCACAAATGTATGAATGAAACATTATATATTCATATTAGGAATTCGCATCGTAAAATTAAACAACAACCACATTCTGATCAACAACCACACAAGATCTAAGGACTCTCTACAATAGTATAGAGAAAAATAATCTCATAATAGCCTTATTTATTTATAAATTATATATATATATATATATATAAATTATTATAAAAAATATTAATTTTTTCCAAAAAACTTCCTCGGCAGTGAACACCTGTTGTACAATATTTTCTCTTTCTTTAGATTTGAAAGTTGTTTCTGCTACTGCTATGCTATTACTTGCCCTCATGAGAATTGTGCATGGATCTTCACCAAAACTGTGGCAAATTAGAGAATTTTCCATTGAGCTAGGACTGTATAGTTTCAAACAAATTATACCCTCAGTTTTGTAGCTCAGAAATTCGTGAGATACCTTCTAAATTTTAAATTCATTCAGCCATAAGGTAGATTTCAGGTTGAACATACCTAACACCTCCTAATACTTCGTTCACTTTTGCATAGTTTGTCATCGTTTAGCAGAAGATTCTCAAACGATAAAAATTCCTGTGCGTTTATTTATTTTTTTTTTACCAGTTTTCTTTTTATGCTGTGGCTAAGTTTCTCTGCTGCAAGTTGAAATATTCAATAACTTAATAGAATCAAATGCCATCTCAAGCATACTTGAGCTTAATAATCTCTAGAATAATTTTTATGTAACTTATTGCTGCTTGGGCCGCATGTTCATTTAATTTATTTTTATAAAAGTAATCAAAAGTCAAAAAACGTACCAAGAGCGATGACGTGTATCTATATGTACGTTGAGATCCTATCAGCGTATCAAGCATATAACAACTAAGCTTATAGTAGCTTATTAATGGCTTTTAGAATACGAACCTCTTAGCCTGAACTCAACGTTAACACGTGCAGCTAACATATATTACATAATCAGCAATTTATACAAACACTGATATTGTTTTAGATCATTCGGCAGTGTTCTCCAATTTTAAGAAAAAAGGAAATTATCGAAACTATGCCGAATTATTGAAACAGATCTGAGACGATTCCTCATAAATATAGCTGCTACTAAAATTAAGGAATAAGAGCAATCTTTGTCGATCGAGTCGAGTCTCTCCTTACACTTGGGGCCGATAGCTTGCTGTTTGTTAATAAGAACCGGTCCGGGGTTACGCAGAGGTATTGGAGAGTTGAATGACTGGCAGACTCTGCAAAAAGCAGTACGGCTTCATTGGATTATACAGGATTACTTCAAATTTAAAAAAACGTGCTCAACATATCTAATAGAACACACTCAGTACACCCGAGTGTATACAGTAGAATTGATTGTATTTCACAAATACGAGCGCATTACAGCAAAACAAACATGCGTAGCAGAGCTTACGTATTTTGCTTAATTCATGTGGCACACTTTTGTAGAAGCAATTTGTAGCTGCGGTGGAGTTTTTTTGCAAAAAAGAAATTTAGGAATTTTAGCTAATTTTTCCCAAAACAACCGAGCAATGAAGTACAGTACGTGCATTTATAAAATCGCTTATATACCAAAAAGTAGATTACTCGAGTAACTCCGCACTGCGGACCTTTTTTTTCGGTTGAAGAGACGAAATCGGCGTTAGTGTTTATCTACGTATTATTCCGTATTATATATTGGTTTGTATTTATCGCAATGCTCATGTAACCATCAATGGTCGTAATTTAGAATCTTAAAAACAGAAAAATACTTGCTGGAATTTGTTGATCCAACGATTAACCCTCAACGGTTTTAAGAAATGTGTGAAAATGACCAAAGCGAAAACAGAATAGAGGGTCAAAATTAGCATCAACTTGCCTAGCCTGGGTCAACAAATTCTGTGTTGGATAACCCAAATGCAGTTCACGATGTTTCCTATTGAAACAGCAAATTCCATCGTTAACAGTATCCTTCTTCCCCGATATAACTGTTCACATTACTCACCTCAATTTAATTGCGGACCCAGCAAATTCTGTCTTATGCTTGATCACGAGGTATAAAACAAAGTCCTTTCAATAAACGAGAGGAAAGAAAGCAAACAAGAACCAAATCTTCGAAAACCAAATCTTCGAAGAGGATAATATCTATACGTCATCGATGACTAGTCCGATGCGCTGTACGTGAAGATTGATCTCACGTAATGAACAAACTAGACCTAAATTCATCTAAAGCTTGTAGAGGCTACGACAGGATAATTTAAAAAATGAAAAAAAGTTGAAAATGTATTTTCCTGATAGCACGACACAATAGGGATATTCGCCATTCAGCGATAACTCTGTTGTGCTCTCGATGAAACTTGCTATTGTAAAGATACCAGTTTCTGTGACCGAATAATACAAGCAGCGAAACCTAAATGAGCTTCAGCCACCGCTACCACTTCTGCTGCCTACAACAAGGGAAGCAGCCACCGCAACAATGAACGGGGAGGTAACAAGAGGCCTACACGTAGGCTAAAAGAACAAAAGGTGGCGGCAATGAGCGCTGCGTCGAAACTGCAGACTTTACGGAAATCGGCCAGCAATTCGTACGAACCTGTTCGGGCTCGTGTTGGAAGGCCTTCCGTTCAGCGGACACCACCGCAATGCCATTGCATGAACTGTTACTGCTTTTTAGTGTTGCAGATACTGTTCACACTGTTGTTTCGGTTTTCGGTGACAGAAAGCACCAGGCTACGTTACCACTGGTGGTCCTTAAACGTGGTTCGCTTTTGCGCAATGCACCCAAAACACCGGTCGTAGCAGCAGCCGTAGTAATGGCACGAGTGATAACAATAACAAAAAAAAAAAAGAAAATGATATTTAAAAGACGAGGACGACCTTGAATAACGTCGAATGAACAGACGACAAACGGACGACGTGAGCAGGCACGTCGGCAGTCAACCGGCCAGCCAGGCGGATCTACAGACAGAAAGAACGTCGTATAACGAACAATGAACCGGGCCAAAGGACCGCATAATTTTTATTCATAGCGCTGGTTGCGTTTGATAGCGATGCTATTACGTAAAAAAACCAAGACGCTACGATACCATATTGGCAATAACATCATAACCATAATAAATAGAGATCTTATAACATTCGTCGTTTAATAATTCATATTAAACAGCAACTTAAAAGAGCGAACCAAAAAGCGAGTAGAAACGAAACGGATTATGACGAAACCATTGGATGTGACTTAACTTCGGAAGTGCTGGCTTGTCGATCATGCGACTATTTTCACCTCCTTGCACATTGGCTGAGCCTTTTCAAACTAAAATTAAGTTGTTAATATGGAAAAACGTTTTTTTAAGAAGTGGTTTTCTGAAACGGTTCGCCCTATCATTAACTTCCACACTTCCTGAATAATGTACAGATAATTATTCAATAATTTTCACGACTCAATTCAATTAAAATATTCTTTTGTACGACGACACTCATATAAACTCACTAGATCGGATCAGTAGGTCGTCAAGTAGTTAGGTGGATATTAACCATGCTTAATCGCAGTACCGAATATATCACTTGACACATTTTTTCTTATATTACCCAGCTCTTAACTTTCACTAAACTCCTTGATTTTAATTCCAACAGCAATTGTGGATTTGTCATATAACAATTATAATTCCAAGTAGAAGCAATTACATTAGAGTTTTCCCTACCCGTCCCATCGCTAAAACGGCTGATAACAGTAGTATAATAATAAATTATTTCTTTTTCAGTATTCAACATGCGGACAGTCATACTAGGCACACCTCCCGTGACTAACTCCGTAAATGTTCCGTTACAGTTGCTCAGCTTGTTACATTGTTATGAGAACTATAATAATCACAATAGTTGAGGGCAGACACGGAACTGGTAATAACAGTAATATCATTGCGCCGCGCTAATGTTCCTGCAAATGCTTCTGTGCCTATAGCAACTTTGATGTTACTCCTGTCTGCTGGTGCCTACGCTTGGTGCCCCCTAAGGGGCGGCGGCACCACCACCTTCACTATCACTATTGCCACAACAACCTTTCTTTCACAGGGCAGTTTTCTGTCTAACTGTCGCTACCCTCTCTCTCAGACGGCAAGAACAAATCCTCTCTCAAGCCTCTGCTCCTAGATATACACCCCTGCCTCACGCGTTTCTTCTCATGCCGCTTGTCTACTCTCTGGGTACCACCTCGACTACCAATAGGCGTGTACGTCGAGCTAGCAGCATGCAGGGTCAGCTTCTTCAGTGTTTTACAGTGTATATGAGATTAACTTCCTCACTTGTGGGGTAATGCCGGAAAATTTCTTCCGACTTTCTACTACCTATCTATTTACCTTTGCTTATGCATTTACTAAGCTGCCTGCCCAAGCAGTCAGGCAAGCGGCTAGCCTGTGGCTGTCGTTTCTTCTGTCTATTTTTAGCCGATACGTATTACGCTACTGCTTTAGCCTCTGACCGCTGCTTGATCACAGGAATCATCCTTGTACTTCAGATTGAACTTTTAATATATTAGACAGAATGTTCGTAAGTTGACAGGCCAGAAAATATCGGTTTCAATGTTTCCAGTAGTAAGAGTAATCCTGGAAAATGCTGCTATTGTCACTGCTGCTGCAAGTCAGGAAGAACTAATGCTCTTAATAGAACTAATCGCAATAGCAGCAGACACAACATTCATGTATGTATCCATGAAATAACGCGAAATCAGCCAGAATCAATTTCTCACTATAGCGAAGTTGCAGTAATACTTGTCGCAGGAGTGATATCAGAGAGCTTTGAACTCGTTACCTATCTACCTCTACTTGCGTCATCTTGTCTCAATAGCCGCTTATCGCTGCCGCAATAGTTACATTTTACAAAAAAAAATATTATAAAATACAAGTAGAGAACGTATCTGAGATAATGTCGAGTTCTTTAGTTCGGCGGTAGAGGGGCTCCAAAGAATGATCGAATGGACTTACACTTGTGGGTTAGTAGGTGAATGGGTGAGTTAGTTTCTTTTAATTAGTATTGTAGTATTATATTCGCTAAATTGCTCGTTACTTTTTGTACAACAAAGCGGACGTCTGAATTGCGATCTTTAAACTGATCGTCTAAAAAGCACCTCAACAAAACGTCACACCTGTAGTCATTACCGAGACAGCACTTCCCTAGCAAGCGTCCATACTTTCCGAGACTACGTTTAGGATTTATCGGCGTTGATATTTAGAAAAAGAATGGGAAGAAGTAAAATTCTATCTTAGAAAGCATTTAAAATAATGAAAAACGTAAGCGAAAGATAACAGAAGCTCAAAGATAATAAAAAAATTCACTTTTTCAAGGGCGCTACGCATAATGGTTACAGAACCATAGAATTAGTTATATTTGCGACAAACTTAATTTATATTTTGACAAACACAGTCAACAGTACTTGATGCAAACAATCAAGTACTATTTTTAGCAATAGCTGATATGTGTTGCTACCAATAATTTGCGTGATACGATATGTTGTAGTCTAATAGTTTGCCTGCTTCGTTCGGATCTAATCGAGTCATATTACTTTCCAAGTGATTCGCTTCCATTCATATAAATTATCCAAGAACATTGTTTGCTTTAAAATTTAACTAGATGACAGCGCACAGAATCGCCCCGACGGACGTGTTATTTCCATGGAAGCAAAAGCGTGCTTTGACATTCAAACAAATTTAATTTTTTTCATGTATGAGGTAACCGATCAACTATTTTTTTCTTAGAGATGTTTTTTGGGCTACATATCACATTCAATTGTTTCTACAACGGTGCTCCTTTAGATATAAATTGAACATCCTTATGTTTAAGTAGAATTATCTTCGCCATCGCAATATTTCGTGTTCCCCATTGTCGCTTTTGGTTGTTCATTTTGATTTACCTATACTTTTTGATGTTCAGTGTGTTTATTAATGTTTGCAATCAACAAGATTGACAAACTTACCAAGCGCGGTGTACGAATGGGCATCAATAGTGAGTGAGCGCACAGCGGTAGACCACAGCTATTTTAATTATTTCTGGTAAATATCTGACTACTATGAGCACAGGACAGGTGATTTAAATGGCGGACAGCGAGCGAGCGGTCAGTAATACCCGAACGAAAGGCGAAGAAAAAGAAGAAAAGGAAAAACCAGATGGGTTGACTACCAAATAACTGCTGCTACTACGACTACGATTATAGTTAAGGCCTACTGCTGCCGCCACTGACTCTCCACCCACCAAACAACCTGCGACGAAATAAGCGGCCTGATTACAAATAAAAACATTTTCTGAAAGTAAAGGTGAAAGTGAGGGCAACTACAAGCAAAGCAGACAAACTGAACAAGGACGAACGAGCCTAACGACTCAAAAAATCGTCTGCTACCTTAAGAGGACCCATACTGCCACCTATCAAACGGGCCAGTCAGCTCAGCTAATTAACTACTGAACCGTAAGAATCATAGGCAGCAGCAATGACTTCTTCGGTCAGTGATAAAGAAGAAGACAAAAAATGCTTGTATAGGGGCGAGCTTGCTAACCGAGAAGGCTGCCTTCGTTCACGTCCGTTTCCAAGAACAAAATCATACCTTCAACATCGCATGAAGCAGCAGAAGCGGGCGAAAACGCACTTGGCCGAAGAATAAGCTTTGGTTGTGTTATAGTTATGCAGGTTCACAGAAAATAGAGACAGCAAAAACACATCCAAAAAAATGAAATTTAGTCCTCAGTTTCTCAGCGACCTTCTTTCTTCGTTGTGTAAGTACATATATATCTGTGCTTCAGCACGAGTTAAAATATTCTTATGACTGTCATAATAAAAATACTTAAACATCCCACACTTCAGACTTAACTGATGCAACGTATAATAAATTAGCATGAGAATGTGTCGTGTTTGTTGTCGCTGTTTTTGATATCCTACCTTTCGAATGACCACTACTCTTCACTGTGTATTGTTGGTGTAGTGGAATTGAGAATGTGTGTAGTATGGTTGAGAATGCGCCGTTGCCATCAAGCAGCCAGCGGTGCTGGTAATTATCTGTTGGTCCGACGTCCATGCGTTCGCTTGCAGCTCATATAACTAAAGACTACACTATCGCCGATAGCAAAATACATCAAATATAAAAATACCGTAGGCGTTAGCAACAACAGTGGTCCCTGTCTGTTTCTTATGCAGGGATATCGTGTATCTTGCAGGTTTGTTACCTTCTCCCTGTTTATATTCCACGTAACAACGAATGATTCTTCGCAGTATAAATATTCAATGAGCAATATCACCACTAGTACAGATTTGGGACAACGGCAGCAAAAAATAAAAGGGAAATGTAAAAAACGGATAAGTTAATAAGTGGCTAAAAAAATATAAGGTCTGTTGCTTTTCGTTCAATCGGTCACTCTTTGATGGACTCCCACTATTAACATTAATGACGTGCATAGTCACGCAGCTCATGCGTGGCTCATGTGTGCAATTGGATATCGCCAGCAGCTGCTCGATGAAGCAATTAAATAACAGGACGAAACAGCTGTTTTCGACACATTTGGCTGTGGCTATTCCCAGTCTCGACCATCATTGCTCAACCTTGCACATAACAATCGAATAGATATGTACTTCAGGTACCATAAATACACAAATTGATGAATGTACATGTGTGAGATGTCCGTACACGAAATTATGTTTATTGCTTTTAATTTTTACATTCGGCTACAGGGCACCACATTTTTTGTAGTGAAATCAGCCTGTTTATGGTGAGATTAAAGTTTAGCTTGACCAATACTGATTTTGCGGATGATAGTGCGTAAAAATTATATCATGCGGTTCACTAATGAAACATCGCAGAGGCAGTAGACATCACAAAATATTACAAATGTTTAATAATAATAGTAATAATAATAGCAATAGTTATATGCCTTTTCGTATGTGCGTGTGAGAACACCTATCTGCAAGTACACTTAGCCTTTTTCTTGCTATTTTTAAAGCAAGCACTAAAGGATTCAATCGGAAACCACAATTTAATACCTTCACACAGAAATTATCATTTCCGTAAAGAGAAGCCATTTTCACTTTTGAAGAAAAATATAGGACTTCTTGTGATAAACAGGCAGCGACGAACGACGCTTGCTTACAACCAATGGCGGGGGCAAAACGATACGGAGATGAAAGACGGAAAACAAGGGATAGAAAAAATACGTCTTTAGCATCAAAGGCTTTTGGCAAGTGAACCAGTAATGGCGATATGTTCGGCTAAATATATGGTACTTAATATGTATATTTGCTTGGAAGTAGTCTAAAACCAACAATTTATGCATTGAAAGTGAGGCCAGTAGCAGCACAATGATTACGGGACACTTCACATCTGCCCCGATCTAAATTGTTGTACCTAGTTCCCAAATGACTATACAACAGTAGCTCCGTGTTCCATGATGGAAAATGTGATACCACAATCGACTTCTGCGTATTTTCGCGTACGAATTTGCACAATAGTATTAGCAATAATATAGTGTGAATGTAATATATTTGATAGAATATATGGCTTTCATTATAAGACGCAGTAAGATGGATAAGAAGATCACTTGAATGCTTACCTAGAATGGGGCCTCACTCGCCCAAGAACTCCCAAAGAACCATTATTACGGACATGTGACGTAATAGTTGCGTTGTTCTTTGACCTTTCTTTTACGCTTCAAACAATCATTGCAATAGGCTTTTTCCTCAACAAGTTCAACTGAAGGCAATTGAAGAACATCAAACATTCCTTTATAATTGAATTGCTGATCGATGGCTGGTTTCCTGGCTGGTCTTCACACCCTTCACCTAGGTAGGCCCCTTACAACACTCACTGACTGACTATGTTCTTACCGTGATATTGGCGTGGATCTCATATTTCTTCGAGTTGCGGCCAACAAATCGGCAGGTTAGTTCGTCGACGGACGCGGCTACCACCTGGAACACTTCGTGATTTTTTGGGAAAGACGCCTGCAGCGTCTGAATGTCCTGCTTGAGCTGCACCAGGCACGCCATCATCATCACTATAGTTGGTGCTGCATCACACTCGAAAACGCCACTGAACACCGACCGAACCAATCAGCACTAACCCCGCATACGAACTGATTCCTCCCTCTGGCTGATGCTCGGAGGGGGCTTCTCGTACTCCACTTTGTCTAGCACTACGACTAAGCCACGAGATCCGAGCACAAAGAACGAGCTGCACAAGCCAGGAACGATGCAACAAGGCCGAACAGGTGAAACGGCGATTTTATTCCTGTGCTGCACAAGATCCTTATAGCCCACCCTCAGTTGCGATACGGAGAGCTGGGATCACAGACGGACTAGACGTAGCACTCCGCAGCTACTCGTAGGGCATAGTACTACGCGATGATCAGAACACAAAGACAAGATGGCGGATTGGCTAGTAAATCGTACCACACATAGTACCACAAATCGAGCCACTGTGGCGGGCCAAAGACCGCCCGTACCAATCGCAAAGCGAGATGAAGTCCAGTAGTCAGTCAAGCATGCATAGCCAGTATTGATCGGAGACTGATGGTGGCTGTGCTTATGAAAGGATGAAAAATATTGGAGGTGCGCAGCGAGTGACGCGAATTTGTGGCGGGAAATCCAGTGCTGTATTTAAAAATGACGAGAACCCAGCACATAGGACACAACGTTTGTTATAGTAACAGCGTCTGCCATTTAGACTATCACCATTAAATCTTGAGCGCAAGGTTTACCGATCCTATCATTTAAAAAAAGGCAGGAATTATCCAACCAGCACCTATACTGCGTTTAAAAAATATTGATTAGCAAAATTGCAAAAAAAAACAAAAATTTACAATAAAGGAGCATCTGTCACTAAATCAACATGTCATCAACGGGAAACAATTTACATAGCGATATTAAACAAATGCAGCTTATTCCAAAATTATGGCACACTTAGGCATGATATCACAATGTTTTTTTGCTTGACCGAAAGTCGATGTGTTTTTCATCATTTCGATGGTTTGGGAATTAGGTGTACATGAAAATATAAAACACAAATCTATGGAACGGAGTACGATCTTGTTCAGAAGTTAGCCCAAAAGCTCGTAAAACAATAAATTCAACTCCTTGTACGATATAAAGGAATAGAATCGAAAAACTATATCTTTTAATGTGGCATCTCTAGGGAAAGCCATTAGTGCTGGTGCCCAGGTTCAAGCGAAAAAATATTTTCCTGGAAAGCTTTTGTCTAAATAACGAAAGAATGACAATGCGCAACCAGCCATAGATATCATAGTGTTCATTTTATCAGTTGAATCAGAGAGCTACCTGGCCCAGGTAGCTGAAGCCCTCCATTTGAAGTGATCTGAATTTCGTATTTGGCATTATTTAGGAACCGTAACAGATCCTTGGCTCGGTATTTGGTAATTGTATCAGTTAACTGCATGCCTTATTCAAAGCTCTACTTAGGCACAGCCGTAACACCAATTTTTATCCAAATAATCCAGGAAATTTTTCAATGACCAGTTTTTTGTACACGATATAATCTGATATAATGAGACAAACTGATGTCGTAATACAGAGGATACCTAAAGTAGCTAGTGTAGCAGAAGTGGTGGCCACTGACGATTTAATATATATAGATAATTCGTAAATAATAATAATAAGAAGTAAATTTGACTGCTCGATTTTAAGGAGAATTTTGCCTTGAATGTTAGTTATGGTTTTCGTTTTATGACAAATGCCAGATGCAATCTAATGCTTATGTCGGCCCACTAATAATGCTTTCTGTGTCTTCTGTTTTCATACAAAAGTTGTAAGCTGAAAAGCACAATAACTTTTTACTCAAATAGGTACGCAACAACTCGTTTTGGTGTCACCACACAAAAAGTAAATGTTTGTACTGTGTTGCATTATATAAGAATATTGGATTATTCAATTCTTTCGAAATTAAGAGTTATCTCGGTAAACAGAATGCAACATCAGAACAAGACGTTATTTACTTTTCTAAATTATTTAAATTGTCAATATTGAGTCTAAATTTGAACTACATATTTTACTCGGTCTCGAAGGGTCGAGCAGAAATATTATTAATTGAGTTGATATGATTCAGTTCAGCTCGGAAATAGAATAAGCAGAAAAAACGTACTAAGACGTAACGAAACACGTACAGTTTTATACAAAAGACAGAATTTTTTTTTATCATATGGTTAACCCATGGATTTTGTCATATCCAAATAGGACCGCGCCAGCTGTGCTCGGGTATTAAAAAATGGACTGCTTTCCGTCTAACAAATGTTGTATAATACGTAGCAGCCTTTTGCTCGAGTTTTTAACTAAACTCTCTCGTTGCGTAGTTTCGACCTTATCATGAAATTAGGCCTATGTTAAAAGCTTTTCTCAACAGCATCAAGTTTTGCCATATCACCGACTTACTACTGGATATGTCTTACTGTCAGTTAACCATCGTAATGTTTCAAATTAATGCTCGACTGTATTATACCTCTACAACCTGTTTATTATTTGATCTTCTCTATTTTTCTGTATTGGCCACCGTTTATCCCAGTAATGTGTCGTAAGCCGCGCGGAAACCACCTGCTGCCAGATCCCCGCGACAGGTCAAGCCATTTAACTTTCGCTTTTGTATATAGTACGTGGTTCCTTTGTGGTGCTTTTCTGATTGGGTTGGCAACCCCAAGCCGAGTATTCGGAGGCGGAGCAATGAGTTTTTAGCAGCTGTAGCGGCAGCAGCGGTAGGAGTTCTTGTGTTGTGTGCGTATGCGCATGTGTGTGTGTAAAAAAGGAGAAGAGGGGGAATTGTGTATCGCTATCCGTTCCTTCATTTATTCAACCAACCGTCGAGCTGTCCGTCGGTCCATCGCGGCCACGGCAACTGGTTACGGTGGTAGAGATACTCGTTACATAAAACAACTCATAACAGCACATAAGGCATTGGCCGATCGTCAACCACTTTAGTTGTCAGCCCGGCAGCAATTGCGTGTTAAGTCGAGATCTGCTAGCCGCCTATGTATAGCAATTAGTACGAGGATAAACGACAACAGATTGACTTATTACTACTATATTACTCGCTGCTGGGTGACCAGTAAACCTATGATGGTTATATAAGGCTTGCCGCTCCAATGCTTAGTTGAACCGCTAGCACTTATTGGTCATTATTTTGACTAAATTAACTACCGCTACTATTGCTAGAATAAATGTTTCGTGCTGCTTCTACTATTAGATCTAGTAATACAACTACAACCTAAATCATTTACAGTGTTTGGCTCAATCAGTTTGCCTATCGCACTACAGCCACTGCCACATCTATAATATCCGTTCGCTTCTACTTCCTGTTCCATTCCTTAGTCCTTAGATCGGCAATAAAATTCTCCTGATGAGATGGTAACAATTTTAGGCGGCCAGGCGTTCTCTAGCCATCATCAAACTTCAGGTGCTATAAGCCTCTGCTTCTCGTTCTGTAATAGCTAATACGAGAATGAAAACATAACGCCTCCATCGGCGACTGGCTAAGTTTTTGTTGGACTTAGCTCGCGACCAAGAAACGAACGACCAGAAAACGTAGGACCACCGTCCGGGTATATATGTGGCGTTTAGTCAACGATGTCGTCGTGGCTATTGCGCGACGACAGCCACTAGCTAGGTTCTTCGCTTGCTATTGCTGACATTAGCTGGAACAAGCAAACAGACGAAAATCCAAGCGGCAATATGAGGCGGGCAACGAACCGGTAGCAGTATCAGTAGCGGTCGGCAACAGCTTTTGCTGCAGAAGCCACCGTGGGCATGGAAGCGGCGACCCAGTTCGCTTCCTTCCGGAGTGTTCATACCTTATCAGCTCTCTGCTTTTCGGGTAGTCGCGTCTACCTTTTGTTGCTGTTATCGCTGGCGGTGTCACAAATCCGACAGGCCGCCGCTAGGAAAGCCAACGAGCCAATACCCATCACGGACACCATTGTTGTTCACAGTCGTCTACAGCCTCTTCTCGTCGGCCTTTTTGCGTCAGTCTAAATGTCAGCATGTACAGTGACCATATGTATAGTTGGTCAGACTCGTCTTCTCCCCATTCTCTCCGATGTTTGATGCGAATTGATGGTGACGCAGCTGCTTAATGATATATACCCTACTTGACGAACGCACGAGTTTTCTTCGCGTCGCCACCACAACTTTTGCATTGCTACGCGGATAGTTACAAAAGGAAACATTGTTTCACAGGTCGTAAGTGGCTTATAGCTGGTAGGCAGGACACGATGTAAGGCTGAAAGCATCAGTTGGTTGGTAGGTTGCAACAAAGGTTGGACTTTGAAAACGTCGTATAGCTAGGCACTTCTCTGGCTACAAGGTACTACTGTACAATACCAAACTAGAATGTCGGCCTTATCTTTTTCCTCCCCTTTTTCTTGTGCGACCCTGACCGTTTGTTGGTCCAGTTCCTTGGTCGATCGAGTCAACGTCAACTACAGGAGCAAGTAGTGAACAGACAAAGCAACTTTTGTCGGATTATTGTAATGTTTTCAATGTGCGTAAGTTTTTGTCGCTGGTTCAAGCCCCGCCAACCGAGGTGCGTAATATAATAAAAGCATCATATTATCGCGCTAGCGCGGTACACCAACAGCAGTTGTTATAGAAGTGGAAGTAGGGGGGGGGGGGGGGTCGCAACGACAGAAAGAGCAGCGGGAAAGCCAAGTAGATTGGGGCTAGCGATGGATTACATGGTATAGTATGGCGTAGCGCGCAGGAGTGCCAAGTGGGCCAATGTTACTAGGTCACGGTAGACACACCGATGGGGGCCACTCCGCGATCGGGGCCTTAGGACGTTGAGAAAGAATTAGTCAACAGATAAACTGGGAAACGAAGCGATGACAGGGCATCGGAGCGGAAGGTCTCTACTATATGTATTGTGCATGCAGTATAGGAAAGGGAAGGATATATAAATAAGCTCCAGTAACAAGAGTAGCGTTTGCCCCGTTCTTCGTTACCCTCAAAGCAACTTGGAGGCAAAATAAAGACGACATTGTTGTGCCTCACTTCTAACTCAGTCTAGCTCCCTGTTGTCAAAGAATTACTGTATAGCTAATAGAAGCTCTGATAGAGATTTATAAAAGCACTAAAATGAGAAGTTCTCACTGTCCATAAAGAAACCGTAGCCGATGACGATGGTAGAAAAAAACGTAAACACTTAAACTTTCTATCTCTAATATATATATATATATATATATATATAGACCAGCCGTAAAGATTAAATTAAACTAATAGCCGATAAACGCAATCGATCAAACGTTACCGAAAAAAGTATGCATCTAGAACATAATAATGATCGAAAAATTATGCTTTATTGATTAGCGGTGAGGCGAGTATAATTCTAGAAAAAAAACAGCTGCCTTTGTTACTGTAAGCAATACGAGTAAAAACGAGAACCTTGAAAACGTCGAAGAGATTTCACTTAACAAAAACGTGATTTTACAAACTTAGAGCAAGTTTTATAGAAGCACCAAAGACTAGAGAGTATAGAGTTTCTAAATCACGCTTTCTATTCGTAATCTATTTAAAATGATACAGCTTTCCGCCGCATACGTTATATTAATGTTCAGCGAATTCAACCCTGTTTGAAACAATCAATCTTTTCCACGACTTTTAGCACATGCAGCAGTACAGTCTGAGAGATACTGGTCAGATTTAAGATTGAATCCTGTTGAAAAGAATTATAGTTGTCAGAAAAAACAGGACAGTAGGCGTTAAGTACAGGTCAGTTGGCGTTATTCTCATAACAACCATGAGAAAGATAAAACTAAAAGTTACCTACTCTACTATTACTTAGAGTTACGACTAGTAGAATAGATAGAATTACGGTACCCAATTTTGTTTAATCGAAATAAAATAGCAGGCTCAAAGTTGATAAGTTTAAGGTACTACAGCTGGGAATAGACAAAAGGAACATGTCGCAGATAACTCTATATGTAAATACAGAATCACAGTAATTCCTTGGGCTTTCCTGTAGTCCTGGAAACAAAGTTGACCATATGACAACATTTTTATAGGAGACGAGAAAGATCATAATGTAAGCATTTTTCAATAAAAAAGCGGAAAATATATCTGGCATTGTAGAAGGTTGGAAAAATATACGAAAGCCAGATTTGTCAGACAAGAAAATCGGCATTAGTTGTGTTTTTGTATTTGTCATGGAAATAGACAATTATAGCCAAGAATGCGTTTATTAGAAAATATCGCAAACAGTTCTGGCAACCCCGCTTTCTTAAGTAAGCGGTGGAAAATAAGCAACTATATTACTAAACCTCAAAAGAAAAAACGTTGCCTGGGCTATATTTTGAAAATAGCCTTTACATATGATTACACCCTGTAATAAACTTTGTAATGATTAATATTTGCTAAATTTATTTCACGAAAATTGTTGTTCAAATCGAACTTGCAACTTCTGGAACGATTTCAATGCAAACTACCGATTTGCTACAAACGGAACTTCACCATCATATTGGACCCATAATAACTAGAAACCATTATAATTATTGTTGTAAACTGAATGCCTTCATACGCGGGGTGAACTATGTAGGTTGCACACTGCACCTGGATGATAACATACTTTTATATTCAAAATATGTTAAATATGCAGTGTTTATAGATTATAGACTTCCCTTCAGAAAATTAAAAGTAAAATACATTTTGATATATATATATGTATCCTAGGTTGTAAAAAAGTACTGACAACTTTCAAGCCAAAATTGAATCAAATATTATCGATATTTTAAAATAATATTAGTAAACCCTAATTTCATCAATGGCCTTTTATTATTTTTTGGCAAAACCATAATATCATGACCGAAAAACTTTTGTAGTTTCTAGCGAAAAATCGTGACTTTTGCATCCGTTGATTGAAACTAAATGAACACCATTCAATTTCTGCAGAGGCAAAACAGATGATAGTACAATGGTGCAAGATGAGGGCCATACAGGGTATGCGTTAGAATTTTTCATCCAAATTTTCTCGGTCTTTACCGAGTAAATCAAGATGTAAGTTATTTGGCATTGTCTTAATGAAAGAAGACAATTTTGCCGTTCAAAAGTTCAGGTTGATTTTTTTCAATGGTCTATTGTAATAATATTAGTTATTGATAGTACAGATCTGAATCAATCATACTGCGAGGCGAAGACAACTCATAATCTACAAGTCTTTGTACAATCCTACCAAAAACGTTAATTGACGTCAGTTTAGTCTATGCCACTGGTTGGAGAACACATTTTGCTATTTTTTTTTACTTGCGTATTATTCTCGTATATAATCCACTTTCCATTACCCAAGATCAATCGTTCCAAAAATAGTTCAATTTCATTGTACTGTAGAGTTTCGCAGATAAAAATACGATCGAGTAAATTATTTTGCTTCAATTCGTATGACATCCTAACATCGAGCTTTTGTTGTAGCTTTTCAAGTGGTATGAAACTGTCTAGTAGTGGATGTTTGGTTTTCTGGCAACATCATGGCTAGTCACAACTTCCGTCATAATTTCGTCAACTTTTTCCTATCATGCGAACAACTACTATCATGAAAAGAATCTTTTGCATCGAAATTTCGGAACGAAAGCTATTTTTTATAATAATGCATTTTGACTATAAACTTTTTTATAGTTTTATCTTTTATGACCCTAGACAGCATCATTTCGAAGTCCCTAAACATTTGTTTCCTCTAGACGAGTGAGCACCATCGATCAGCAGATGCAAGGCGACGTTAAGCTCACCGCGTATTTCATTTAATCTCCTTTCATTAAGCCTTGCGTAGCTACACAATGGAACAAATGAGCCGTGGTAACAGTTCACTCCCTAGCACCTCTATCGACAGCGTTTACTCTACGACGCCCAGGAAATGTAACAACCTAAACCTAATTTTGCAATACGTGTTATGAACGCTACCCGGTGAGTGACATAAACAAAAATAATGTTATTTCTTACATTACACAGTTTTCTGTCGGCCAAATAGATTTAAATAGTTTCAAACAGAGGTGTCATATACAAATTTGTGTCCTTCTTTGGCATTTTTGCTGTTGTGCAATATACTGTCACTAAGGCTCGTTGTTGCACCGTATAATTGTAGCACAGTTGCCTACATAGGGTTTCTCTTGAGACAGACGTGAATATGGAAGTTAGTCTCAACGTTCCCAGTGATCGCTATTAGCGGCGTTTCGCCATAACAACTATTCTAAACTTAGAACATCGAATCCCGAACACTTAGGATATCTCCGCAAATAGAACACAGCCAATCTCGTAAGTTATGAAGAAAGAACAGATAGTTATTATCTGTGCTTATTTAAATTGAAGCATTATAACACTTCAACATAGACGAAAAATGTTTAATAAAACTTTGAAACATATGTAGAAGTTGACTTTTTAGAAGGTGCCGTCTGTTCTTGTGTATTAATATATATTCCTAATTAGTAAATACGTTACCTGTAGCAACCTGTGTGTACTTATGTCTTCTCTTCAATTTAAACACAAAGTGGTTCAGGACAGTTTTGGACAGATGGAACACATGATTTTTGTTGACCATCGAAATGGTTAGAAAAAAACGATTATGGCAAGCTAAAATCTAGAAGAACAAAAAGCTGAAATTTGCAAAGCAGCAAAAGAAAAACATAACATTTATGCAGAGGCCGGTAGGTCTATGCCATTGCGAATGCCAGATTTTTGTAGAATGAAATAAACGAGAAATAACACGAATATAAAATGTATAGTCATCACTTGTTAGCTTCTATTAAGGATTATTCACTTATATTTTGATTTATCGATTATTGCGACGGTCTAATATTTTTTTTTTATAGCTGGTTATCATTTAGCCCAAAGAGAACAGATATAACTTTACGCATTATAAAGGTCTGGAAAGAAACTGGGGCTTTAATAGCAAGTAGAGAAAGTTCCAAGAGTCTCATAATATTACTGGCATGATTGATTACTACTTGTTACGGCATACAGTTTTACAGATATAAAGATGTATATTAAGTGAACATTACTGAAGACATTAGCTCGACTGAAAAAGGATAGTACTAGCTTAAAGTCGCGTTTCATATATCTAGTGAAAAAAGTCATAAAAACAAAAGCAGTTTTTATGTAACTGGAAATACTATTAGTACTCCAAGGCAATACTGAATTCAATATTGTGACCTTTGCAGCTGTTGTTTCCAGCTGCTTTTAAACAATCGAACTCCTAGCAAGCTATTATGAGATAAATCGAAAAATCATTAAACATTCGCTTCATATTTTTCCTTATACCTAACATACTCAAAAATCTTACGTGGGCCAGTAGGCCTATAGTGTGAGAAATATACAACGGCAAGTAAAATTATACTGCAACAGTTTGTTGATAGGTATTCTGGAATGAGTCGATAACAGTAATAATAATATAAGTTTGCTTTCGAGATTCCGTTTAGTGTTAAATTCAATGGAGCTTTAGCATCTTGCCTCAAGGTATAGCGCTAAGAAAATCTGATCCATTACGAACCCTAACCCAGGGTAGCCCTGGTCTATTGATATAATTGCGGTGCGAATGAAAAATGTCTTATTAAACGAGAAGCGTCTTTCAGTTTCTTCGAAAGATTACGTTCGCATGCTTCGAGTGAGAATTGCAATTTGATTAACATACTATAGCTTTGAAATGTTGATTACGGTATGAATGTTCCATTGATGGACCCTGTTTCTGCCGTGTCGTACCGTATTAGAAATAGCGTGACGTGAAAAACCGCGTCTTTTGCGCGCCATCATCGCCAGGTTGGAAGATACGGTTTTCTCTCTCTTCCCCAAGGTTAACATGTACGGGCTCCGCTGGCTCTGGTCAGAAAAAAACATATGATAGTGTATGACTGAGCTTCTTCGAATCAATAGTCGGTGGTAGTAATGTTCAATTCTGTGTTCCATAAGCGACCGATTAGAGTGATCCGAAATGGCATAGAACCATGAAGTAATTGATTACGACATAGACTACGTTGTTCACGTTGATGCTTTCGCCACAGCACTGAAGCAGTATCAAACCAGGGACATGGTCACAATATCAGTCAGCAAAGCGTCCTATACCTAAGTACAGCTGGCATTCGAAACCTCTGATTCGACATTTCTCGTCTGTAATAGCGTTTCTGTATTCAGACAATCTCGTTTATGCCAACGGGCGAGTCAGTGCATAGGTATTTGGGCTAATTACGTTCATGTTATGCATCGGCCACAAGTTAATTTATTTCAAACAGTAGTAAAAAAACGACCTCACATCGAAGAACGGAAGCCTTACTGCCATGTCTAAACGAAGCTTGAATTATACCAGCCCAAGCTCAACCAGGGAGCCGATTAAAACTTAATGCCAGAATGAAAACACAACAAGATGAGGAAGACATTGTAACAAGGTTTGATGCCCAACTCGGACAATTTGGTTCAACCAACTCATGTTCGTAGCAGAACATTCGGATTATCGAGATATCAGTATTCTGCGCTGCCTGAACAATTTGAAAAGCGGAAACATTTCTTCCAGCTATTCAAACGAAGAGGTGCGATCGACGTTCATTCAAGCTAGCAAAAATCAAAGACTGAATTTACTACAACGATGGGTATTCATCTCAGTCGTCAGAATGGACTTGCTGATGGCGAGGATATAAATAGTAGTTCCGTCTACAGATACCCTCCGAAAAGTGGTGAGGATAAAGTTGAAAACAGCATTGCACAGTTGACTAGAGCACCGTTTGCATATCCAGGAACTGATGTCACATAATGAAAGATGCGAATTCGTTAAATTAACACTTTGATCTTTCACAATTTGGATGAGCCCTAAATAAATGTCCAAGTTAGATAGGATTATTTTGAATAACTTTGATACTGAAAATAACCATTAACTATTCATGAAACTAGTTCGTGCTCATTTTCAGTCTGTATTGTGCTGGCATTTAATTAATTTTATATACAAATACCTCGTCTTGGACTATTATACCTCAACCGTGAAGAAGTCCCTCAAGAAACTCGCATGTAGTGAATTCCTTTGCACTTATCCAGGGCTTTAACAGAACAACAAAGGGTATCTAGGGAAGCATTAAGGTTACTGATGCTGCTTTAAACCAATGAAGATATAACTTAGAAAGACCAGTTCATTCCTTAAGTAATGGATCGCGTTGCCACATTTGAAAAAAAGTGCGTCAACGTTAGGACAAAAAAAATTCAGACGTTCTTTACCTGCGGAACGTACTCGAAGTTACTCTGAAACGTTGTTAAATTAGTAAATCCATTTTAACCTACTGTATTTAAGAATAATGCCTTAAAATGTTTATTATTTCAGTTTACGGCACATGTTTTTTAAAATAAGTCGAGACTGCCCGTTAAATTTTGGATTCTACAGCTACAATATGTTAGAGTTACAAATTGATACTTGTTTCATTTTTTCCCTTAATTATATCATATGTTTTAATTCAGTTCGACCACAGACACGACCTTAATTATATAGCGATCGCCCGTGTAAACATTTCTTTGAAATGCATAGTATTAAAATGTTTGAGTCAGTCCAGGCCTTCAGGCGTTCTATTATATTTGTGACCAAAAAAAATTAAAGCTTAAACATGCTCATTATAGGTATTCAAGTTTGCTCTTAAATGTTTGTACTTTAGTGGATCTTATTTTACTTTTTAAATATATTCTTCTTGTTGTCAAGGATGCAGTACATACTGGACTTTCTTTTCAACATTGTGTAAGCCACAAGTATTGTCAGCAAATCTTAATTTGTTCGCTTACTTTTTTTATTTTGTTTATTCGGTTTTTGGTGATTTGATACGTAAGAAAGTAAAAAAATACTTGATGGATAATAAGTAGAGCGGCGTAGCATTCTTTGTCTTACATATAACTCTACGATTTCCGAGGGATTTGGAGATTTGCGAAGGTTAATATTTCATCCATAATGTTTGAGATAGAATGTAACTCCAATTTGCTGCTCTTCTTGGAAAATATGATTTTATTAGCTTTTTAATTAACCAGTTATTGAGCTAGGTTAAACAAATCTACAAAGATCAGCATCACTTCAAGTATTTTAATTAGGTACTTGCAAACGAGAAATTTTAATCGGCCAATGCAAATCATTTGTTGATGATACTTTTTTCATTTGTGGTTTCGTCTTATTCATGAAGTATTAAGTTACAGTTGATTATGTTCCGACAAATTATAGAAAAATTGGATTTTTTTGGAACCTCGAGTGCGCTCAGCATATTTTATCAGTTAGTAGGTTATATCTAAATTATCAATATTTAAAACCGTTTTCACCAATAGTCACGTAATGCCTGACTTATAGATAGTCGAGTATCTAATGAGCTATAAAATGTGTATAATAATTTTTAAAAATGTAACGTGTTTTATCGCAGGTACTCTCTAGCAAGTCACAGTAATAGCGTAATTTGTACGGGCGGTCTTGCTTTGCCCTGCTACTTGCAGGTAACTATTTTGCATCGCATTTTATAATGGGTGGAGAGCGGTTTGATGCCTCCCAACCAGAAGCCTATCTGTTCGGGGAGAACTCAGACCTGAATTTCCTTGCCTCACGACCTTTACCGTTTCCCTACCCAGCACCTCAGCCGAACGAACCAACTCGTCCACTCCGATGTCTCATAAATATTCGAAAAGAATCTCTCAGATTTGTGAGGTAAACTTTACTCTCAAGCTCAAACGTGTTTGGTTCTTTATGAAGATCTTCGACTAATTCTATGGCTGTTTTCTATTATATAATCTAAGTATGCCTGTTTAAAAAAGAATATGTAACCCGTGTATGTGATACTTCTGATCAACTGCAGAGTAAAAACTGGCAGCGGTAATAATAGTGAGGGGTCAACTAAAAAGAATGCTAGTTCAGACGATACCTGTAACGGTGGTCCAAGTCCAGGAACAACAGGTTCCGGCTCAACGAAGTACAACATTGAGTTTATCTTCGATACCGAGTGTCGTTGTGCAATAACTGTACTCTACTTTTGCACCGAGGAAGTTACTCCAAATGGCATAGTGTGAGTATTTATTGCCACTTTGTTTCGTATAAACATAGACTCATTAACATCACCCTCCATAAAGAAAGCACGAATCACGAAACTTTTTCAGAAAGGTTGGAAAATATTTTTATTAGCATCTTTGCAGAATAATTTTTATACCACGAGCATCAGCATATCATATATAGCTTCCGTATCTTTTTAGGGGTCTAACTAAATAGATAGAAACAATTAATGCGTAATCGTTAACGTGCCCTACGTGCATGTAAGTTTCATCTTCGATCTCAAGGCCCACATTCATGAAAATTGTTTCGTTTGGGTTTTTGATTTTGCAGGTACTGTCCCCGCTTTCCAACAATGTCATCGGAAACCTACCATTACAAGCGCGGCTGCAATCAACTCTTCCAACAAACCTCGCACGTTTTTGACCCCTCGAAATATTCAGACGCTGAACTTGCATTTAATAATAATTACACAATGTTCCTCGCCGATATCCAGAGTAAGAGAAGAACTACCTTGGCATAGTAAAAAGTTGTTGGTTATTGACATACAGTGTATTACAAAGACCGTGTGCGCTTTGGTAGGTATCAATATCAATGGCCTGCTAGGATATCACGCACGCGTTTTGAAATCATTTCGAATATATGAAAAGTAGTTATGATAACTTAATACATCCAGAAAGTAATCACAATTATCACCTGAGATATGTGCTGTATGCAAGATACCTCTAGATTTATATTGATATGTGTGA
Organism: Varroa destructor; assembly: GCF_002443255.2. Classification (NCBI taxonomy): domain Eukaryota; kingdom Metazoa; phylum Arthropoda; class Arachnida; order Mesostigmata; family Varroidae; genus Varroa; species Varroa destructor. The sequence goes on from NW_019211458.1 coordinate 7,720,978, forward strand.
GCCTAGCCCCGTAATTTATGTAAGTTAGGAAAATAAGTAAATTACCGTTTAATACTCGTTTGCCGCTTTATGACCTGTCTGTACAGGATGTGAACGTGCCGTTGACGGAATGGGTCTTGGGGGTGGCGCGGGGGGTGTAGGCGCTGGTGCGGGTGGAGGAAGCAGCCCGAATGGGGGAGCGTCGCTAAGTGGTTTTGGAAATGGCATTGGTGGCGGAGGCTGCGACTCGGGAAGTGCTGGAGAAGTATTTCCAGTTGTGATCCATTGTGTTGCCGAAGAAGGTGAAGAGCCCCGACAAAGTCACGTACTTCTAGCAGGTAAGATGCATCGATATATCTAATTCTGAGAAATATTTATATAGATCCTCAAATTCCCAAATTTGATTGAATCGAAAAAGGAAACACGGATAAGTGCCCCATAGAAAATGAGGCATTTTTAGGATTATTATTTTATGTTCGTAAAGTAATTATCATTAAAAGACTTAATTGAGTGCCGCATGTTCAATTGCGTGGTGTACCCAGTTAACACGATTTGAATTTTTTGTATCCTCACCGACGTACCCCAATCAGTTGTAGAGCGGGCGAGTTCAGCAATGATGGGTTCTGGGGCGGATTCCGGAGGAGGGGGCAGTATTTCGCAGCCAACTGGATCCAGTTATACTTTGAAGCCGCTCAAGCAGAAACTGTTCGTCGATGGACTCGTTTATCTCCTACAGGAGATTTACGGGATTGAGAATAAGAATAACATCTGTAGTAATAGCAATATACATAATGGATGCTCTCAGAACAATGGTTGCTCGCACGGTCTTAGTCACAATGTACGTACTTACTGTAATAATAACTGCGCGTATGGAACAATGCCCGTGTAGACAGAGTAAACTTTTGTGAGTTTAGGAAATTCTGTTGTTACTCTCTCTATTTTATTTCAGTGAATGACTTAATACGTTAGCTCAATTCACCAAATAAGTTTTTCAAGTAAATATGTAACATTATAGGGCTCAAAAAAGCGATTTCTAGCTGTTTTTTTCTGAAGTGCATTTTTGAATGATTCTTGAGCTTATCTCATCATTGTTTCCAGTTTTTTTTTTTAATATACATTATTTTTATTGAATTTTCGTTTAGATCCATGATTCTAGAAAAATTAATCTATTCTAAATGCCAGCGCGTTGATTTGCTCTTATTAGGATGACGGTGGCTCTTCTATCGATGGAGTCGGAGGACTGTGCGACGAGTCTGACTCCGAGGAAGAATCTGGAGGAGAATGCGTAATTTGTATGTCGGAGCCTAGGGACACGCTGATTTTACCTTGTCGGCATCTATGTCTTTGCGCAGCGTGTGCTGATTCGCTACGCTACCAAGCGAACAACTGCCCCATTTGCCGGGCTCCGTTCCGCGCCCTGCTTCAGATACGGGCTGTACGCAAGATGCTCCTTAGCTCACACCCTTCGGCTCATCTCAATAACGAACACCAACTACATCAAGTGCGTTTAAGTCAACAGTTGTTCGACTTCGCAATCCTTGAATTGAATCACTCGTTCATACACTTCTTTAGCAATAGCATAATAGGTTATTACAAGAAATCATGAAGCGCACTTCAATTCTAGTTGCGAACGCCTCCTTGACCAATGAATTTACCTATCTAATTATAGGTGTAATCAACTTCCCTAGACTTTAGCAGAAGCATCATCAGGCTTTGAATTACAGGTTGGGCAGGATGTCCCTGCTGGCTACGAGAGTATTCCGTTGCTTGAGGCTCTTAATGGACCAATGGGAGGGAATCAGGCTATGATCACGTCTCAAATTGGCCAGGCTGGTAAACATGTTCGCCTGCATGCGAACAGTTCCTCCGCGAATCCTTCACATTCACCGCGTTCCGAATGCCATCAACAGGTGAATATCGGCCTCGTTTAACACGCGTTACAACCTAATATTTATCGTAATGTTTGCTACTCAACTAATACTACTGATCTTACATATTTTAAATGCTCATTTTGCTCAGTTCCATATTATTTTAACCGGTATTTTTTCAGGGTGGCCCAGGTAAGAGGAGTAACGGGAGCGGGAGTGGCTCAGGCGGTGGAGCGGGTGGTGGAGGTAAAATAGGGAAAATGCATCGCAACAAATCAAGTTCTGCTGGGAGCCTTCGACACCAGCAGCAGCAGCTACAGACTCATAGTCCACTGAGGATTTCGGAGCAGATGGCTCTGGTTAGTAACTCGGCACGGGATGGAAGTGGAGTAAATTCGATAGGGCAGCTAGAAGGAACAATGACAATGCTCGGAACAGAAGAAAATCAACCGCTTGCTCGGGCCGAGACGGCGCCTCTACCTGGGAGACATCGAAGACACAAGGATAAGTTGCAGGGACAATTGCAGCAACAGGGTCGAGGACTGGGCAAGAGCGCCAGACCACATACAGCATCACACGCTAGTGCAACGTCTCTCGCCGTAAGTTACCAACTCGGAAATTGGCCTCACCTCGCTTTTCAGTGATGTGCGTTCGGATATGGCTTATGCGCTACTGTAAGCCTGGTACGAAAAACATTTTTTGTGACTCACACGATCTCGTCATCTCTTAACATTTGTCAAAATAGGTTGTAAAAAACTCAACAGAGAAAAAAAAGTGTATTAATATCAGATAAATTATGATACTTTGCATTAAGGGGAAATTCTATATCTAATAAACTGATCTTAATGTTTGATCTAAATCACACTTTTAAAGTTAGCATTAGTGATCTCGTTCTCCATCAGTCTACCTAAATAATAAATGTACTGAATGAATTGCTAGTGATTACGAGGCAATATGTTCACTTTTATTTATTAATATTGATTGTGAATAACTGAACGCAGTGCCTTCTATTTTATTTCAAATATCGCGACGATACGAATATCTTTATAATACAGTTTTGATACATCTGGGAACTATATAATTTGAAAAGATTTTAACTGAAAATAGAAATTTAAACTTTTGTCACGTAAGTAATCCAAGTTCTCTTTTTCTGAAAGTTTAATGTTATTTTTTTTGAAGTGTAATACTAAGAAGTGACGAGCCAAACGACATAATGTATATTACTCAAACAAATGCAACATGCTAGAAGTCATAGAAATGGTTATACAACAAAGGTCAATACTGTAATTTTTATTTTACGCTTAGTGCCAATTGCGCTATAACACTGGTTTGCATCAGTATGAACATGAACTTACGAATTTAAAAATAATTTTGTATTCTATTTTTTCGAATTCTTTGCATTGAGCTAATAGCATTATATACTTTATTTTTCAGATGGATAACTTGTCAGCTGAGAGTACATCTTTGCTGGACGGTGAAGATAATGGCAGAGTAGCGGGAGACGGAACCCTAGCCGGAGAGGGATGCGATCGGGGCGATTTCGGGGTACATTCTGCGTTCCCTCCCCCAGGATCGCCATCTCCCGCAGCCGCGACCGTAATTACAGTAGACCAAGCAACGGACACAAGTCTTGACAATCGGTGCGTTCTGAATGGTAACTAAGATATCTAAAAAGTCAGTTTCTGTTGGTCATAATCGTATGCAAACGTACCGGTTTCATTTTTCAAGTCTACTAAAATGCATTTTTATTCAGCCAAAGTAAACGAATATACAAACTTGATACAAGTTTCCAAGAATGTTCGAAATGTATGTTTTTACGTGGAACAATCGTTAATATTATGGGTTTTTTTTGCAGAGATCTTCATGGATCGCGCGAAGATGCCAGGGATATGGACATGCTTTTTCAGCGGAGGAAAGCCTTTCCAGATTCCGGTATGAGTTTTATTGGCTAACTGGAAACAGTGGCTATCGGCTTCCACTATATTTATCAAAGTACTGGGCAACATCGGTTATAATAAATATCAAACGTCTCTAATTACGTTCTTTCCGTTTTCTCTTTTCGATACTATTTACTGACTGGAAACAGGGTCGTGCACCGTACGTGCGGGCAGCGAAAGTGAGCCTGCAGAGTTGGAGCTCGTAGAACAAGTAGAAACGGGCCGAGTAGTGGCAGCCTCAACTTTGGCGTACGACTCAAGCGGTACAGATCTGCCCACACTAGCTCCAGGTCAGTATCTATGGTAAACGAACGCAGACGTTTAGCGTTCATGAATATGTACGTGCGCCCATAAGAGAATAGAATATAATAGTTGCTTTCAGTATACACATGATAGAGTTACGTAGGGCACTAGTAATGGATTGTTTGAGTTGTGGTGTCGTTATAGATGTACGGTGCTACATTAGCTTTCAACGTATAACATTTACAATGGCCCTATTCTCGTTAAGGTACCCCAAAATCAGGCTCTGCCCGTTCAAGTGCTGACAGTTTCTCAAGCGCGGGCTCAGGCACTCGTCTTCTAGTTAACGCTACAACAGGATCCTCGACAACAAGTACAGGTAAGATGCCAAAGTAAACTTCATTGGTGCTCATGTACTGTGCACTCCGCATGTTTCGCACTGTACCCGCGTTCTTCGAACTGTATACTTACGTTGTAAATATCGAACGGTCATTATTGACGGATATAAAGCATGTACCAAGCAAATAGCCTATGCAACCGATTTGAAAAGGCAACCATGCACTGATTAGAACGTACATTGCGGTTTACATATGTGACGATGTATCTTATGTTCATTACCAGGAGCTGGAGGGCATGCGGCTGTCACTGTAGTCACGATCAAGCAGCAACAAGTGAGGCCCACCTGTGGAGATACGGAAGAGGTTTAACGTCTAAGGACAATATGCGAGATGATCATCCCAGTCATTTTAGGTCTACGGCAGCCTCTTAAACCGTTTATTGCATTATTATGCTGGAACAAGGGATCTGTACATCCCGTAAAAGCGCAGCGTTTAACGCCGTAGACGAGACAGCTAGTGTACTGCGCAACAAAATGATTCACAAAAGCGTTGTGTGTAGCCGTTCAGAAGAAAACAATGGCTTTAGAAGTATAGTGCTTGGCTAGAGTTTAAATACATACGCAAGATACACCTCGCCCAAAACGAATATCCCCAATACGGCTTTAGGAACAAGATAATTCGTTAGTGGGCGCAAACAAATTGCTTACTAAATTCCGTGTGCTATTTTCGCGAAACTGAAAATATGAATGTGACATTTTTTCTTTTCATCTTATGACAAAATCAATACCGACTCTTATACGCCTTGCCGTACATCACCGTGTATGCTGTCAATATCGATTTGACGAATCTCGCCTAACTGTATCACTCAGAGAATGCATTCTTTTTCGTTTCGAGGAAGATGTTTCTGTGTCGTCAGCTTTCCATGTTACATTCCAATATTTTGTAATGTACCACCTAAACTCAGTAATCACTAGAAGAAGGCAGAAACATTACTGCTTGGATTATTATCTGCGTACACCTATCGGAGATCGTAATTAGGTGAAACCGACTGATTAGGTATTCGATAACATGATTACGAAGTGCCGACATTTTCTATCATGGGAAAACACTGGGACGACTACGAAGCAAGCTGCGACAAGTTTCGGCGAAGCGAAAAGCAAGTGACTAATAGAATTCACGAGTACTAAGAGTTTATATTTTTTTCATTACTGATTCACTTTACCAATCCACTTCGTTCATTTAGTGCTGATGCGGTGTTTTCTATTGAAAACCTCTATGAGAATTACGAGACGTATTTTTGTCATTTTGCGTTAGTTTTTACGTATTGATTAAGGTAGTGACACATGGTTTATTATACATTAGTTTATGTTGTGTCTCTCCATCTCTCTGTGATGCTAATATATATATATATATATATAAATGAAAGGTAGCTCTAAATACTTGTAACTAATTTTACTAATGCTACAATCGTTAGAATCTATAAGGATATATATATATGATGATGCAGATGAATAAATGCTTTAGCGCGAAACGAGCATATTATAAACACTTGCAATCTCAATTTCAACTCCATAAATCATATTCTGGACTGAATATGAACCCCCTATATATATGTGTGTGTGAGTCTCAGATGATTTTGTGTGATACGCCTTCGTTACATTCTATTAGAAATAAATCACTGCAGAGATGCAGCACTGCTATCTCGATTTTCCTTATGTTTTTTTTAAATGGGTGCCATAGGACAAAAGTCTAATTTCAGTATTAACGAAAACCTATAATGCGGTATGTGGACGCTTAATAAAGCTACAAGAAAGCCTTTCTATGCTCGAAATTCTGTCAATTTGTATCGAATACAAATTTCTATGTCTTTTTAGTGTATTGTTATAGCTTGGGAAAACGTACAAGAAAAGATTTCTTTATTAGGCACTCTTTTTTTCGCACTGTGAAAAAGGGGCGGGAAAAAACTATCGATTAGAAAAGGGAGTAAAAAAGGGAAATTTATAATGATACACTACGATAAACGGCTCCAGCTCTATAACGAAGCATTCAAACAGTAAACAACTATTTATCAACTAATTCTTTAAATGATAGTTTGATTTACTGGTGTTAATGCAAGCACTCGAAAGATCTGCGCATCCATGCCGCACGTTTTGAAGGATATAGCTAATTCATTCGCGCTAACTTTGTTCTTGCTAGGTGTGATAAAAAGCAAACCAATATATAAAGTATCAGTAACATATATCTTCAATTGACATAAGGGTTGCTTGAGTATCGTCATGACCGGTTGAACAATGCCAGCTTAACGCTTACAACGTGCGTCACAAAGTATAAAAGAAGTAAGCATTGCGGTAACGTTTGGTCAAATGAAAAGCATGGATGGTTAACACCAACAGTAAATTTACTTTTGAACAGCGAACACGAAAACAACGAATCGTTTTTGAAAATCCTGTTAAAGAAGTGGAACTGGTGATAGTAGTAGGACCTTTGGCCAGTCAACAACGAATACATCGATGCCAAACCGCCTAATCAATTGCATTTCAAGCGGCTCCTAGCTATGGGTAACCTACGTAACTATTCATAGTACAATTAGGTGCCAAATTGAATTATCTTGTGAGCGTTTGTAGCTGCAGTCATATCAGTAACCCTTGAATAAGCCTGGGGACCTACTTCATAGTATGTTCAACTAAGGTTTATTAGCGCCTCGTTGTTGATTCAATAGGTGATAAATTATCCTCGTGTGAGGAAAAACAACGAACTTGTACGTTATAAATCTCGTGGTTAACGGATTATTGTGGAATCCAAATCAATAGCAAATCAATCAGTTAGGTAAAAAAAAATCTGAACAGATCATTCGATTCTCTCCTTCGCGAAAAAAAACGACGTTTGTGCGCTGATATTCTTACATTAAATAAGGAATTGTACCTAAAAAAGCTACGACAACATAAGAAGGTGTATCGACTTCAAGCAATAACGAAGATAGATTCTTGCCGAGCTTTGACTCCATTACAAGAAATCCAACGTTTCTTAAGAAATACGTAGTTTGTGCTCACGCACAAACTTGGTGGTCTCCAAGGTTCAGGCCATTTAGTCATCCTACATTAGGTACTACGAATCTTGTCTGCTTTGACCATCGAACGTCCAGCTGCGGGATTAAGCTACTATGGGGCCGTCAAACGCAAATCCCACCACGACTAGCACAGCGTTAAACGAAATACCTGGCGCTACGAAATCTTCTGCTCCCGACGGAATTAAATCTCCAATTGTAAAAAGCGAGGCACTTAGGTTAGTTTTTATTGACTATTAAATGCATACATATACGTGTATATATATATATATCGCGCGAAAATTTCATACTATCAGTACTAGTGAGACGTGGTATTTAGATAGTGGTTGTGAGCCTGTCGTCATTTTTATCGTTTCAAGTAGTTCGTGACGGTACTTATAAAAGGCTGTGACCGCAACGCTTCTGCAGTCTGTCGACACAATTTTTTTAAATTTAGCGCCGTTTAGCAACGCTGAGCTTACAGAGCGTACATTAAATGGCTTATTTGCCGCAGAACCGTTCTAGATATAGATAAAGACTAAAATGAGATTTAACCTATGGTTAAAAAAAACCTCTTGCGTTGCAGTCAATGGAAACCCAAGTTCCAGATTATGAATCGACTGCAAAGTTTAAGCTTAAAAACTTTTCAAGGAAAGACTGAAATGGTCTATTTACCGTTCTTTAGGTAACAAGTAGGACTTAAACAGTGAAAGTTTGAAAGTTGTATATCTAAAACACTGTCGAGTTAAGTAATTGACATGCCCTGGTTTATCTTGTGTATAGATTATATGCGCAAAGGTCATGGTTTCGAATATTTTTATAACAGAAACTTTTCGACGTGCTTGTTTGATATTCGAAGATTAGTCGCTGAAAACATATGGCTAAATATGGTAAAATAGAGGATGCTTACGTAACGCCATGGTACTTTTGATTTTTACTAGATTATGTCAACGCTCGCGCTCTAATATACGGTTGTTTTTAATAAAAGAATGCACGATCTGGAAATTTTCGCGTTATTTATAGAATCTATTTAAGTCAAGAACGTGCACCGACGTTCAAGTTTTACTGGAAGAGCGTTTTCTCTTTGTATTGTATTTGTAAAACATATTTTATGTCAGATAAAATTTATAAATAAAAATTATATGTCAGAACATGTGTACGGGCTATACGATAGCCCATACACACATGCACTTCAGGTAGGTACTGCAATGGTTCTAAAAATCTATAGGATCGATGACGCTTACTTCAAGCAATAATTGGATCGGACTGGAAGGTAAGGAGGAAGTAATTGTATCTATCGTCGAAATTAATCATAAACTAACTAACATTGCACAATTTCTATCGATAAATAAATTTAACAGGAAAAGGGTCGGTACACCCTTTTCGTCTCCGAAAGCCGCTAAAGATCGCAGCAGTCTTGATGCCAAAAACAAGGCTGGCGTCGATTCATCGTCATCAGCCACAGGCGCAGGTTCTATCAGTGTCAGTGTTAATTCAAAGACCGACGTAGTCCCAAGTAGCTCTTCTATAGAACTTACGAAGAGTCAGACGGTTCTTTCTTCTGGTTCTGTCGCTGAACCAACTAGTGCGACCACTACATCCTCCGCAACGGGCGACTCGATATCGTCGAGCCACAGCAGGGAACGAAAAACAAATTTTGACGATAAAAAGAAAAGCTCACACGAACGCACTGGTGAGCTGTCAAACGCCTCTTGTATGTTAATATATTCTATTCAGTGAATATTATATTGCAATTAACTTAATCCACGCCGTACTATATAGCGGGAACACACGAAATATACGAAATCATATTTTACCAGTAATATCGTTATGCTCTATTGTGTTAAGGTAAGGGTAAGAGAAATAGGCTAACTATTGTAAATATTTAAAATTCCGCTATCGGTATCTAACTCCTACTCATCTTGTAATGTTTCGTATGTACGATGTTTTACTTTTATCGCGTGCCTTTCAGCGGACCCCGCATTAGCGAAGAAGAAAGAAGAGACACAACAGTTAAGAGAGGGAAAACGCAAACGCTCAAAAATTGTGTGGCTCATCGTTGTCGTGGCGTTTATAGGTATCGCAGCTGGGGTTGCCACATTAATAACTCTTCGAATACAAAGTGCCGCAGAACAGCAGAAGCTACAGCAACAACGGGCTCTAAATGCCACAGACCATGCTCCCAAAATAACTGAAGCCATAGCAGAAGATTTCAGTTAATGGTATGATTTTGTGATTTGCAAGACTTAATTAGAATATCAAACGAAAGGACAAAATATTCAGTAACCACTTATTCTGGCTTTACCCTTTACGGCAGCAAAGAACGATATGCTGGCGACAGGCTTTTGCCTGCTATTCGAAAAACCGTTGCTTTATCTATATATATTAAACTTTGGCATCTTAAAAATCTTTAGATTAGATATGCCTTTATTCGTCAATAAAATAAAGATCGAGCCGCAAGTCATTCGTGGGTCGACAGCGGCCAATAAGTAGGGTGCAATGATTTTGCACAATGCCTATTATCTAATAAAGGGCGTGCCTCTACCCTTAGTTTAAACCGCATTGCATGGACGGATTTTTTTGCTCTTTTTTTCCACGTTTTTTTCAGTTTAAGGTTAATAGCACATCATTCCCACGCTCGACGAAGAAAATTTCCTGGTCTATTTATATGGATGACTGTCTGCAGAAAGTTTAAGAAGCCTCCAGATCATCTTTTATAATACACGAACTCAAGAGTGTTTTAACAATGCTGTATTTTAACAACGGTAGCGAAAAATTAGATTTAAAAGTATCAGCTTAATAAAAAAAAAGTTATGCTTTTGTTATTTCATTCCATACTATGCGCACACGTTTTGTGTAGTCAATCTGTGTTACTTCATTCATACTATGCGCACACATTTTGTGTAATCAGTTTGTCTCAGAACAGACTTGTAAGTATGAAATTCTCATGTATTCTTTTATAGCGGGGCATTGTAATCCATTGGTTCCATTTTTGCGACGCGTGAAACGTAGGAAGTTCGTTATTGAACATCGTTTGTCACATTCGTTGGCCCGCTGAACAATAGCTCATCTTGTAACATTAACTAGTAGAAGCTGTCAGCCCATGCTCCTGAAGTAGCGCACCACACAGATGAAAAGTCGGATTTTCCGGCTTCTTTCAGATTCCTATATGCGAATTTAGTGCTAGCTGCAGTGCGCGAAACTATGAAACTTCTGAGAATGTCAAAACCGTTACGGAGGATTAAGGGGCCCAGAACCGTTACGGAAGGATTAAGGGGCCCGATGTCTTCAAGAAATTCTGACATAGAAATATTAAATTCGTAAAGCCGTAAAGCGGTTTTTTCTGGTGATGAAATGTCCAGTCTAATAGAATAGGAACTCAAAAGGCATTTCTCACCACACTAAAAAGCCAAACTGTTGAAGATATCATTATTGGATTTTATAACAAATATATCTGTAGTGTTTCCAAGGCGATTTCCATAATCTCAAGGGAACACGCAGTAAAAACGCATGGCCGAATTCTCTAGTGGTCCTGTCCTCAGTCCCATGATAATATATGCCTGTGTACTCAGCGGTTTACTGGGTCTCGCGCAAACACAAACGTTTCTTCGTGGCTTTCAGTCGGAATATTGTCGATTCGTGTGGGAGCGCTATATGTTAACAACCTAGATGTAATCAATGCTATCGGTGTAATAGTAACTATAATAATAGACAACTTCTAACGTTTCGTTTGAACTCTTTGTATCGCATGTAACACGTTATATTTTAACAATTTTACATACTTATATACAAAGGCATATACAAAAAATCTGATGTTGAGCTTTTCGTGTGTCTGCCTTAAATCTTTGTTTCTCGTGTTGTTTCGCAAAGCTTCCACTACTTTGATGTTAGTTTGTCAGAGAAATAGAAATCCAACATTGTTATTTACTAGGCTAGAATAATAGAATTTTTTTTAATACGCGATGTCAGTATACACATAACCTCACAGATAATGAAAATCGTTGTAGTGCCTCTTCTAATTAATTAGAGACAGACAATTGCCAAGAGCACTGCGTTCCATAGCTATGTTCCACAAATAAAATTGATTTGTACTTTTTTTTTATCACACATTGAAATCTGCTTACAAGCAAAATTTTTGCTGACAGAAGCTTAAAAGCAAGATGGCGAAACTAAAGAATGCAGTAAATCCAAAAGTTCAAGGAAGCTTTGGCAACACATATATATAATCATTACGCGGAATGGGTTTTACATGAAAATCTTCTCTATAAAACAGTCCCTCAAGTTATTAGAGAGTCAATTATTGCATTAGCTTATTCGGGTAATATTTTTCTTCAGTACGCGATGACTCAGCTTTCTATAGGGCGAACAACTGAAGCCATCTTGCCCTGAAAGTATGGAAAACAACTCAATTATTACTATAACACTTCGTCGCACGTACTTGCGCGAAATTACGCAAATTTGAAAACTAATAAGTGTCGACCAGTGATGGAAAGAGTTCGTTTTTCGGTAAGTAACCAACGTTTTTTATATAAGTTACATGCCCTTGGAATGTTTTTGCTAGGTATATTAGATAATGGAAGACCTAATAACAATGACATGGTAACGTTGCACAAAATTGCTTTAGCTATGCCTGCCATACACCAGACCGTATGACGCTCAAGATTCTAATTTTAAAACGATGAATTTAAGTTAATGGACCCTCAGTACGTAATACGTTACCTTCTTTTCGTGCATTTTGCGTAGAAGTCTTTCTCGCAATTGTTGCTCTTGCATGAGGAGAAGTTCTTTGGCGCTAGGAGCCCGAACAGATGCAGCACTGCTTTCGTAATCTTTCTGCTAAGCCGAAAGCAAATATGTTTCTATTGTAGGTATTTTCAATTGGTAGATATCAATATTATCATGAACTAGTTAGCCGATATCATCATAAATTATGACCAATATTTAGAACAAAAAGTAGTTAACGTGGTTCGATTTTAATAATAGCTTTTTACAGCAAATCACAATATAGTTTTCTTAAATACATACCGCTACTAACTGTATAAGTCTTTTACACAGTCTGCGGGCTTCCTCCCTTAACTGCCTTTCGTCTGATTCAAGTTTGTTTTTCTTTAGTGCTTCTTTTTCTTCTCGCATTTTTCTGTAGAAATCAACAAATAGTTCAGCTCATTAAGAAGATTATCGGCATGTGGTCTTATAAGGTACGGTTATAAGTGGTAGCAAATGATAATCGCAGGCATATACTACTGTTTAATATACTATGCGCATCTCTAAGAATAGGACATTAGCCTCTCATTTATTATTATTATTATTATATTATTATTATATTATTATATAGTTATTAAATAACTCTATAAACATTGAAGCCCTAGTATTCAAAGTAAATAAGGCGATCCATGCTTAATAATAAATATAATATTAGAGAATTGCGCAACCTTTTTAACTGCTCTTTCCGAATGACATTAAGAAGATTTTTTTTAGTTTTCGCGTTTTGCATTGAACGCGCACGAATCTTCGCATCAGAGAGGTGTCCTGTCCTGAAAAATATTGAAGCGAAGCCCAATTTCATTGTCTACATCAAAAGCTCCTTCTGTTCCTATTGATCGGACATTTTCATCTGATATTTAAAGTCATCTTCCAGAAACCCTGACATAAATGTTTGTATTAATTTATTTTATTATAATGATATAGGTGTACTTTTCCTGTGCAGACGACTGAATATGTGTATTCTTATTTATATAGCTAGATTTTACATTATGGACGTAACCCAAAGATAAGCTTGTTAATTACTTGTCGAAATCAACAATGATGTTTGCCGTTAAAGCTGACGACGCCGTGTCGCTTCGATCTCCACGCAACGGAGGTCGATAAAGCAGCTTCATTCCCCGTAAAGCATCCATAGCTTAAAAGCAACCAAGACACACTTAGTTACTTCAGGGGCCAGAATTTGGTTATCTTCATAATGACCTTGACATGACGGGATTTTTTTGCAATAAAAACTCTTAAATAAAAATTATATGTATTGCGGTGAAGAATCATTGTTTGGAGAAATATTATACCGACGAAAAATCACCTTTAACGAAACCGACGTATTCGCGATACTGTACATAGGCATCAAATACAAGATCGCAACTTCCAATTTTGCCAAAAGAATCTTCGCCAGATTTTAGTTTCTCCCTGAAATTAGGCATATACTTTATTATAATGTATACATTTCCATGGTAAGTGAAAGAAGTTTTAGCACTAAAATTAGAAACCAGAATGAATAATATAGAAATTTGTTTTTCATTAATATATATAAAAAGTATGTGCTTTCATTCAAAGTAGGAAACGATAACCCGCCACTGCATTTAGCTATCTTCATGTGTTACAGGTCAATATTAATTTCGAAAATTTTACTCCACGTCTAACGTGTTGAAGTCATATTTATTTGGATATGTATGGATATAAGACCATCAGTGCACTAACAAAATCATATTCACTCAAAATAAATTTGCCACTTTGATTGCCAGCAGAAATTTAAACATCAACAAATACCTGTCTCGGTGGTCAAGGATAGGTATGTCAACGCATCGGACATCAGCAATCGCTCTGAATACGCGATGAAGGACTGTAAGACTCGGATGAATGTCAGAACTTCCGCTGGAGGTCTCACGTTCTGCAAACCTGCGATAAAGTGAATTAAAACATAATTTATTATTTCTGAAGGCAAATAGTTAGACGCGATCGTGATATAATAAAAGCCTCAGTTTCTTATGAATGTCGAAGGCCAGTTTTGAGCTTCGGATATTTTTTTTCCGTATGAAGAAGACCAATCAACACGAATATATTTGCTAAAGCTTTCTTGAATGCAATGCGGAAATTGAAGTAAAATGGAAAGTTAGATTTACCAGTATAGCAACAAAGAATGCAATGACACTCACCATTTAATAGGTAGGCCTTTAATATGCAGCGTATCGGGACGCTCGCCCGGTCGCATTTCATCGAGGCCTTTGGCGTCTCGAAAGAAAGCTTCCCAGTCATGTCGAGACGGGAAAACTAGTTTAGCTTCACCGCAACGCACCCGGGCGGATTCGGGCCAACCTCAAATGTAACAATGCGAATATCAATGTTACTGAATGCAGGATAATATGAATGAAATTATTTCTTAGTTGAAGTGAAAAATGACAATCTAATAGTAACTAATGTTGAACTAAATCACGGATACGGTCACGGTAAGCGCATATATGCATTACTTTTAAATACCTTGAAGCTTTATAGCCGTATCCATGCGTTCAATGAGAAGCTTGAGATCCTGCCGGTTTGAAAGTTCTGCCTCGAAACGTACGATGTCCATTGTTGTCTTCGATACCCGGAGCGAGACCAAAGTTATTGGACGAGCCACCTCGCGAAGCTTTTCCTAAATCAAGTAAGTGTGCAGTAGAGCGGTAAAAATAAAAACAATGGTTTGATATACCACATCGTTAGGAGTGTCAAAATACAATCGGGGTGCATTACTGGTCTTATGGAATATGTCCTGCGCTCTTTGTAGATAGCTTGCTTGCCTATTAACTTATTAAGAACTAAAGAAAGCACCAACAGGCAACTTGGAATAATTGTCCTTCGTCGATAAACGGATATACCGCAAATCGAATGTCTGAGATTTTGATCCGGATTAAGCCTTCACTAACCTGAAGTTCCCAATTGGATACCGAGATGCAGTGTTTGGCGAGCGAAGCAGGAAGCAGCAAAGTGATGTTGGCTCGACAGATTGGCTTGAGGTATAGGCCCACACTGGGCTCCAGTTCGACTGCGTCCGAGATATCTGTGCATGAGTGAATCGAGGCCATATCGACGGGAGTGCCGAATTCGATTTCCGACAATACCCGCTCAAGGTCCCCGAATGTGCTTCAAAATCCCACCCGCTAAATTAACTAAAGACTAACCCTCTAATTCTCCTGACGGTAAAAACAATTAATAGTTCTAGATGATGACCGTCAACTTCCCACTTCAAGAGAACTAATAAATAAATACTTCTTGCAGATAATCCAAAAGGGAAATTGTGTAATAGTTGTGCAATCAAAAAGTAATCTCATGTATAACGCATACAGTGTCTACATCCCTAGACCCTACTCAGAAGCTCTCCATCTGCCCATTAACCCGTTTACATGTTATCGCAAAAAATGTTATAATGCGCCGCTATCATATCATAACTTTGTTGTGCGTTGTTATTGTTCCTTTTCGAATTCCAATGTACAAAAAAATATTTAGTTTAGCGATCCTCTGGGATTACAAAACAGCTGTTAATTCCGGCTCTGAATCGGGAAGAGGCTATGGCTTTAATGAATTGACGATTGTATAAGTGGCTGGGATAACTTCTATTTAGCCCTTGCTAGACAGAGGCTAACTCACGCCCTGGCGTGCACTAAGATGAACGGCGGTAGCTTTGATGAGCATGAAACAATATCACCGAACGGTAGAAACAGGTAAAGATTACTTTGTCACTACCACCAACGCCACAGTACTCGTCCCATTTACCGCATTCACCGCCAAATGGACATCACACATTGGCAAACACGGCAGCAGCAGTATCAACAAGAGACTTTTTTTTTGGAATCGATCTGTTTTTATTGTTGTTATTAGCGAGTAGCAGACGATGACTGACTTCTGCTTTAAAATCCTCATGCGATGGAATATGCATTTTTAACAATCCCTCTTCATTATTGGATCAGCCAACTTTTCTTTAGGTTCTTCTCATTTCGCCACCGCAATGTTTCGACATTTACAATGAATGGGTTATTCACAATAGAAATTGTATTTGAGAAGTACTACAATTAAGGCAACTGTCACGAGGTAAACGTTGCTAATAGTTTAACGGAATTAAGGAAAATAATTACTAAATAGAAATGCTGCATTAGAACCTTAGAAGAACTGCAACCAAACAATTGTAAGACTAGAGGTTTCAATCAACCTACAGCTCATGTTTGGCTAGGTGTAATTCGATTTTATAGCAGAGTTGATTGATAAAATGACTACAAAAGGGTAACGGATTCGGTAGTTACGATAAACGTAATAATCGTTGGCGTATGCTATAGTTTAAGATAGGGTGAGTATATCAGTGAAAAAAAAAAGAGTTAAACTGACGGAAAATACACATGATGGAAAGGCCACAAGTCCACCGAGTTTATCTACACCTATTAGTCTTTTATACTTATCATTCTACTAGGGGTCAAGCTAAAACCAATTCAAAACGACCCTTGAAGTGCACGAATTGGGCCAAGAATTCTATTAATAAGAAAGTGTGCCCAATATGTGTTGGATCCAAAAACTGTGTTAAAGCTATATTGTGGGGGAAGCTATTTATTACGTTACCTTTATTATAATAAATATAATTATTATTAATTAGCCTTTTATTTCTACACAGGTAACGTAAAAAATGCTTAGTAGTAAGACAGGCACAATATTAAAAAAAGGCTCTATCTGTTTTCTAAACATTTATGTTAGTTTGTCTGTCTATCGCTTCCAAGTCACACCGTAAAGCGGCCTGTTGGACTTGCATGTTTTCGTGAGTCGTTAGAGAATCATCCTGGAGAAAGCTGCTCATAGGGTGGAGCTGATTAAATCAATATTTAGCAGCCGAAGAAATTTATTTCTCTTATCGAGCATAATTGGATAAACTGACTCTTTTTTGATGACTTATTTAACGACGATCGCTGAGAATTCGTAAGTTCTCACATCACAACAAAATAGGCGCGGGACAAGACCTGCAGGCTCGTCTAATGATACTTAATATATAGCTCAATTTAATGTTTCATCAAGGATGAAACATACAGTTCATGAAATATTTCTACTAAGCCAGCAATATTTGCTCTCATAGTAAATGTTTTTTGAGGGTCAAATTTAAAACGTCTTTTTGAAGACGGTGTCCCAGTACGTTGGATCTGCCTAGGACTTTGGGATGAATTGGAAAGAAAAGAAATTACGAATTCAATCAAAGGATTTGCTTGCTTCAGCGTTTAAGGGACTCGGTTTACGGTGACAATTGTGCTATCTAGGACGTACAAACCAATTATTTTAACCAACTGTAAGCTCTTCAAGCTACTAGATAGGGTTACAACGGCTCAATTTGTTTGCATCTCCCATTGATGACCGTTACCACAAGCTGTGCCTATGATTTTAATGCTGGCATATCGGCTACGCTTAATCTGGCTTCATAGTCTGTCACAGCTTCTCGTACTTCTTACAGAGAGCTCTTTTTTACTTTGATAGTTTATTATGACAGTTTGTAAAATCCGTTTTCCGATTGTGAATCTCGGAAGTGACGTGTTTCACTACCCATCGTGGCCTCAGGCTTTTCAAAGCCTTTTATGTTCGCTGGATGATTCTTTCGAGCATTCAACTGCACCTAAAATCTCGTAGTATTGCACGTGTTACATTGTCAAAAATCTGCGCAATCGTCTGCGAAGTCTATATTGTACATCGGCAATATGGAAATGTGATGAAATCCAGCTGGTAGCGTTTTGACGGGCTCAAACAACATATGATACGAAGTCATTCTGGTTAACTGGCTTTTCTTTAACTGCAATAACAAAGTCCTGAAAAGCCAGCCTGTTTTGACATTTTGATAATAATAATTATAATAACAAAAGCCATAGTGGATGCCTAAAAAGTTGTAGGAAGTGAAGTAAAGTGTAGAAAGGATATGTGGGAGCGTCTTGTCTAACGACCGTGGACTTCTTCTATGGTTTAGCCCAAAGGCGGAACAGCACTAATATATTGACCGTTGATATAGGCTCATAATAGGAGCGTAATGGATGAAGATCAAAACTCGGAAAGGTAGGCTATATTGTACTCAACGACATCTTTCTATGACACCTGCCTGATAGTTGTCATTTGCTGTTTAAGTTGCACAAGCTAGTAATTTTAACTGGTGGAATTCAAACTAATAGTTTGAGTTATGCTGGCGAGAATTCCTTTAACTCTAGCGGAACGTGCTTAATACTTGTGACATGGTAATACATTGACAGCCCTTTGATTTAAAATGTGATCTATATATTAATATAGCGGCCAATGACTCCTATGCGACCTACGCAAAGTAGGCTATGAATGCCGACATTTTAGGCATGGAAGCTATAAATTCATAGGCGCTGTTGAATTTTGGAAATATTGGAATCTGTTTTCTTTGTACTTCTTAAGTTCCCTTGAAGGTTGCAGATTCATAGGAACAGGGTGTTTGAAAGATGTCGCAACGAAGTTTGACGGTAAGAACGGTAATCTTCCGTAAAATGTTTTTTTTTCTATATAAAGGGTAGAGGTAGTACCATGTACTTCTAAATAAGGAAGATTCCAAATAAGAAAATTTCCAAAGGTTTTTATAGACGCCGTCGAACGATGCTCCAAATTCCACGAGCTCTATCAAATTTTGCCGGTAAAAACTCAGACTAAGCTATTTTTTATTAATCGTTTTTCGTTTTTTTTTAAATTAGAAATATTATGTTTATATGGTGTAATTATGTGCGTACAGAAAAAAAAATAAGGAAGATATAGCGCCGAAGGCCACCTTCTAAACTCTCAGACTTTGGTTAATCTCTTATAGAATTGCATAACTTACTTCATGTATTTCCACATGGCTTGCCTGCCGGTCATGTGCAGAAACGCCAAAAAAACAAGGTCACACGCTGCGTAAACGTGTGGGCATACAATTTTAGTAACATACTCTTTCGGTACCAAACGATGCTGATTTGATAAATGAAGAAACTCATATACGTACCCATAACTGACACTAGGTTTTTGCTTTTGATAGCTCAAATCTGCATACATATTCTTCTTCTAACAATGAACTAAGGCCTTGTAAAGTACACCCAGTAAGATAATAAAATCAATAAATTTCGGTATTGTATTTGAAGATATATGCATTTAGATTTTTAAATCCAGTAATAAATTTTGCAATTGGCTCGACTTCAAGCACCATAAATTCGAAAAAAAGGATATAGTTGTTCCTAATCATCTGTAGTACCTTTTCTATTATCAGTCGAAGCCTGAGTGGATCAGGACAGTCCTCACCACAGCCGCAGTTCAATAAGCAGACGTTCAATGCTGGCGAATATACTGGCCACCACAACGTGCTCATAGAGAGCAAAACATCTTCAACAGATGGTAAGTTGTCTTCTGCTTGACGTGTTACCTTTTTGTTAATATTTAAATGGTTTTCTTCTTGATATTTCACCTGATGGCGATTAATTGTTTCCATTTTTTTTCTACAAACGACGTAAAATACAGCATATATACGACTAATAAGTAAGTTCCCAGTGTTATAGCATTTGATATGCAAAGAGGTTTATGGCCGAAGAGATTTTCTCCCGGTTAGTACGCCCTGTCCTGTGGCCCATAGGAGTATCTAACACGAGACCACTGGACACAAATAACCTGTGTAATGATACCACTTCTCCATATATGTAGTAATCATCATTATCATCGCGATTAGATAAGTGTTTTTTGCGATAAAAATCTGCTTTCAAGTTAAATTATAATAGGTTAATTGCTGTTAGGTAAGTCTGTAACATTTATACATCACAGAATCAAAGCGCCCAACGAGACGGAGAAGACGGACTCGGACAAGGAGGGTTTTCTTGACCATGGCGATGGTCGGACTTTTCGCTCTTGCGGTTCTTGCTGGCGTTGCAGTGCTTTGGGCTATCAACGTTGAGACAGATACACGTGAAGCTCAGCGTAACGTAACGAGTACAACTAGAAGACGGCGGGTACAATAGAACAATGGCTGCAACGAACACAACCAAGATGCCACTGTGTAACCATCTATTTCAAGTAAACTAGTATTCCTGGATAATGTTTGTACTTATGTAACATACTGAGATGTTGCAAGCGTCGAAAAAGCATGGCAATTGTATGGACGTGCCGTCAGATCCTTTGTCACCAATGTTGTTATATCATCACATCTTGGGTACCTTTAGTAATATTGACAAAATGATACTACTATAAGGTACCTATCACTATTAAATTTTTTTTTGTATGGGGACTGTATCTATGCCCAAGCAATCTAAACTATTAGAGCATATGGGTACGCGTTTACTTTGTTGTGTGGAGCTGTCATAATCTAATTATCTTCCTTATTAAATGAACAGGGTATTTTATTATATTCATTCTACTGGTTGGACCGACGTACGCCATATACAGCTACTGGCATACCATAAAAATAGCTGATTCAGTTATAACAGGCGATTGACACTATTGTCAAATTATTCCCTTTACTTAAAATGATATCGAGTCCAAATAGATATGTAAGTGGTGGTTAAACATAAGAGCAATAAACTATTGTCGCAATCTGAATATTTACAAGAAACCTTTGATTCTTTGCAAGCGTGTTATGGCTCATCCTTTGCTCATCTACTAGCTGTTCTTGCCGTTTGCGACTAGCTTATTTTCGAAATTCCAATAAGAAACGTTATATGATAGGAAAAAAGGCTTCCTTTACATATTTAAACGCTATTTAGATTTGAATGCATGCTGATTTTGTCCTGAATTATCCATTGATTTGGGACAGATGTGATATAAGATGGTTGTATGGGCCCGAACCAGCGACTTAGTTCGGACTCCCGTTATAAAGTTTGGGCTGGCCAGACAGAAACAGATTGACATTGATCTAGAGAGATGATGTTGAATACGCGAGTTCCCCTAAAGGATGTTTTTGACGTGAAGCTGCCCAGCAGCTCCGGTTATTTGTCTAGGATGCTTAGTTCTTGCCCTGTTGCTAAGTGCTCTAAGTAATCTAAACTTACTTCAAAATATCTTCACTGCTGTAAAGGAAGAATTACTCAAAATAAGGGAATCATTATAGATCACTTTTTCATTACAGCTTGAGATTTTGATTCTTCAAAAATGTCTTTACCTATTACTTGGTGCTAATGATTACATTTTTGTGAAGCTGTTTGAATGAGTCGTCCGGTGGTCGGTGAAAATTATCTACTATATAATAATAAGTGATGGAACATAGCCCCAATAGGTCTGAAGATTATGCAGTTCCTTACAGAATCTTCTTGAAACCCGTTTTATTTAACAACTTGAATCCATCGGCGTGTGTATGTTATTTGTGACTGATTTAAGTTTCGAAATATGAGTAAGCATATAGTATCAACTCCCTAATTGTGACGGTCCTAATGCTAATTCATTGTTGAACTGAGACGTAACTTAGACATATTCTTAATACTTCGTCGTCCCCAAGATGTCAAAATGTCATTCGTAACACGTTAGTCGCCGACTATTTAAATGCAAATCGATACCTCAACTCCATCAGCGGTAAGTTCTGATCTTTTCAATAGGCAATTTTCGTTGGAGTGTAAGGTAACCGAAAATGCAAAGGAAGGACCCGAACGTCTCGCAAGCTAGCTAATTACTTCATAGTTATTTTGAAAAACACACGTAATAATAAAGAAAACGTTATTGTTTATTTCAAGCATATTATCTTAGAGCCATATTCCAGAAAACACATAGAAACCCCATATCCTCTTAGAAACACTTGTTTTGTTTGGAACACAGTAAAGAGTGCTTGTGTAGCGTAGATGGGAAACGCCTACGTATACTTAAATTTGGTTTTATGTTTATTGGTTAGTATATTGTTCCCTACGTACTAATTAAAAATGGATCAAATTTATTTTTCGCGCCTTATGTTAAAATCATGTATTGTATATATAAAAAAAGCTGGAGTAAATCTACGACAATGGACGATGACGTCGATTTATGGTTGAGAAAAAAGCTTTGAGCAAAGGCGTAAGCAGGTGTACAGTTGGAGATCAACCTATCTCGGCTATAGACGCTGACTACTATATAGTGTTTCATATCTAAATGTAGCTTACAATAATAATACAACATGCTTCAAAACTCGGCTTGTCTAAAAGGGTCCGGGTTTTGCAAAGCAAGTACGAATAAGAGAAACCCTTAAAGTAGTTAGTCGGGTAGGCTTCGATTATGTACCTTCAGACGTGAAGGGACAAGGTACATCGCATTTGGGTTAATTTTACGCAGACCGCTATTCTGCTTTCGACATTCCTTTTAGAACAATCATAATTTATAAAATTCTGATCTAAACCATGCATCTTGAAGACAAAGCAAGTTAGCAAAGCAAAAAATTGAAGCAGGTTACGTTTCACAAAGTGAACATTTCACGCGCTACTCATCTCTTATTAAATCTTAGTTAAAACCGCAAGCAAAAGGGGTCCGCACAAAAACTAATTGGAAAACGCCTGAGACCTACCGAATTAAAGGTTCTCACGAACGGACCAAATTGCGCCACTGTTCACTTAACACCCCGCACTCCCCCTGAAGAGAGTAACGTGGAAAGGGCAGCGTGAGTTAATTCAGTCTTTTGTCGTTATGGTAACGCAGAGACTGTCTCGTACCTGATCCGGCGTTCTTTACCGAACGACTTTTAAGCTTAAAGTGAGTATTAGATCTCAAAAAAACAGTAGTCGAGACTAAATATGGCCTATAAACTATATAATCTAAATACCTGATCAGTGCAGACTTTGTTTTTATAACCTAATTAGGTTTAATTAGTGATTAAAAAAAAGGACAGGAACTAGCAATGCAATTTTCGCTAGAAGTTATTATTGTAGACACGCAATTGATTATTGTTGTTATTATTACTCATGCTTACTTCGTTTAAGAAAAAGCTAACTTATGGCCAAGTGAAAATTGGCTAGTGCGGTCTATTGTAAATATATGTATGCGCAGTTCTATTTGCTCTTTAGTTTTGCTCTAGGCACCTAGACATTTCGGAGGACGATCTTTAATATAATAGACCGAATGGTTTGAATGATAACCGCATCAATCATTACAGATACTATTCATTTTAGACGCCCCACCTATTAAGCAAAATTAGCTAATGGAAATGTCAGCTGCTACAGAAGTTTTGGCTGAATTGGGGCTGTTCGTCGATGAACAAATGTCGCAACTAAGACTGCTCGACCCGCAGAACGATAATTCAACTCTGCTTAGAGAGCATTGCAAGTACGGAAACCTTCATTTACGTTTCTCACTGGTTATTATACAATGATTATTTACATAATTGTTAATAACATCACATATTTATAGGCTATTCAGTAACTCAAGCCAATAAACTAAACACGATAGCACTGTGCTGTGAACTTTGTTGGACACTGATTGATCCCAAATTATTTAAAGTGAGGAGCTAATTTGCAGACAAGAGAATGCCCCTTTGTGGCATAATTCTGGTTCTCTGTCTCAATTTTCTCTTAGGAAATATTAGCTTTATCGGCGCTATTTAGCGGGTAGAAAATATTTGCGTAAAAAATAAATTAGCGTTATGACAAGATCAAATTTGGTGGGTATTTATATCAGGTCTTTGGGTGTCTACTACTATAAGCTGATATGATGCCATCAAAGATTAATGACTTTAGAGACGAAGAAATTGTTTATTGCTGAAAATCAACGTTTAGTTAAATTTGTTTTTCGAAGGTGAGAGCGCCGGTGGACCCCATCGAAAATTGCCGAAAATACCACGCAATGAGGCCCTTAGCGATATAGCAGTTCTAGACAGACGCAACCATTTACGAACGGAAACTCGAACATTGAAGACCGCATAGGAAGTGGCTACACGTGAGGACTTAAAGCGGGCAACGAGTCGTTATGATGACGGAAGCAGAACAAAGCATAGCCATTGAACCTCATTTTCATTCCATCTGAGAAATATGCGCATGTGATCTGAAATTGCGATGAAGGCACTAAGAACAAAAAAAAAAGCGAATGGTGGATTTCGGACGAATTAAGTCCAGGACAAATGAAAAAAACGCGTATTGTGCTTTGGGAACGGTTTTTTACTAGCAGGATATCCGCTTAGATTACACTGTCGCCGTAGACCAGACATGGCTTTGTTTGTGTTATCCACCAGAAAAGAATCAACAGTATTGAACAGGAAAGAAAGTGATTTCGATGGCAGTACCAGATCGGTACTCGCGTAAGCTAATGCTCTTGTTTGCCACTCCACTCTGCTCCTTCACTATAACTCCGTTGAGTTATTCGATAACAATACACTGCGCCTTATCGCCATGCTGCAATCAGGGCCTACATCAAGGAAGCCAGGCTCGAGCGATGGTTGTGCTTCCTAGATTCTCCAAATATAACTCATCCGTCTAATTTCGATTGCTTTCTTGTCTTAAAGAGGGCGATAGGTGGCGTAGCGTGTCCTACCGTCGATTCTCTCAGACAAGTTACCCATAACAAGATTGGGGGTGGTAGTGCAAACTACAAATAGATGGCCTTTAAGGAACTTCGAAAACGCTGGCTTCAATGTGTAAATAACAATGACGATGATATCTAGGATAGTCCAAAATCCCACCGTTCCAATAGTCCAACATTATAATGTCTAAGTTATTTTTTTGACCCGCTAAATAACTCCAGATAAGCTGACATTTTTTTGTGGTACATTTTACATACACACATATACCACTAATGTAGTCGTGAATAAGTGTACAATAATGCATTTTGTGATATTTATGTTTCCGTGGTACGTTTTATACGATGAATATTTGTCATACTTTGACAGTTTGTTCCAATTGTTTCAGGAAATTCCTTTCTCAAATGGAAACCTTTAACGAGATTAGTGAAAAATTCTTAAAAGTCAGCGATGATCTTAGTAAGAAGGTGGACGAAGAACGACTAAAGGTAAATATTGTCTGTTTAAAGGTATCTTAGTTATTATTAGTACTATTATAGTCCCTTTTTTTAATATTTTCAGTTTGCAGCTCAGGAAATGAACAAGGTAGGCCTAGAATAAAAAATCAAAGTTAAACGTGGACAAACTCGAAATTAATTCAAGACTAAATAATATAATTAGGTAATAACTCAATAATTTTTGAGTTAATTAATAAAGTTCAGTAAATAACGGAACTCCTACGGGATAAAATATTTAAAAAATTTTATTAGTATAGCGATCCTTGGTGTTTGCGAAAAAAAAATTTAGGTAAAAATAGATTGCTGAAATAGTGGAAAAGCAGTATAAGGTAGAGGTTCCGTATAATAGAGCCCGTGGAGAATGCATGGGACGCCGCTTTTGGCAAGCGCTCAGTGTGATGCCGAACTATACAGCGTAGCCAATGGTGTGGCCTGACACTGTGGTCTGTACAAATAAACGTTCAAACTCATTTAATAGTAAACTGCTTATTTTGTGAGCGACACGAAAATGCAGCTTACCATCTACAGAATTGACAATCGAGGACCCTAAAGTGGGAACTTAATTAAATCGTTAACAACCGAATCGTATCTTGAGTTTATTCGAAATGTTAAATTATGCGAAATGTTAAATTATGGTGTTTTTCAACAGCCGTTGAATTCTATAGTGAACTTATGATAACGTAAGGACAGCGGTCTCTATCACCCAAAAATTAGATGTATTTTAATAAGACCAGATTTTGTTCAAATGATAAAGAGATTAAAACTATTAATTTATTAAGCTGATTCTGCTATTGTACAATTTTAATCGTTTTTAATCATAAATTAATGTGTAATATGTTCAAGAAACATTACCAAGCAAAGAGTAGGCTAATTTAGAAAGTGCCCGAAACTTGCCGAAACAAGATTTAGAATATTAATAGTTTTTTTTTTTTTTTAGGAACTAATTAAATGTGCTGCAGACAGAAATTATGATACATCTTTTATAACATACGCCGCGTTCGCTTTCTTCTATTTCTCTCAATACGTCGAAATAAGTTACGGTTAATATTTACTATTTCGTAAATCATTATACGATTTGAAATCAACATACGTCTATTTATTATTGAATAAAACCGCAACTATCTCATGAACTACTCATCTTCAATTCGCTAAAAAATTGAAATCAAAATGATATCGTCATGTTAGCTGACCTCGCAAGACTTCGATTTGCCTCCGAAAGCTCTGGGAGTTTCAGCCCATTTCTGATGCTTGATTTTTCTGTTAATAATTGCGAAGTCACGACAGTTCTAAATAGCGCCGATGACGCTCTGCGGAACCACCAGATCCTCCTTTCCTTGCTAGCACTTTTGGATATTTCTCCAGTTAAAATTTTCAAAAAAAAAATACTCATCTGAAACCTAAGAGTCCTGTTGGAAAATCACAGTCGACCACTTCGTCCTATTGTACCAAGGCTTTAAAAGAGGCAGGTCAATTTATATTTCAG
The DNA here is from genome assembly GCF_002443255.2 of Varroa destructor. Classification (NCBI taxonomy): domain Eukaryota; kingdom Metazoa; phylum Arthropoda; class Arachnida; order Mesostigmata; family Varroidae; genus Varroa; species Varroa destructor. Next base: position 7,747,548 of record NW_019211458.1, read on the forward strand.
TTTTTCTTCACGGCTGAAGTAAACAGTGATTACCGGAATTGAAAGCCTTCAATCCTGCTAACTACTGTTTACTTGCTAAATATCTACACACATGTACTGAATGACTTTCTCAGTCCTTCTGCCTGAAGCCTTAGCGATTTTGTCTTCTGCAGGGCTAGGTTTTTAAAATCCAAGTCCTGAACATAGCCACGGTTATACTTATAGAGATACACCCTATGTCATATAGCGATGCACTTGAAATTCACCACATTTTTTGAAATGTCTAAAATTTCGCCATTTTATGAAAATCGCTATCTTCACACGGCGTATTTCTTTTTTAACAGTATGACAGTCTCAAAACCGAGATGGCTACTAGTTTTGCAGCTAGTACAATTCGCGTATAATCCCTACCTGAAGCCTGTTTTGTAACTGCGGTATTCTCGTACTTCTTCACCTCAATTTTGATGCATTTACAAGATAGGCCAGACTATTTGCCCCAAATTGCCAGCCTATGACTATGACAGCGGATAAGCTCTAGTGTTCATTATATGTTTTGTACGAGCCGTGACTAGAATCAGTATTTTACATGTACATGGAACACTGAGCGAAACGAAAAAAAAGTGGAAACCGGAACATTAAAGCCCATATATTTTAAAAATCGTTCCAAGAATTAGAGTTGGAAGCTTATTTTCACCTTGCATACTAACTGGACTCCGGTCTAATTGGCAATCGGTTAAAAGGGAGAATGTATGACCCTACAAAATGTTTAGACCGCTGTTTAGCTAAAATAGTAGTGTGCTGCAGAATAGATAATAGTTCTGAAACAACAAGGTTGTGTTAAAAGTACGGGTGTGTAATTAAATTGAAAACACAAAGGTTCTTGTTGACTTAAAAAATAACACTGAAAATTTGGTTTTATGTATAAAAATGACGATTTCTGTTTTATTTCGTTATAGGCTATGGGCTCGCGTAATCGTCTCATGTTGGTGGACAGGGAAGCAGAGCGCAAACGGTTGCAACTCGAACAGCTGTTGTTAGAAAGGAGAGTGCAGCTTGAAAGACTTCGAAGCCATGCGTCGAGCTTACGCGCGGCGAAAGAAGATCTCACCGCTATGCTCGAAAAAGCCCAAGGATAATGGCGAAGTTGAAGATGCTGCGAGATTCTGGTTCATTACCTACGCTGTTCTGATTGTACTTCGGTTATCAACCAGATGTATAAAATAAAAAAGACATCACAATCAGGCTGGTAGCCGTATGTATTTTTTAATTATTTTTTGTTGTTTTTTGATGAAGCGTCCTGTATCCGGCGACGAACTATTGAAATGTGCGTATGCATTAGAATTCTGTAGCCCTTGAGGTAAACTATTAGAATACCCGATGATAAATACTTGTGGTATATCATATCTAGTATCATATAGTCTTGTGTGCATCTACGGTTATTCGAAGACACAATGTACTTCCATAATTATAGAATAGGAGGTTGTCTATTTCTAAAGGCTCTGCGACAGGTTGTAAGGTTTCGATGATCCAATAGGCAAAGCTAAAGTAATTCAGTTCAATCAATAAGCATCGATTATCAGTATTAGCGTTTGTTCTGGATAAGCTGCATTGTACCGTCGTCATCAGAAAGCTCTAGACAATGGACAAGTTTAAGTCCATCAATTGGTCCTAGGTGGATCATTAGAACATTAGGATTATTCATGACTAGCGAACAACCAAAAAGCGATCCTTTGAACCATCGAATAATTGGCTTCTTGGTTTAGCCGTGATGAGTCTAGATGTCGCCACTTTCTCATAAATTTTTTTAATTAACGGTATTATTCAGGCCTTGGTAAGACACTGGTAGTTGACTTCGTCTTTTTTTTTTCAGGTAAATCCGATCGGTTCGGTGGTCCTTACTTCCCTCTTCACATGTCTCGGTAGGTTACGTATCGTCATCGCACAAGAACGAAACTTCCGCGGGAAAATGAACAGCTTTTTAGTACTAATGACAGTTGTTTGCTTAATTTTGCCGATGCAGCCTCAATTGCGGAGGTTTGCGCACTTTTTAGGTTTGATACTGTCAAATTCCAAATTAAATCATTAGTAATCGGCTAAGCAGGGGATACTTGTAAAATCTCAATAAGGAAGATCTATAGTGTCAGGTATCCATAGACCACACTCAATTTTATTTCAACCGTACTTTAAAAACACTTTGGGCCATAAGTATCATAAGATTATATATAAGAAAAATTCAATAGACCAAATTATGATTCACAAGTACACCTTGGATGAAACTCGTATTCGCTTCATGCCTCTGTGATACTGCACGTATACAAAGTTTGTCCAGCGTATGTCGAACCCCAGCCTTATCACGCTCTTCACATTTATTTTTACCATTCGATTTTTAATTGTCCGTGTCTTTGGAAGTGGCTTCCTTTATTCTACATGTTCATCGATTCAGTACATCGTTCACTCTAACTGCGCATGACATTTTCATTTATTGCTATTAAGATAGAACTTAATTGTACCTTCAAAAAAAAGCGTGCATGCTACGCCGCTTCGTTGAGTGAAACGAATGGCCTGGAAGGACGAGCAAAAGCATTACCTCACAGCCGTCCTTCCTGCTACGACTAGACGCACACTTGTCTGTTGGCAACCGTGAGGCCAACTGCTTTAAATTGATTCAATGAAAAATCAGAGGAAAGGCAATGTGCTAGAGTACAAAATAGCCGAGAGCAGACGCACACGATGACTCGAACGGCGACAGACGCACGAACTAACGCTTGACCAGCAGACATGGTAACGATTAGGCGAAAGGACGAAAAGATGTTTTGCAAATTTGGTCATATCTGTGACAATGCGGATCTCTGCAGACGCTTTTGCCCTCGTGTGCTTGTTTACCATGGGTTACTTCGTTACCTTATCGAGTAGGCAGTCGTTTATTTTGAATCAATTTCGATGAAATAGTTGATATGACGACACGCTCCCGAGGATCCCGCGCGTAATACCACGGCATGATATTGCAATGGTGATTACCGACAAATTGATTCTTGAATAAAAGAAAACCCGAGTTCGGTGAAAGGAATGTTGATAACTTCTATAAAACGTAAATTGTAAATAGAATTAATAATGGAATCATGTCAGTAGGGCTGCGCCTAAACTGCACTAGCTATAGCCTACCCTAGGCGAGTAAAGGGACATGCTCAGCCTATTTAGACATTTATCTGTGTATATATCATTTTTGCATGTCCTACCAATATTGAAACCTTTCTCCCATACAGTTATTGGGTAGCTATGTGTGTATATGGATATGGATTGAAGACATAATAGAATGTCACCTTTACTTTGTCAAAACGAACACAATTAGTGCGTTCAGATTTAAACTAGATCCACTCATTCCTATCCAAACAATAGTGCCAGCTTCGCTTACTTATCGCCCTATATATTCTCTACATAAGCACAGATGATGTCCCGTTTTGGTGGTAGCTGTTTTAACAGCTATTGTCAATTCGGTTCTGAACTAGAAATTGAAGTACTTAGAACCACGATTGGACTTTTGGATTCAATTAAAAAGATGCCTCTCTGCATCGCCATGAAGTGCCGACATATTATATTCTCGTGTGGTATATCGATACCGAAATCGAGCTACAATTTAATCGAAAAATTCGAAACAAACGCAAAAAATACAATTCACAAGGGAAACAATGTTAGTCGAGCATCCTCTACTCTGCTAAAAAAAAAGGGGGCATGGAAGAAAAAACACGTTAACTGTCGTTTTCTGTACTGCATTCAACGCTAACGCGAGAAAAGATTGATCAAATAAATCACCAAATGTATAAACGAATCTTTACTTCAGCTAGGAATGATTTTGTTACGATTATATTAGGGTTCAGTGAAACATCAATTCAACTTCACAGAGAATTACATATGCCTCTGATTATTATACTGACCCAGGTGGCCTATCTTGCAGTATATACTATATAAAAATATATTAATAAAGTTATAGCTCTATCCCGAGTTAAGCTCGACGTATCGTGCTTGTAAGAGGTCTGCTGTAATAATAAAATAGTTATTTTTATTATTACTTGGGTGATAAGATGCATCGGCTTCCTCAGACGGGGTAGTGTGCGCAACAGTGACAACGAAGACTAATGAGCTTCATTTCTGTCGCGATGGGCTGGAATGGATCCAACGAAGCTCGTCCTTCTCTTACCTTCTGTACACGCCTATATGATAATTTAGACATCTAGCAATTTCGAATTATAAGATAACATTGCAAGGTCACCCTGACCCATACAACATCATTACGCGCGAAACCTACGAACAAATTACTGCGCCTGTCCAATCAGTACTGTTATACTTTTTTTTTCTGTCATCTGTGATGTTCGATTAAAAATAAGGTGGCTTAGTAAGTTAACTGCAGGACCAAACAGGTGTCCGGCTTATTACTACACATAGACAACTTTTTTGTGTTTCTCCTGCGAAATATTCCGCAACATCAAACAGTTTTTCTCCGGTTCACGTACTGATTCGTACTATAGTGGATTAATATAGTTCCACCGTACAAGACATTAAGAGCTTGTAACATCAACGGGGCGTAAAACCCGAGAACAAGTTCAACAAATTCCTTGTCAATACTATATATAAATAAAAACGATCTGCGCTTGTAATACAAAAGCAAAATATGTTCATTTATGAATGATTTGTAGGCTTTCAAGACATTCTAAACAACAAACAAGTTATTTTCAATTATCTTATAGAGAGGTTCGCGAATGAAGATATCTTACGGGCTAGAGAGCATGAAGATTCTGCCTAAAGCAATGACGTTTCACCTTAGCACCTATATTATGCCTTTAGACACAAGTTTCAAAGGATCCAAAATAACAACTGCTGCTGTATAATCCGAAATAACGAAATTTATTTTAATCACATTGGCTAACAACATCGGGCAAAAGAGGAGTGTTCTTGGTAAAATTTCCCGATAAAACAGTATGCCGATTTATATTAGTAACGTGTGTTTTAAATAGGTCCGGTACGCCCTGTTAACGCACGAAATGGTTTGCGTCAACCGTTTTTAGTTACGTGTGGTTGCATACTTGTCCCACGAATGGTACGAATACGTTGGCTTAAAGATTATTCGATCAGAGAAGGGTAATACTGGCCTCGGTAAGAAAAGAGCTGGCTTATTCTATTTTTAAGACGAATGTACTATTTCAGAAGAGAGAGTGTCCTGCGAAGAATTCTCTCAGTTTGAACTGAGAACAACTTCCAGGGTTACGAGGATACCTATACCAGCTGCATTCAAAGCTAATTAATCCAAGAGGGCGAAACACTTTAGACCTTGTCGCTTGTTTAATATCGTTCCAAATTTCAGTCGGCCAGAACGGTGCTGTTTGTGTGAATTTAAAGGTTGAAACAGTTGTGTGCGACCGTGCTGAAGGCTATCAAACAGATCTGACAAATCAATTCCCTCCGCAGTTCAGGGGAAAGTAATGTCTGTATTAGTATCGCATATGGCAAGCTTACTTGGATAAAAAAAGAACACTTTGAATACTGGGAGCCAATCTATCATAATACCAATTCGGAGAGTATAAGCTCTGATCGATCCGTCATATCGGTGGAACGATAAATATTCATCCATAATCAAGAGCGGAAGAAAGATTATCAAGCAAGACTATTCCTTCATGACACTCGAACGAACAATATTAGAAATAGGTAGTAACAAGGAAGTCGCTGGTCTGCAAAGACACGCGGAGGTAGCGTGATAAGCGAAGGTCAGATCTATTTAGGAAAACATAATTATATAGGTTATCTAACATATTTACCGTGTATTATCGTAAACCAGGCATATTTATCAACATTAACTAATACGACTTGTCTTTATGAAAGATGCTAAAATATTCTTAATTATTTCTGTAGCCAAACTAGACAACTTCCTCTGATAGCTGACACACGCTGTGAAGCTCATAGATCGTAGAAACGATGCAATGGATTTTGGCTGGGCTCGTAAAGGAGTGGAAAAACGTTGCTGCTACTGCCCAGTTAGCTTTATTATTTTGTCATCCGTCCGAGTCCCATATTTTTTTGTCTAGGACTTAGTATCCCGCTCAATGAAATATTGTCTATGTATTCATCTATAATGGCTACCTCCTTATTAGAAGGACGTTACAAGATTGATTGTTCACGTCGTCTGTCGGTGCTATGCGGTTAACGACATACGTGTTTCTATACGTTTTGCTTAACTGTTAATTTTTTTTTCTTCGTTGGGGTAGTACATCGAGTATGTCCGATAGCGTTATACACCACGCACTGCGTTTTACACTAGGAACTATATAGCGTTTGTTTATAACCTGATATCGCGATAATTTACTCGTTACTTGTTATGCGGTATACAGTGGTGCTTATTATGTTGCTGTGCAGTATAGCTTTGGATACTGTTTTCTTAGGCAGCACAACCCGTTGGGGCGCTGTTGAAGGAATGGCAGCCATTTAAAAAGAAGCCAGTAATAATTTAGACATGATCTCAATATGGGCAGCTAGATATTTTCGAACCATCACGGCAGTGCACCGGTAACCGATCGCTAGCTCTCAATGGCAGTAATATTGCTGTGTTAGTTGAGTACTTCGAAAACGAACAAGCAAGGAATAGCTTAGAACAATGCCATAAATCTGATGTTAATCATACGCTATACGTTAGTATCTTTTCTACTGACGGTCGTTGTGCATTATGGATCCATGTCAAGTTGTTCTACTGTTATTAATAAGCAGTATTACACTAAGACGCCTTATGAAGACTGCCTAATGCTGTCCGTCAGAATAGGCTCGATCTCTGGACCGACTTGCACAACAAAAAAAAAACAAAACAAAAAAAACAACGCGTTTTTGCAGAACTCTTTGATGCTTGCATTGCCTCAACGTTTACATTCTCCGATTCTAGTCCCCTGCTACTATTTCTGTTCTCGAAGCTCAGTAAACACCTCGGAGAAAAGCTCTGAAACGATCGAGAAAGACCAAGGAAAATTAAATCAAAACTGCTCAACGAAAAAAAAAACTTCACTCCTGCGATTGAGTTCGAAAATTGCTCTAAAGACGAACAAAAAAATGGGCGCAACTGAACCGCGTGCCATTGGTTCGAAGTCAAATTTTCGTTTTTAACTTAGTAGTACGCATTATATATTAGGACCGCTCTAGCTATAAAGGTAAGGTATAACTGATGCTGATGGTAACTTTTCGATGTCTTCATCATCATACGCTTGATAGATAATTCGTTTGTTTTTCTCTTAACAGAATCCTGTTCTTTAATAAAGTGTTGTACTACTTTTACCAGCTCTGTTGTTTTACTACTCATTGCCGCCGTGGCTCTAATTTCTAACTGTTAAGCGGATCCAGTTTAGAACTGGGAGCCAACCGTTTAATAGATGCCCGACGGAGGTACTGGACGCAAAACCTGAAGCATAAAAAGATGAATAATCGCATTCTATTCAACATCATTTTGTTGGCTTACATAAACATCCCTACATAGTCCTGTAAAACTTGGCAATAACAGTAAATTATCCTTATAGCAGGCAACAGTTATCTGCAGTTGTCATGATACTCCCTAGGTATTTTTCTCGGAGGACGGAACTGGGCGATCGAGCTTCAATTGGAACGACGGACCGCTGTAATAGGTGTTTTGGTGATGGAATAAATAAGGTCGGGCACCAACGAAGCAAGGAATGTAATATAAGCAAAAATACAAAGCCAACCGTGCGGGCATGTAGATCTGAGAGGAGCAACGTTGACCTCTGGAAGCGCAGAAAACGGGCCGAGATGTGGCACGAAGCAACACAAGGCGAAGATGGCTATTTCAAATTGTTTTACCCAGACGAGACCTTTCTCGAACAGGAAACTGCTCACCAGGCACGGATGTCATCCTATAGCCATCATAGCTCTCATCTCTGACAAAAACATCGCCATATTAGAAATACGTTCAATCCATGGTATAATGGCTCTCTTAGGAAGGTTGAAGTTGGCTTGTGGTATCCCCGAATGGCATTTTGCGACGCACACAATAGTATACGCACAACGCGTAAGGAGCGAGTATTGATGTCACGTCCCTCGGCCGCAGTCATGAGCAACTACTCGTCTGATGTCGGACGCTGGAATATGTTCGTTCTGACGTACTAGCTTAGGTTTTGTACGGATTCACTAGCGTTTTCATCTTGCCACGCCTCACCTATTTGCAGTAGCTCGTTTTGCCAAAATCTCCTATTCCCAGTTCCATTTCTATTCTCGCGCCTAAATACAACCACAAATGCTGTGGTTTTCAGCTAGCCATATCATATATTGTCTTTGGCCTGTTAAAATCTTCTGTAGAAATTTATTAAAAACAATGCCTAGCAAAAATCGGGAGACGACTCCACGTCGAAAATGTATGCAGGTGGAAAAGCCTGCCAGAGTGCTGCCCATTCCCATCCAATCTCTAAGTGGAATTAATTTATAGTTTATGGATAGCTTCTAATAAGTAAGCTGTTCTTCAAGAGGCACACACGAGTATGGCAGTCTTTTGTTGAACTGCTGTCACTTACGTTTTAGCCATCTAGTCAACAGGGTCGAGTTCCAGAAGTGTCACCAATGAATTCTACATCTAAGAAAAGACAGAAGGTTATCCAAACCACCGGCAGCTAGCTCAAAAGGTATCACAACATATTTGTAGTAGGCTACCGCCAAATTTATCTGATGAATCCTGAGTTACCAATACGAAACTCCACGTCATTGAATATAGATAACGGAAAAATGAGTAGAGGCCGACTATCAAAACAATCCTACGTTCGACATCAAGCAGTCCTGCGCTCTGTTTATCAGGGTCTTTTGGGGGGTTGTGGACTAGCTCCGTACTCTGTAAAATAATATGATTTGCAAGGAAGCCGTTCGTTACAAAATGATGTATATGTTGTTTGTCAATAGGTTAAATCGCTTCAAATACGACTTAGATATGCATAGGTTCGTTCAAATATGGTACAGATAAGCTACAAAGAATGGTGTCCGTACCGTAATAGACGGTCCTTGTATAGTCTACACCACCATTAGTCGAATTCAACATACGCATTATATTGTGCCAAAATTTCAGTATTTTGTGATTTTCGTAAAGGTGTGCTACTGAACCCATGTTTTTCCATTCATCGAACTCGGATGTTAAAGGTTGCCGGACTAATTTGCAGTGTCTTTTTCTAGTGTCTTATGTAGAAAGACCTGGTATTTTATTCGGATGTTCAAAAGGCCAACTATATTAAAGATTCTTGTGCGCTTTTGAGTCTGAAGTTTTCATTTAATAAAGGGCACTTCAGTACCGAAAAAAGTGTAAGCCTGAAGCAAGTGTTACGAAAACACGGTATACCGTGCAATGGGATCTCTCTTTAACACCTCTGACACTGCATAAACAAACAAGTAGGTGCTGAAGCGCTCGCATAGGTCGAGCGAATTGAAGTTCGCATTTTCCCGCTTCAGTTTCCATACAAATCATTTAAGAAGGTAGAAGTAGCAAAAACAAGGAAACGTAATCTGCGTTAAGTGTGTGTACCGCGCATAGTGAGACTGAATACTACTTAAAATGTAGCCTTATCCTTTAAGAAAAGTGTATTTGATTAATATAGCATTACATTACCACTACGTAGTATTTCCCTCTGGTTGCATAGCGGTGCTAAGTCGGGTCGACCAAAGCGCCGTAAAAGCTCTGAGCCCTTTCAACAATGTACAGCAATGTTTAGCTGACCGTTATTTACGTGCTTGAATGTTCGTAAGCTTTAATCCCAAGTGGGGTTCAGAGTAAAGTACGCATCATTTTTCGGTAATAAATACACTCTACAATATTGTTTTCTTGTTTCTTCCAAAAAAAAAGAACAAAATTTGTAGCAACGCCTAATGACAGTAGTACACAAAAATCTCAAACACTTTTATTGTCTCTAGTCTAGCAGATCGTCTACGTGCGTCATTGAATCAGTCGTAGCTGAACTGGCTGGCAAAGAAGCGTAGCATTGTTTTCATGGACAGAAAGCACATATTTGTATTCCGTTCGTCTCTCTTTCCTTTTGTTCCCAAACGGGAACGAACTAGCGGCGTGTCGAGCGGCAAATGCGGTGGCGTTTGCATTTTGAAGTAAGAAGTGCGTCTCCATCATCACAGTGTACAATTGATTCAACAATTACAGATCCAAGGTCGTCACAAGCGTCACTTATTTGCTGATCACGTAGTGGAACATAAAACGTACTAACGACTTCCTTGATCACACCATCTTCCCTGATGAAACCCATTTTAACTTAATGATTATGTAGCTAGGGTGCAGATATACCAAAAGTGGGTGTCGAGTAAACACTTACTCATACAAGGCCACTGTGCGGTGCGATTGTAAAGGGAACTGTGCCATTGGACCCTGTTTCTTTTAACATGAAGATGAAATGCCTGCCGGTCGATGGGAGTTCTACCGTGGCATGTTGAAAGGCCTGTTAGAGACCGAAATGGATACAAACAGCTTTTGATTTCAGCAAGGCGCGGCCTTCTGCCGCACCGGGTCCAGCTGCCTGGAACAATGTTTCCAAGCCGGCTGATCTCATTCCGCGGCGATAGTATCGAGTAGCGTCCCCAATCATACAACTTGACTTGTTTCGATTTTTACCTGTTAGGCTATGTCAGGGGCAGTGTTTATAAAATAACACCGAAAATAATCCATATTCTTAAATACCGTATTCGTGAAGTGATCGATGAAGTTGGTATTGAATTATTCACGCGTGTAATGCAAATTAGTGCGGAACAGATTGAGTTCTACAAGTGGTCCCTAGGGCGATATTATATTTCTTTATAAAGCAAATTACGTATTCTGAATTTTGTTGACATAAAAAAAATCAAGCAAGCGCGAAAGTAGTAGTTTATAGTATATACTTAAATGATATATTGTAGAACTATTCTAACCTCATTAGAGGCGTGCACAACTTCACCCCGGAAGACTTTAGAATGAGACCTATCTGGTCGGATGGGTTAATATAGACTTTTTAAAAAATCTGAAATCGACACGCTCATTTTACGTGAAGCAGAATCTGTTACACATCAGTCACATTTGATTTAGGACATCTTGAAAAAAAAAATAGCAAATTTCTATAAACGTATCTGTTGGTACTGACAGGTGTTTTGCAAAAATTGATTTCAAATTTCTTAAAAGCATTTTTTTTGGCGCAGGACAGGCGCGTTACACGTTACACTTTAACTTTAACTTGAATTAGCGATGTTTTGACCATACATCTAAAAAAAACTGTCAATTTCTTAACCATATGGTTGGATCATTATATTGGGCGTTAAAATACACGATAGGCCTTTGTCCCATCACAATTACCACCATATTCAAATTCCTCACAAGATGTAGGAAGAAAAAGCAATGAGAATAGGAAGAGATTCAATATGTATAAGCTAGGAACCCAGACCTGTTAGCCGGTGGAGACAGCAAACTGGCCGATGTGTTGGCTTTCTGAGTGAGACTAGTGCGAGCAACCATTTCAGCAGTTATTTCAGAGAATTTGGGATAGGGTTACGTAGGATTAGAAATAGATTGAAAAACTATGAGCCACTGGACGTGGGCAATTACCTATTACCCGCCAGCAACCATTGCTGCTCACCTGATCGACACTATCATAACTGCAGTAGTGAACTTGAGCCGAGGCGGCAATGCTCCGTACTACTGTTGTTCGCATTTTACTAGCCATCGCATCGACAAAAGCGGGTAGCAAGTCGATAAAAATCCAAGCGTCGAGGGTGGAACCCGCCCGCAAAAACAGGCCCGTGAAGAAGATACTCTTCTAAGAGGACAAGCCGACAAAAAAGAGGGGGGGGGGGGGCTCATCTAGCGTCTAGGCAGAGTGAGAAAGAGGGTAACGCAGGCCCATGTGTCTGCGTCTGAGTCTCTGTGATGGTCCTAGATCGTCTCTACGAGGAAGTCCAATGCTGCCAATGACCGGCAGCCACTTCTGTCGTTCCGTCTTCCTTTGGATATTTTTCATGAAAGGGAATTCGTTTGATACGATCGGATCGCTAGCGCGCACGTTGCAGTTGCGCCACTGCCGCTTGTGCTTTTCAGCTGTTCCCTTACGTGTGCAACCGGTATGGAAGTCACGTCCGCTTGGCAGCGATTGCTACACCGTAGAACAAGAGAAGCTGATAGTGAATGGACGAAGGCGTAAACTTTGCGACGAAAAAGGAATGCTGCAACTGAAAAAGGAAGCAGAAAGAAAAAAACAGGCCAAAAGGAGAAAAAAGTGACACGGCGGCTAGAAGATGGGGTGTAACAGCAGCAGCTGCAGCCGCAGCCGCAGGAGTAGTGCGGGCTAGGAAAGAACCTGTTATAAGTGGAGAGTTGACACCTGCGTTTTAACACGTACTGAAGCTGCACTATCCGCTGTTTCTTTTGCAGGAACCGAACCAAGACGTGTTTGGCGATGGGATGGACGGCCAGTGGATGGGTTGGTCCGGAGATGGTGTTCGTGTTTAAGTTCGCCTTTTCAGTGGCAGAAGCAGCTGTAGAAAGAGGACAAGCGACTCTTTCCTCCCTTTAATATTTTAGTTGTCCCTACAACTGCCGACCCGGGTTCCGATCGCCCCCATTGCAAATGAACCTCTTTTCCGGTGCCCACGCATTGATATCCTGCTCCAGCCTACCCAAATCGTCCTTGTAGTAGAAAACGAGCAAAAAGCGTAGTCATGTTTATAGTATAGGTATTGTCTGAACGGACAAAATAAGCGCGAAAACCCCAACTAAACTGCTCATAGTTTAACGTAGAAAAGCAGTCTACTGTTTCAGTAGTCCATTTTCTGTTTCCACCGGCCAAAGAGAGTAAAAATTATTTCTGAACTATAACACGCACGCATCAGTACTTTTGATTTGCTTGTAAGACAAAAAAAGCCTGTGGCACAATGACAACTACTTCCGTCCGGTACAATGATGCTTAAAATGGTCAGACGTAAGCGCGCGGGGAATTGCGACCCAGAATTTGAATATATTATGGAAAAAAACACTGAAACGCAACTAGGGATTGTATTCAAGACCTCGCGTTGCCGTTAGCGCTTTACTCACCACGGCGGTAGTTTACCAATATACGCCCGTAACGACATAGATTTATTCACTATACGCCGTAATATATTTATCTTATTGGGTGTTGTTTTCCTATGCCCATTTCGATTTCCAAACGTCTACCATAGTCAGGGGAGAGAATTCTGAGCTTCAACTTCACCTTTGGCGAAACATGCTACAAATCAATTTTACTTGATGGAAGAAGTGCCTTGCTCAGCGCCAGTTTACTAGATAAGCTGGCTGACTTTAAGGAAAATACTTGCTCAGGTAGCCATGGAAGGCGGCGTAGTTTAGGTGGTTAATGCGCGTCTCTCAAAGTGCCATGGCAGACATAAGCACGCGGCCATTGCTAATCCGGATTTCAGCATTGTCAAATGATTACTGTTAGAGAAGTATCCAAATCCAGAATGTTCCGTTTGAGATGATACCTAGCGCTCGATGCATTTGATACATATAAACTATTGAAGTGTTCATTTAGATTGCTAACGACATATAGGATAATGACATTATCGATTTATGTAATTACCTGGATTTGTAAACCTTTCGCTTCTATATCTCACACAAGATATCACGTGAGCAAGCTCTACAACAAGGAACGCTGAATCTAATAATTAAAATCCACCTTGACTAAACGATCGGCAAAGGAAAATTATAGCTGATTTCGAAGACGCTGAGAGTAAACGTACATTTGAAAAATACATACCGCCATACAAGGGATAAAATGTATTCTGTAAAAGTACTTGTGAAATAGAAAAAATGTTGATATTTTGCTTTTTAAAAACCACCCATCAGCAAAAAAAAAACCCTAGACAAAAAGCAAAGACAGACAAAACACAATTTAGCGCCAAAGAACTAAGACTCAACAATTCGTGATATATAATGAGAGTTTAAAAAAAACTCGTACTGCTACGAGATAAATAATTAGCGCCGGTGGTTCGTTCAGGTCTATTGGCGAGTATGTATCATACAGGGTTAGTTCGTTTACAGCTGTGTCAGACATTTAGGCAAACTACAGACATTAACGTTAGCTCTTTGATGATATGAAGGACATGATATCATCTTTAGCTATGCTAATTAGGCACGGTACAGTGAAGGATTTTGTTTCAGGCTATGTCCAAATGGCCAAGTTGCTTTAAGGTGAGGGTTTCCTTAAAAATATTATAGGCCTAGCGACGTATAATCATAATGTAATATTTATGGTTCACCATTCTATCGAAGTTAGTTCGGCTGTTAATTATAATATCGCCGAACTGGGCTGGACTGAAGTACTTATGTTGCTCTAGATCATTCACTATTTATCGTGTCGACATTTCATGAAAATTCATGTCTATTTTAGACATTGTTTCCATTAATCAGCCTGTTACATCTATACCAAATTAGAGCCATGATATGTTAACGTTTGTTTTTCGGCGTGTTGCCCGCCGTGACATACATTGTCGTACGTAAACGCAGCAGCCAGTAACCAATTCTGTAGGTGCTTGGCATTATTTACACACACACACATATATATATATATACTTCTTGAATCGGCGGTCCTACAAGTGGCCGAGATGTCTTACAGCTTTACTCAAGTACAATTTCAAATGGTGCCGGCGATACACGAAGGGACCTGTTGTGTTCAAGTAAGAAGAGTCGAAAAACATCGATCAGTGCTTATCAATGAGAAGATTGAAAGCACCTCTTCCCGAATGCCCATTCAGTTCCGGGGATGCAACGCGATTACATTATCGTGAGCAGACGATTGGCTACGGACATTTAACCAGCTCTCCAATTTAGTCGTCGATTCATTGTAAAAAGTATCTCTATTTCAACCTGAAGTCCGTCGAATTTTGCGGTAGGACCAATAGCGGTGGAATGTGCAGTACAGGCCAGAAATGTTCCCTGTATATGTATATGTACATGCTTGGAAAGGCTTTAATGGTGGTTCTGGTGTGGTCTGCTTCAACTCTTTGGATCCCATTGAAGTATCTTCATTATTTCAGCGTCCGATCGTTCCATCGTGCTCGAACCGATAGTCGATGTGTTAGGGGAATCCATACAAATGTGTGCATGCATATGTAATATTTGGCTAGGCAGCACGGTCAACAACGGACGTCAACACGGTTATATGTACATATAACCGTGTCGTGTTGTCACTTAAGCGATGTGCTTCTTTTTGTTCATTAAATAATGAAAGGAATTATGAAAAATGATGGCACTTCGACTTTCACACTCGCACGAGCAAGCGTGTCACCGGTAGTGTTTCATACTACACGGCAGAAGGGTGAACTCGAAGATACGTGTTACTGAAGGGTTGCGTATGCTTTTGTGTGCGTGTGCGTGTGCGTGTGTGTTCTATCGCAGGAAAGAGAGCTCATTGGGCGACAATTGCAAAGGACATTGGGTGTAGTGGTTCTATTCTTCAATAGAGGCAGAACAGTCGCTTAGCAGACGTGCCAGTGCTCATAGCTGCAAAAACATGTCTCAGCCAGCTTTCACTGGTAGTGACAACGCAAAGAGGACGGCGAGGTGGGAAAATATGGCTATTAAGATCTTATAGGTTGGATCGCCACTTAGAGAAAAACACCCTCGGTATGTAGTTAATAATCGTTGCAGCGTTAGAGCCTTGGCTAACGGTAGTTCACGTAGGAACGATAAACATTATTGTACTATGGTCTATGTCGAAATTCGTTATTTAACTAATTTTAAGTACACGTATTTCTAATTATACTACTAGCAGCATAGGTCTATTTGCATATATGTAAACAACGATCTGAACAAGATTTGCCATATGTCATGCGCTACGAAGTCTCTCCGAGGCGATCGGCTTCGAAACGAGGAAATGCGACCAGAGACTTAGCTAATTTAGCATCGTCTGCGCACTGCACCAGTCGCTTCAGGGTGACCTATGGGCCTAGAGAAGGTAAGGTTGCTAAGTAAGGTTGCTAAATATGGCTACGGTGGCTGTGGCCTGTCGGTAATAAAGCACTGCGCGAAAGCGATGACAAATGTGCGCGTGAACTTCTAGTGCTGCAACATGGACCGGATTAATCAATAGGAAGACGGTACTGAACACAGCACGTGCAGTTTTTCTCTCTACCTTTTTGGATGTCTCGCTTAGGACGCGGGGTCCATTGGCTTTAATGAAAAAGGGCACCGTTTCTGTGCCATCCTGAAGGACTTCGGTATTTCAGCGCCTGGAGTATATAGATCATGTGACAAGTCAAAAGTTGTGAAATTTGGTTTGCGTAAATGCTGAGGGTAACCTACAATTATGCAGAGAAAGGAGCTACGCTTCAACGCTCGAGTTACCTAAAACATTTGGTACGTAAAACTTAGCATACAATTAGTCCTTTATATAATGTAAGGGCATTTTTGAAATGTTCTATTTCCCTTCTACATTGCTCTCGTTTGAGCATTTGAACACCATAAAATACAATGCTTTTCATGGTTCTAGAAGAAGATATGGTTTACACTCAAAAATTGGTCATTGGTTATCTCTTTGCTAAAATAAATCCCAAAACACGTGTTTCTCATTATCTATCACTATTCAATATGTGTAGATAAAAGAAGTTATTTTTATATTGCATTATATTTTTGAAAATTTCCATGCCTGTTACAAGGACAAAATAAATGGCTGATCAATCCATTTTAAATCGTTGCGCATGCCCGACATTGAAAACTCAAACTATAAATGCAGCGTAAAGATTTGAATTTAGTTTAGATCCGATAGAGGTTCCCTTATATTACCTTTTCAAATACCTAGATTTTGAATGACCAAAACACAGGCTTGAATCAAGACTGCACAAAATCAAGAATGTCCATATGTTAGGCTTAAAGGTTAGCCGGAATGCTAGGAAGATCGGCTGCGTGTTCCTAGGAAAAGTCGATTCCTCATTATAATGCTGGTTATCAACTTTTCGCTTGAATCCATTTTGACGCGTCGACTGTCTGTTAACAATGCAGTTAATTGGCCGTTTAAGCAGAGGAATTAGGGGCATTACTGTAGATTGTTGCCCAGTTTTAATGTATCGATCTGGTTCCAAAGAACAGGCTACATGCGACCTCGAAAGAAAAAAAGCATGTTAACAAAAAGATGCGCTGAAAATTCCAAGGTTTTATTTATTTATGATTTTTCTTTATGCTAAGTTCAAGACACCTTTCGGTTGGCGCAATATAATAATAGCTTGCTTAAAATTTCGATCAAAAAACTTTCAATGAAGTTTGAAGGAGACAAACTAAACTTGAGCTAATTGAGTGCCATTGGAAAATTATAAGTTTATTATTATAAGAAGTTTAAAAACAAAGGCGTATTGAAAACGTTGGATAGTTTTTTTTTTTTAATGGTTTTTCGTGAGGTAGAGCGTTGCGGGAATTTATTAAAGGTTGTAATAAAACAATGTTTATTAATGGCCCAGTAATTTTAAGTACGGAAATTAGGAGGGTGATAATCATAGAAAAGGTGTCGATACCTCAGGATTATAAACAGTGGAGTCAGCTGCTGACGCTTTGAGCATAACAACGCATCGGGAACGTCTGTTTCAGTAAAAGCATGTAGTTATTGCCAGCTTAATAGAAGATTTCACGGAGTACGTGTGAAAAAATGGAAAATAAAGTTAGCTTCGTAAGTTGAATCCAGCACAAACGGAAACCCTGTGGTTTTCTCTAGAGGCAATTTGCGCTATCATGAAATTTTCCGGCCAACTACATAGCTCCGGACAACCTATTCTACACAAATTGTTGTTAAAATCTGGCAATATTAGAATTAATTTGTTCAATAATATAGAGAAAACACTTCCTTCTCTTCCACTTTGGGCCGTTTCACTTGAGTCTATACTATCGCTAGTTATCGTTATCATCATCGGCATGATTATCACCTTTCTTAATAATTACGTTGATGAAGTTGGTGAAGTACAGCGATCGCTCCTCTTAGCAGAAGATGTGTTAACTTAGGGTTGTTAATGCGGTTCCGGCCGTCGATCGCCGAAGTTCCATCAAAACAATTCCATCGTTTTAGGCTACTCTGGTAATGATTTTTGGCTCGGAAAAGAAAAGATAATCGTTGATTCCCTATGATACGGTTCGTTGAACTTCAACTGACGCCTCAAACGATTTAAAACGATTTGAGCATCAACGCTCGTCTATAAACCTCTTATGAATAAATATTTATGACATGATCTAAGGATATAGAGAATGATTCAATAATAGGAGTCTACTGTATCGTAGCAGAGATACAAAAAAAACTTGTTTTTTGACAGGAACGATATGATTGGCAAATATGGGAGAACCTCAAACGCAGCCATAACGAAAAATTATAGGTTAATAAATACAATGATGGACAATGTTGTATAATAACTGCGCCAATATAATAGCAAAAAGTGGCGCAGAGAAAAGTAACCAATGTTGATCTGATCCAAGGTAATGTCAGGATAATAACCGCCTTTCAGACGCTAGGTCATTGGCAAACCACGCTATATTGCCCTTTATATAGCAAGCTGTTCATTCCGATGCCTTCCATTCGTAGGGAAGCGTATGCCAAAATTTCCAGTAAATCACGACTGTTTCGTTGAGACTCCACAGCCAGTTGGTAACGAAAGACAAGACAGGTGTAATTTTAAGATAATAGGACCTTTAAAAGTCCAGGAAATAGAGGTACAAGGGGATTCAGGGTGCCTTAAAATTTTTCTATGTACCCCAAAGATTTATACACTCTGTATTTGTTCAGATACGGAGGTTTAGTAAGCTATAATATTTAGTGGTATAACAAAGTTCTTATGTATTTGGTAGGTGAGCGAATTAAAATACGTGGAACAGAGGTCTGGGGTGTCAAAGAGATCTAACTTCGTAGCCTTGTACAGACGGTGACGAACAAGCCCTTCAATAAACAGATGCTGCAGTTGTCGATAGCAAGTGAACATTTGTGCCAAAATAACGTTTCGTGCGACCGTTTAAAAAATTATATGGCGGTAATTTTAAAAACATTCGATATCGATACTCAGTCGTTGCTGAGATGTGAAAGCACACTGTGCTGAATAAAGCAAGATGAAAAGAAGGAACAGTGAAAAGGCTAAATCTTATGTCCATGAAGTTTACTTAAGATAAGTATTTACCACTACTTAGAAGAAACGTGGAATAGAGATGAAAAAGCCTACTGGACAACTACCAAGCACAACTCAACTTTCCTCATTTGAGCCATAACGTGTCTTATTTTAATTACCTATTAGTAAATAAAGCAATTTCGAAATTGAACATGTGCATGATCCAAAATTGTCAGTAGGATACTAGATTACTGAAAGAAAAACTATTAAAATAATAAGACTAGTATTAATAATAGTAGTAATAAAATAATAAGAAGATCTGTAATTGTTAACTTTTTTATTTAAATTTTCGCTTGGATATTTAATGTGTAGTATTTGCTAATCTAATCGGCCTAGATAAAAATAGATAATTACTGTCAAATACTTACTACCTATTCCTATTTGTGTGCCCGCTTATTACAGTATATAACTGTTTGCTTCATTGCTATCCTTATTATCATCTATAATATTAGCATTAGCATCATCATTGTGAAAGACACGCCCTATATATATATATATATATATATATAATTAATCCTTGTTCCAGTAGATGACCTTGACTCGTAAATACTAAGCTCATCTATTGGGTACTTGTATTTTCCGTCAGGTCGCATGTGCGTCCTTTTATCGATTTGTCTGCACAACTTTTATTTTATTTTAGTTTATTCATTACTGTCCTTATTATTTGTTTATTCATTACTGCCTTTATTATTTTGTATATAAATAGAATATATCATTTGTTTACCAGAATGGATGCTCTTACCAAAATTTATGGGCGTGGTTTGTATGCCACCCTACCCGTAATAGAACGTTTTATAAATACCTCTGTACTCGTAACTTATTGACGACGTATAATAATGTCGTGTATCTAATACATATATATATATATATATACATATATATATATACATATATATATATATATATATACATATATATATATATATATAAATATGCTGACAAACGTCATACTATCCTCTGACAATGATCACACTACCTTGTATCCGGATGTTCAGAACACTACTACTCCCTTACACTCAGTATTCATAACATATGTTTTGGATGACATTTTTTTTTTGTCAAGTAACTTATTTCGAAGGGGTTCGTAAAAAAAAAGATCGAAAGGTTTCAACTTCGGATTCAAGGTTGAAGCTGAAAACTGGCTTTTAAATATATAAATAGGTTAGATTTGTGACCAGGCGAAGCAAAACGTTTTTCTGCGGGAATTACTTTTATTAAATTTAAGTAATAATAATAGTTAATTATATAAAAATGGACCATCGAGTACGAAATAATAGGTCTTTCGAATTTTTAATATGTGCCATATTTATTATTATAGTAGTATTTCATATTTAATACCAAAATGAATTGCAATCATAGAAGTGCTGAGATAATAATATTATCTTTACCATCGATAATAAAGCTTATATATAATAATACTTCATGCATAGTAAAAGTATATAATGCACTTTTAATTATAGAAAGAATCACTCTAATAACCCACAATATTATCATAAAAAAAAGGTAGTAACGATAACACGAAAACTGATACTATAAAAAAGGGTTTCATTCATTCCCTAATTGATGATTGATTATTTCATTGAGCAGTAAGTAGGTCCTGCCTATTCCGATTGTTCGAAGGCGCTGCAAGACGAAACCCAATAAGCAAACGCTCTCAGCTCAGATTTTTCATAGAAACTCTTAACAGATTCGTGTTCGTTTGGCCGGTATTTGAAAGTTATGGATGATTGATAAGATGTTTGTACGTAAAAGCTAATCATTTTTTAACATCGCCATGTCATAGCAATGCACAGTGTTTCTAAGTGACAGACTTCCTTGTTTGTCAATAAACACTTATATAACAAGGTAGACATATAACATATGTCTACTTCTCTAAGTTAAATAAGTTACAAATGTATCTAACAATTACGACATTGTTATACTATTTAGTATATTTAACATATGTTTTGTTGTTGTTGTTGTTGTTTTGTCGATGTGTACTCGTTAGCGGTACGTCGCGTTGATAGACCCGCAAATGAAGGTCGTATTCGACATTTTTCGGTGCTACGATCTTGGCTCCTTTTAATTTTGATGGCATTCTGTTTGTCCTTTATACTCTTATCGTTTTCGAAGCAGAGCCTATTTGAACACTGAAGATCTTGTTATATGCCCCTCCCCCTACGCTCTTGGTTCGTTTATGTCTCCTTAGTTGCACCCCGCGTTTATAGTAAATTCTATCCTTTGTTTTATTCTAGCGAATGAGCAATGCCCGTAGCGTTACTGGGTTACGCTTCGTGTGTAGCGTTGCCCATGGGCCTTTCTGCTCATTCCTTCTCTTTCTCGCCTCGAACAATATATAGAAGTATATGCACACTGGAACATAAGTGTAAGTTATGTCTATATAAGTCAACGTGACTCGGTCTATTCCTGCAACTACATGCCGTATACTTTGTGTATCTACACTGTTTTGCTGTTCAGCCATAGCTGGTATCAGTAAATGTCTATCTTGGAGCATTAGGTAAGCATCATGCACTACATGCAGCTATGCAGGGAATCTAATCCTTGCTGCGCTTGAGCATTATTTGCTAGTTCTATACGTTTCAGTTGGCTGGTTTGTTTTTATGTGCTGTTTATGACAGCATTAACCTTCCCTGTCAGAAAAAGTCGATCAGCTGCACAACAGTCACATTTTTTTCCCTAATCGCCTATTTAAATCTGATATTGCACTGTCCATGCGTCCGCCTTTGCTCTGTCGTCGTCTGTTACCATTTTGCGTGTTGTTCTGCCATATATACTGTTGTTGTTGTTGTTGTTATATAATGATATCTTAAGCGTTGTCAACCGTCCCTCGCGACAGACAAGCGGTAGTCACCGTAAGCCTTGATGTGTGAGGCGGTAATATTGTACCATGGAGTATAACTAATAGCGGATTGATTGATTGATCGATCGATAAATAGAACGCCAAGAGGGCTAAACACGAAGATATTGTGAGAAGGACGACGGTGGATCATGGGTGCATATATCAGCGCAACCCGAAAAGGGGCTGGTTTGGTAAGGTTTGTTTGCGATGTAGCCCAGCAAACTAAGCTCGTAATGGTGGCTCAGTATGGTCGATGTACAATAACTGCAATCACCGTTGTGACTCAATAAGAGAGAAAAGGATTATTACTCTCGCAGGCGTTGTTACTGGTAGACACCAACGAAAATAGATGATATTACGTTATTGAGCTTCACCATTTATCGAGTCATATATCTCGCACGAAGAGCTGGTCCAGGTCTACGGGCAGATAACACTTGATTCATATATCTATTTATAGTAGACCAATTTATTGTTGCCCAGAAGCTTAATGGCATACCTTCGGCCAGTTCGTCCAAGTGATGTTGGCAAACCATGTTCATTGTAGCATATCAGAATACGAGATATAAGCGTCAGCGCCCATCTTTTTATGGATCGAGTAAGGGTTTCAATTTTCTACTTTGTTTCATATTGACTTCATAAAGGAGTATCAGTAAAGTTTAATCGAAGATATATATATATACAACACCTGTGTAATGACTGCCAACCAAAAAATGATGCGATCTCTGGAAGTACTAAACATCTCATATCTCTTAGAGCAGCAATAAAGGGCAGAGGCACCCTAATACTAATGCCCCTATTAACAAATGTGTCACTGTTTATATCTCTTGCTACCTTAAGGTTATCTCGAACTTTTTAAATAAAAAGTATGTATGTATAGATAATTCGTCTGTTGCTCTATTTAATTATTTTACTATAGGAATAATACGGAGAGTCATCCTTGTTGCGGAGAAAAAATTTCAGACTGGAAACAAGCATCTAAATCTGGTTATTAAAAAACAAAAGAATATTAAACAAATACTACGTACCTTTAAGATAATCCGTGTTAATGAGTCGTTTTTATAATAATTAAAGACAACGAGGCTCGCTACCGGTCCCCACTTGCCCACAGGAGCATTGTTGGCTGGTCTGACTTGTCTTTTAGCAAAGGCCTAACAGTTCCGCGGACGTCACGGGCGTGTACGCGTATATATATATATATGTATAGTTTATACTTGTGTAAAGAGAAGACTGTTGCATCCTTTAAAAGATCTCGTAGAAACGATGTATAGTTGAAGCGTTTAGAAAACCACGACCTTGGATTGATACGAATCGATCGATGACATCTTTAACTATAGTTCGTTACAAATGATGTCTGTATGCGCTCCTGTTTCGTAAATTAAATATCTTGTCGTCTGCTTAATTTTGCGAGAACGGAAAAAGAACAACAAACGCAAATAACGCCATCTCGCATGAGAAAGTAGATCAAGCTGCTTTTTGATGTCGAGTATTTTTTGTCGTTCCCTATTTACCGTTAAGTCCAGATGTTACTGGATCGACCTGGAGATTTATTGACATCTCGAGTGTGTGCGTGCAGGCGTGCGTGCGTGCGTGTGTGTGTGTGTGTGTGTGTGTGTGCGCGTGCGTGCGTGTGTGTGTGCGTGTATTCTATGCGGAAAACAAGTAGCGATATCGATTGCTAGAATACGGTTAGATGTAGTGGTAGTCGTAGAAAGAAGAGGTGTAAAAGAGGCAAAGGCCATCCTCCGGAGAGGAGCGACTCGCCTAAAGGCGGGCATCGACGGAGTTTAGTTGTGGTTTGGCATCATTTTCACAAAATGTCCAGATTTCGTTCGTTGATTCATATACCGGCTCACATATGGCAATAAGTGTTCTCGCATGCGGGCACGGTACAGTAAAAGATGGACAATATAGAGTTGTTTTGACTTATCTTGCATTACTTGAAATAGTCGAGTGTTAGTAAAATAGAACAGGCGCTATACGGCGAGTGCCGCTAGAATAATTGTCGTCGAAAAATTGCTTGTCACATTGTAAAGATATACGGCAGAGTAAACTGTCGATTCTCAACTAGTTGAGCATCATTGGCATTAGTGATTGACTGCAGAGTTACGTTGATGCTGGTGGAGAGCTTCCACCGCGGTCCAGATCTGCTCGAAATTTTGGTCACCTCTCACTTGAACCTTGTCGTATATTGTTCCCTACGTAAGCTTTGCGTGTGAATGTACATACGTATCTTTATCTATGTTCATAATCGATGTCTTTCTTCCCATACACGCTCGACGTCCCTGTTATGATGGAGCAAGAAAACAGCCTGAACACAAGGTTTCACTTGTAGTTACCCTTCAATTTTCATAAACTCCCCAATGATTCGAATGTACAGAAGGCATTGAATGAACTGAGTCTGTCGTATGACTCGACCTTACCGAGTGGTTCGAGTGTCTGAAAATACCGAACAGCAGAAAGTATCGATGGTAAGACGATACAAACATTCTAACACAACCTGCTTTGATTGTTATTTTTCCTACTACTTTCAGTTATCTATTCTAACAGAATTAGTACGGATATTAACTGAGTGCAAACAAAGCATGCTCGCAATGGACGCCGTGAGGTGTATGAGGCCGTACAGTTGTACGGAGTCAGCCAGTTTCCACCACTGCCTTATAGGCGCTGCACTTTGAAGTCGCCTTGGGCCTGTCTTTTTCCTAACCTGTTGTCTGCATCAAGTTATGGCTATACAATCGTATTCTGTATACCTGGACTGCAGAGTGCCGGTCCTACTGAGGTGGCTGGCGGAGGTCTGTCGAGAGAAAGAGCCCGACCCAATGTGCGCCTTGCTTCCGCTCTGTGGATCGCCGCTGCCGTGCGAGTTACCATTATATTGCTGGTGCTGTTGCTTCTGTCGAAATTGCTGATGATACTGTAGGTCATGCAAGCGAAGCTCGCGTATATCCTGTAGGGTAGCTGGACGGGCTATCTTGGTCTTAGCGACCACGCCGCTTTCACCGCTGCTCATGCTGTTGAGATTGGCTATTTGCCGTTGCAGCTGATGAAGATGGAGCGAATCTGCCAATGCTACGCCAGGAGCATCAGCCTCGTCGTGTAAAGCACCAGCTGCGCCTGTCCCTACGGCACCGTCCATATCCTGTGTCTGATCGTCCATGTCCTCTCTAACCGCGAAACGAATGCGAAAACGCCAAATG
This sequence comes from Varroa destructor, assembly GCF_002443255.2. NCBI lineage: Eukaryota > Metazoa > Arthropoda > Arachnida > Mesostigmata > Varroidae > Varroa > Varroa destructor. The sequence goes on from NW_019211458.1 coordinate 7,772,712, forward strand.
ACAACACTATAATCTCCCAATTCCCAAACAGCTTTTCACTACAGTGACATACATAATTAGTTTAGACCGTCACTGAGCAAAGTTAATTGGCCTAGTTGTTTTATCTACAGTACGTAATTTTTGTTAATCAACAAACTAAATGGAATACACTGTCCACTTCTGCCTACATGAAGAAAAAAATATCCAAAACTGGGGTTTTGTAACAACGTCGTACATATATATATATAATTAAGCTTCAGTATTAACGTTTTGATTTTGTGGAACTTGTTTGGGAGTAGGACTCATTTGGGACAGTGGAAGTGTGTTTGCCTGTGACAAACCAGTGCAAACTCGGTACTTCTTAGATAAAATTCTAGTTCTAATTGTTTTACATTGGGATGTAACTTAACGATTACGTCCTACGAATAATCTGTTACGCCCAGAAAGAGTCTCATGGTAGGAAAAGGCGATAACAAAGGCTACGATGATCATCTAAATAAAAGTGTTAAGGTAGGCACTAGTATTTGCGGAGCTTTTTATTACCTTGAATCAAAGTTTGGTCTCGAGCCCTGACATGCGAGGACGTGCCGCATCTCTTTGAAGAATTCGCACAAAATATGTCCCTGTAATAAAACAAACGCCTATAAGAACGAGAAAATATGATATAAGACCGGTTTTATTATGTTTGCAAAGAAAAATTGCATCTAATTCAATAACACAGCTTTCCTTGTGAAACGTGGAAGACCCTTGCAGTTGTTAGTCCCGCTGCTATATGGCCGCCTCCGTAGCCTTCCATAACTGGCTTAGATAGAGCAGATTTATGCGTAGTAAACGCCTTAATGAAATGGAGATCAATTTTTTTATCATTATTTCGCGATCGTGCTTTTTACGTACTTTAATGTTCGTGAATTAAACGATGTTATCAAGCGCCTTATAGTTCAATTATGCTATCACAGTCCTTCGTTTCTAGCTTTCTCCTTTCGGTGTTGGTTACTCAGCTCAATTACGGTGATTGATGACCACCTTTGTGGCACTCCTTGATCATCGGCAGGCCTAAACCGTACTCAACTAACCGCTTAAAGCCTTCTGCTGACCCTTAAATCGGTGCTCTGATGGCTGAAAGCTATATTGGTTTTCTGCGACTTGCTCATAGGGCGAGAATAGCTACTTGACAAAAGAACATTGTTGTTCATCATTCAATTCGATTGTTTTCATAGATTCGATCATAGCTGTATAATACTTGTCACGGTATAAATGTGGCCATCACGAATCGCGTTCCTTCCACTTAAGCCTATAGCGAATATTTGTGCATTCACCTTACAAGCATCACCCTTAGCTGACTTCACTACACGTAAAAAAGGGCTGTGGTCGCTTCGAAAGCCGAAGACGTATATGTGTAGAAGGTTGCTCAACGGTCGAGAAAAAGTAGATCCCCTTCACAAATGCTCCTGTACTCTATTGCTGAGGCGTGTTTGCGGTAGACTGAACCTAATAGATGTGCGTGGCAACTATGGAACGCGACAGTGGTAGTCTTAGCGGTAAAATGCGGCGTCCGTTAGAGAATAGATGGACCGAGGAGGAGCTTAAGGTGACAATCTCTGAAAGATGCGTCGCTTTTCGGAGTTTTCGACGGGTAGAGTAGCGGGTGCAGCTGCTGTCTATTGCGTTCCCTACTGTTTCGCCTATGGCTGCTTATGAATGCAGGACAGCAGATTATAGACGTAACGAGGCACTGAAACATGCGTAAGAATGCTCAGAGTGAAGTGGAACCTAGAAAAGATGGCAGTAAGGGGTTGTGGCCAGCCGGTTAACTGGCAGGCCGTAGCCCACTGTGCTCTTTGCCGTTGATCTAAGGCCACAAACGTGGCAAAGGAATCAAGAAAAGGTAATCTGGTGGTGCCTGGCGTGAGGCAAAGACGTCAATGATTGTCTGGCAAGCATCAAGAAACAGTACGTACCTAAGTGTAAACGCTTTCAACGAAAGCCGAAAATACTCCCATAGAGTAATATAAAAGGACGAGAGGAAATCGAAGGTTCCAGTAGTCGGGATATGGCAATTACTGAAAGAAGGAAAGCTGGAGCAGATGTAGAAAAAGCATTGGCTTACTGCATAGTGGCGTAGACCGAGCAAACGGCAGAGGAAAGTAATCAGCATTAGAACTGGTCCCTTCGTGAGCATTACAGACGGCAGCTATCCGTCGATAACCGTGTGCTGCTTCTGCTTGGTTTGACCTGGTTCTTGTTCAAAGGGTCTGTTCATCTGCCATGCCGTCACCATCGTAGCGTTGTTGCGCTCCTGGTTTCCGTGCCAGCCGTCACTTTCGTTTTTCCTGGGTATTGCGGAAACTGCAAGTTGACGTAGGCCATCACGAAACACCGCAAAGCGTTTTGCCATCTACCCGAGAGAGATCAGGCTAGGAGCAGGATTGAGGGGGGGGGGGGGGTCCGATGAGGAAGTAAGGCTTAACTGGGCTGGCTGTTACGCGACGCAACTCGACTGCATGGTAAGCTCCATTATACTACTTACTCGTTGGCCGTAGGGCAGCTTGGCGCGCTTCCAGCAGAACTCGCAGACAACGATGATTACGCCGACGGTGCAACCCACGATGAGGGTAAGGAAGACGCCTCCCACCGAGCCCATGTCCATCTCGCTCGTCGACGACGCGCCCTTCTCGTCGTCACACTTCACCAGTCCGCCTTGTTGCTAACGATGAACGCCGAAAAAACGGCGAGTAATAAATAATAAATCAGGATTGAAACAATAACGATCAACAAATTAGAAATAACGGATAATAATACGAATGCACCAGCGTGTATATAATAGCGTAATAAAGCATTTCATCATCATCATCGTTATCATCATAATGGTATGTCAAGTATCAAGTATCAAGTGGCTTATTCTAAAATAGTACCAAATTATGTCGTCACGTGCTTTTTTTTTATATATACGTTTTCTTATATATACATTTATATATATATATATATATATATAAGCTGTTCTCGTAAACTGTTGACAACAGGATTTATTCAACCAGTATAATATTTTATATTCTGTTACGACAAATGTTAAATACCCGTCTATCGTTAGAGCAGACTCAGATAGGGTAGGTTTTTATTAGAAAATATTGCGAGATTTTTCGTATTGTGTTTACTCAAATACTGCCTTAGTCTGGCAAACAGGAACCGCAAAAAATAAAGTAACACCGGATGAAATCAATCAAAACCTGCTCATATAAATAGTAGTATTTACATCATGGCAACTAGGACATGTTTCAGTAGGAATTACTACCAATCGCAATGTATTATTCTATTAGCTATAACCTTACAACAAAGACTTCTCTCAACATAAATCGCTAGTGATAACCCCGGTCTGGCCCATCACTGCCCGTTGACACCAAGTAACAAAAACATAATTTTATAAAAATCCAACCTGATCTTATGCAATTTCTTCTGTATCTGAAGATCGTCAAAACGCTGGTTTTTCAATTTCACATTGATGCTATTGTTGCGTAGTGTCGATCGTAAGCACTGACAAGTTTCGATATCTGTCAGTATCACAACATAAATCAGGCAACGATCATACGTTATCAGTTGTATTGTTTTCTAAAAGTTTCGTGAGTCATATACTCTCCGCGGACACGTACCGTGCGGATCCTTAGCAGAACTTCGAAAGTTCGATCACTTGGACTTGAGTAAACGCAAGCAATTTTTTCTCGCAGAGTAGCAATTTGACGGACAACGATCTCTGATAGTTGTTTTCGTTCGTGTACCATAGTGTTGAGTTTCTGATCGTACAGCGCTTGCGATTATGAGATCTACAATGTACATTGAGGGAAGTGGGCCTGTGATCATATTCGTGAAAAATATGCACCTGCTGCCCACTTTCTTACAGCCGTGTCGACAAATACTACACGATGTTCGTTCTCGAACAAGAAGTTCCTAAACACGGGTTTCGAAATAACGATATTTTTATCATTGGCGGGAGTAACTAGATTGTTACTAGCAATGTCGCCTGCTTGTGATTTAGCTAGCAGTTAAACACTTTTGCTTTATATTGAACTAAAATTTACCATTTCAGCCCAAAAACGTAACAACTATATAAGAAGTTCCATATTTTTTAGACGCTAACTCTCTAGATATTGAGAATCCCCTTCAAATAGATGTATACATCTACTAGTAAACGTACAATTTAGTTAGCGATTCAGCGAAAAACATGTTACAGATATCACGATAACCCCACTTTAACAGAGCATGTATTTGGGCTTCTGAATTTTTGTTTTCGTAATATGTTCAACGACCCATACACGTTTTTAGGCCTTAGTTATATGATAGTTGCTTTCTACGCGCTTCGCCTATAATGCACAGCGCGACAGAAGGTGCGTCCGTAGGTAACAACAGTTGGGTACCTGTACTTTTAAGCGCCTTTATCTTTTATATGGAGACCTGCATTCGAATTTATAATATAGTTAAATGAATTTAAACATTTTTCAAACCCGCTGCAACCTGCTAACAACTCCGTCGGTTCCCTTTTCTGCTGGAACAATGAAGCCGCATTGCTGGTACAAGCTATACTTAGTAGAATCCTATCAACGCATTGATATAGCGAAAACCACTGTACAAACGATAACATGGAGCCTTACGTTATAATACGTTATCTTAGCTGTACATAATTGTATAGTACGTACCTTCCACCATTTCATTTTTAAAGAATGCAGAACTCCCTTTTCCTGAAGGATTAAAATTGCCGATGTGAGAGCACTGCGTAGAGGGGACTCTGAAATTTTATCGAGTCAAACGCAGTATTTACGTCAAAATTTCAACAGTATTGCACACTGCATTTGGCAGTCTCTAAGAACACCGTCAAAAGATTGTTATGAAGCCTCAGTGGGCACAGTAACATCCGAAACAGCTGAATTGTACACTGCTATAGTTATATCTAATTTTTTCTCTGGTTTAGGTATGGCACTATCATACATTGGGGTCGACGTCGGACATTAAAAATAAAGCAAAAAACCTTGAATAATAGGTTAACACATTCCAGCGGCGAGCGAAGGAACAAATAACATGCAGGACCAAAGTAAACTTGTCAATGGCGAATCCTGTACTACAGTCATCTTGCTCCTATAATAACGTTCACTAGTTTTCATGCCTGGTCGTAGATATGGAGGGGTGCTTAGCGACTACATTGCTTGAAACTGAGAAGTTCCACATACGCATACGTACTCAAAGGTGTAGCGATACCGTAGCCTTTGTTATCAAGCAGACCTCCGATCTGTGTGAGGTTGCAGTTTCTTTCAACGAGGTACTCGATTGACAGAGCCTCCATCAAGTAAGCGTAGTCCCCACGCAGCACCCTCTCTATACCCTCCTTGTTCGACGACGTGAACACTGCCGGTCGTGCCGTCTCCATGTACGTCCACATCCGCTTCATCACCGGGTCGTTATGTTTCTGCTCAAGGTTGTCGTGCGCAACACTTTTAGACACAAAGATCTTCAAACAAATTAAACTATGGAGTTATAAAACAACTTGAACAACAATGGCGTCACAAGCCGCAACATTAGCCTCTATGCGGAAGTGTTCCGCGCGAAGACTTTCACAAGTGGAATTACGCCTAATGAAACGTACAAGAACACGTTTAATCCCTTTGTTTAGAAATCAGATAAGTAAATGTGTTTATTTCAGGTACTGCCTCAAAGAGAGATTGCCACAGACGGCCGTTCTGTCCACCATAAAACGAAGTGTGTTTACACCGGTCTCGAAGTCAGTGAACTCCTCAGATAGATCACATTCTAATAGGCAAACGCGTTACTACTACTACTACTGCTACTACCATGGAAATATCACCACCAAGACTCGTCTGATGTTATAAACCAAACATATATTAAGTTTCTCTTAAAAATATAGCCACTTAACCGCATTTAGGAATTCATAATACATTTACGCAAGTATAATTTGATGCTCCTCAGTGGGTGTATTTATTTAGCAATACAGGTTATATGGTGTTAAATGAACGGTTCGTACCAATATTAAGTAAAGAGAAATGGGTGCCTAGTCTTTTTATGATAATACTGGCACCGCTGCTGTTCCTGCCATTGTAGCCGTTGGGGCACAGTCATTCATGAGCATGTGACTCTACAATAAAAAAACTTTGCCGACGGAAGGAAGAGCTCGGGCAAAGTGAAACGTACGAAGCGTCAACTATTCGTCGATATCGTCGCATTTTTGGAAAGACTAAAAAAAAAAATAAGAAAAAACGATAGAAAGACAATTTTCGTAATTCTGTAGTGACTCCGGAGGCGCCGTTGGGTTTATGGTACGATAATTTCGAAAATAACCAACAGAAACCATTAGCCACTTAATCGACCCCAGCGTCATGCTGCTTTAGTACAGTCGCAGAAGACAAGTTGAGTTAGTCGGTGAGCTTGGCGAACTAAAGGCCTCGGTCCAAACAAAATAGCCTCCATAACACTTCAGGCTTTGGGTTGGGGCTAACGCTAATTTACCTATGTGGACAGTTATTTGCCACAACAAATGCAACTCTTCTCTTCATACGAGCGCCTATAAGACACAGCAACGAGGTCAAAAAGTGTTGTTGGGCAGTGCGCGCTCACTGTATTAGGACTCCGATTTGCATATGATGACGAAAAAACCGGCACGCGTGACGGACGCAGCAGCAGCCAGACTAAAATAAGCCATCACTCGTATGTGCGATGAGCTCTTACTGGCTATCGCCCGGTAAACAGATTACACCACGGCTCGTGCGTATGTAGGTGGAAGCGTGTTTGCGAATGGGTCATTTCGCAAAGATTGCTTTCAGCATAATATCAATCAAGGTTTATAGCATAGTAATCCGTAAATGTAGGCCGCTGTTGAGCTATAATGCGTGTATGGCATTTTTACCTTGAAGAAACCATATGTAGATCCTCCTCCAAGGCATCCGTAGGCGATCTTAGTCTGCTTGGCCAGATCGTTGGCATTTTCAATGGGGGCTCCCATCCGGGCGGCTGTTAGGAAAGCCGCGAGATTCGCTGTATACGATGAAATAAGGATCAACGTGAAGAAGTACCAGATCGAGGCCAGGACACGAGTTGAGATGGCCCTGTGCATGTTATAACCCATATTGTTAAAATAAAGAGAAATGTAAAGGTTAAGACAGAGATGTGGTAAACTGTTATGAAGTTATAGTGGATAGTTACTTCAGTTAGTACGAACAACTTCATATTCTATTTCCAATGAAATAAAAGTGAAAGACGATTAATTTATTTTCGTGGTTTCGGAAGATTTAATTTATTCGTAATCGAACGATTCTGTTGCACTAAAAGCTATCATTTGTTTTCTCTGCCTTAAGGTTAACTGGAAGATAGGTCAAAGGTTCATACATCGAAACTTGTCTATAGATGATTAACTATCTAGGAAGCGGTCCACGTCTAAGAATCGTTAGAAAAATTTCTACTACAGAGGACCTGATCCTATTACTAAAACCTGGTACTGTCAAAGAGCAACGGTTATAAAGAAGTAATTATGGTCTTGATCCATGCGCTTTATGTTTGCTGCTTTTTCTTACCTAGGTACCAGATCGGAGCCTTGCTGCATAATGGAACCCATAGTGAACCAGAACGCGTTTTGCAGAGAGCTGAACTGGTTTTCCGGCTCCGACTGGGGATCGCAAGGGTGTGAGGGCACCCATTCATACGGCGTGAATCGGCCCAGCACGTAGACGAGGATCGATACGAACGTGTACACGGTGAGCGTGTAAAACCATACGACGATCGAAAACGGATAGAGAAATGAGAATATGGCCGGTTCCGATTTTTCAGGCTTTTTAAACAGGATTGATATTCCCGTGTTCATGAACGGAATAGTGAAGTCTACCACCTGCTCACGTTCATATGTGATCGTTAGGTCAACAACTGCAATGTCCGCTTTCTGTAAATAAATGACAGTAAAGCCAAAAAAAGTTCAGGTAAATGCAACGAAGTTCAAGGTGATGATTCATTCATCATTGTTACTCCTATTTTGTTTTAATGGTAAAAAATTTATTCCGAATATATAGCTAAGGGTCTACTGTCGAAAGACGATATTTTATTATTATTATTATTATGGAAAGATCATAGCTGATTCCTAGTAGTACGTATTCGAAATAAGTTCGTTCCGATAAATTTGTCCATGTCAGCTATGTGACCAATACGTTCAGCTGCGTATGTGTGGCGCTAGATATATTAACTTAGAACTGTACCTAAGACGGCAAGTTCCAGCAGACGCCTGAAATTCGGTGCGGTAGTTTGTTTTTCTGGCTTTGTTTGCCTATGATTTATCCTATTGTCGTTCAAGCCCCCTTCAAGAGATGGCGTAGCCATTGATCGTTGGATGTTCGGTGAACACAATGGATTACGCCTCACGTTCATTGGAGCAGTCTGACTATATCAACAGATAGGTCCTGGAGAATCAAACGGTCAACTTTGTGTACGGGAAACTATTTGTTTATTAAATTTATGTGGAACTCTTTATTTTATTCGAATTTATGTAGAATTTTGATAGAAATGTTTCGACACACTGGATTTTCCAACAAATGACGGGAAATACGTTTGTAATCTATGGTCCATCCCTGTGATCCACGAGTCGATTATCTTAAAACTTTCAAGAAAATTTTAAGATAATCTAGATTGAATGGAAAATTGAAGGGCTCCGTATTTATTATACCATGGTATGCCTCTTATATTTAGTGGAAGTTAATATAAATAGAACTGTTATAAATGAAACGGCCCATCATATACACAAAGATACCATTCAATCAGCAGCCTCTTTGTATGATAAGTAATCTACATCACAGGACGCATGGCAAAATCGATGTTCTTTTTGGGAAGCGTTTTACAATAAATGGTACGCTATTGTTTACGTAGATAAGAAACATAAAAATGATTACATTGTCTTCAGAGTGTGTTATTTAGTTTGTAAGAAACCACATAGAAGATGTCGCTCCCTGTCATGAGTGGTCATTTTACGCTCATTCCTAAACGCGGATTTTTAGATTCAGCTATAAAACGACCATGTTTCATAGCAAGACGATTGACAAAAAGTCAATTATTCTCTGCGAACAGTGGCAAATGACTTACGAAATAGCCGCAGGAAGAAGCATATACGTCTGTGACCAAATCGTCTAGCACATAAAATCGAATCAAAGGAATTAGGATTAAAGCCTGTAGCTTGCACGGAATACAGCCATTGACTAAGCTCCCTACCGCCCGCCGCAGTAAACCACGCTCACTTTTAAGTATGTACCGTGCATAGTGCCAGTAAGTGTATTTAATGTACTGGATATTCCTAAACTTCACTTTTAGATACTATAGGATAAAACCGTTTCGAAAAACCCATCCTGCAATAATAACTTAACAGATATTAGGTATATTAGCAGAGTAACGTTTGACACCCACTTCAGGCGTTGGTTTAACAACGAAAGCTATTGAAACGGCTTCTCTTCAAGCAAATGGCGTCTTAATGAAAATATTGTTGAGTTATCTGTACGCAGTTCCGAAGAGCTCTGCCTCTCTATATTTGTACTGCTAGCAGCCGTGTTTGCCGGGCAAGGTAACTGCATCGTCACAACTCACTTCTCACAACCGCAGTTACCATATATATTGAAATTTAGTACTCATCCATGATTTACTACTATTTTGCATATAATTTATACGCGATATTTCCTAGGTCGTAAAAGCCGCTTTGGGCTGACGACACGCATATCGAAAAAAACCAATGGCGATATCAAAGCGATTCATCTGGATATCCGAGCCCACACGAACTTTAAAGTGGTCGTTACTCAACCGGCGAAAAATTCCGTAAACTTAAAAAACCTTTTATAAACAAAAATCAATATAATTTTCTTTTAGAAACGAATATGGTTATCTTTGGAACGCCACTGCGTTTCCAGAAGTCTAGAACCGTCCGCTTAACCACAACGAACAGTCTGTTGTCGGCATTTACCTATCAGCTACAGAAGATGCTTTAGCCAGATTTTGCCGGACTGGTAAAGGACGACCAGCGTTTAACTAGGTAGGAAAATTCCGACAGTGATCAGGGCGTGATGGAAAAATATGGAGAGGCCAGTTTTCTAAGGCGAAAGGTGCAATGCTCAAACTCAGGTAACAACAAAAATGTGGATTGACCCAATAACTGATACAAAGCTTCAACGCACTTTCTCAATACATCCTCATTTACTTGTCAGCCAAGTTAGGCAGCCACCGTTAAAATGACCTGCAAAATAAAATGGTTGATATCATTACAACTACGAATTCGCGAACGGTATATTTCAACGCGATGTTTCGACTTGCAGAACCTGTAATCGTAATTAGAAGGGTTAAACCCGCAGATGTGGCGTCACTGTGCGTTAAATTAAAGTTTGTATTGATCGACTCTAAATAAATATGGCTCCTTTAGGCTACCGAGGGCTCTACTAGGTAAACACGATTTTTTTTTCCTATGTTAAGGTAGAAGTTGCTCAGCTACTCCGCTCTTTACACTGCAATGTGGCAGGCATACCCTAATAAATAATGTATATATATTTTGGAATGATTTTTACGACTGGATGCATTCCACGTCAGAAATATCCACGTAACGCTTCTGGCCAAAAAAAGTAAAGCTGAAACTTTCCGTTAGATCTAGATTGACCAGTTGAGGCTCAAAACTCCGCGGCGTTCCTACATGGTCGAGATCACTTCCACTCTATCTAGACTATGCGTTTCGAATAAATGCAGAGCCGGTTATATACTCATTATATGTTAAATAATCAGTTTTTAGTAGACCATCCAGCAAAAACGCATTCTTAGTTTTAACAACGATATCTAGAAAAGGACGCCGGACCTCATCCCTAACGCATTAATTGCGACCCTATAAAACCTTTATCCGCTAGCTTGCTGGCCATCTGACCATTTGCCTCCCCGCACTAAATCGAAACCCTATTCCCATCCATTTGTCATATATCTATCTACCGAATGTACTTAAAACAGCATTGAATATTATATATATTAAGTTAGGAAGAATAATATGTCGTGCAAATGTAGAAATATCTTAGCCATATATATTAGCAAAAGACGACAAAACAATTCATAGTATTACATTGATGATGTTTTTATCATGACAAGTTTAGCAATTTAGCGTCGTACACACTTATACTGGCACATTTTGAAACAAATGTACCGTATTGCACGACAGCTAGCCATTACTATGCATGATAATAACAGTGTTTTTCTAGAAATGGTGTAAATAACATGGTCGATCTCTCCAATTTAATGAAATACTACCGTCTATTGAGAAAGCCGTATCCTTCAGTGTTCACTGTCCCATAGAGGTACACATCTAAAAGCTAATTATAATTATTATTCCCAGTAAAATTATATCATATAATCGCTTTCTTCTGAAATGGACCAACGCGCATGCGCGTATAAAAGAAAAAATCAATAGTCTTCGTTCAAAAGGACACAAACTATCCTGGCCTCGTGCTGGATACTAACTACAAGAGGTGACCACTTTATTATCACTAACCCTTTGAATGAGTTCACCGACCATTCCGTTCCATTTTCCGTCTGGTTGACGACTTCCGTACTTTCGATCTGGCGATATGTAAAACGTGTAGTTAAATTTGTACAGGCTTGCCAGTGCGGCGATAAGATCAATTGCATAGCCGTAGAACCGATCATTGCCAGTACGATTTTCCGAAGGCGGATGTAACATCGTGTATGGTTCATTCTGCGAAATGAGACCGAACAACAAAAACAACGGGGTTTGTCGTGCTGTTGTGAAAACCGGCAAAGGAAAACAGAAATGTATTTCTCTCTGCATCCTCAGATCTATTAATAAATATATCCAATCCGAAAACGTTTATTAAGAGAGCTTCTTTGAACAGCCGGATACTAATCTATTTCTAGGAAAATTTCAGACGTTTACTGTGGCAGCTTAACGCAGAAAACAAACTAGCAGGGGTAACCAACCCTAGTTGTACTTATAGCATCGTATAACAAAAGGACCATCGAGAAGATGCAGTTCAGGAGCAGAAGGATTCTGCTCTGTTCAGCCTGTGGCCATTAGAGACGCTACCATAAAATAGCTGAAGGTGAGGTAAAATAACTAAATTTAGACATTTTATTATTATTGCTTTCAGCGGTAAAATTAAACTTGTTACTAATGACGCATAACTTACACGTATTAGGTACTAATACGTGTAAGTTGTGGAGTTTTTTTTTTAAGTTCAAGTTCTGCCATCAGTGGGACGAATGTTTTCTCAAAGCTATGAAGTTCATCGTTGTCGTCATAGTTGGAAAAGTTCATCATGTTCCATGAAGATTGTAAGAATCTTATACGCTACGAGATACTCCTATTCTCATACACTTGGTTATATTCCTGCTAGAAAAACACAATTCATTTTGTCAAAGATTTTGGAACACGGCGTGATTTCATACTCAAGGTAAATCCTACAGCCAACATGCACTCAAGATGGCATTTCCATGCCCATAGAGCTTCTCTGAATCTTTGAGAATTCAGATGGTCATTTCTAGGAATCGTATGGGTTCAGTGTTTCAATTTCTTATCGGAGTGTAATCTATCGCTAAACTAGCACCCATTTTAGGAAAATAGCAACAGGTATACGAATCTCAAGTATAAAGCGCGAAGTATATAAAGGAACTATTATGCCAAGGTCATGTTTGGTTCGTGAGAGCTACGACCGTAAAGGGTCATTTCTGCTAGTAGATTTTCTTTTTAAAAAACTTTCTCCTTCGCGCTCAGCGTCGATGTATACTTATTTCGGAGAACTTAATTCTCCAGTAAATTGAAGACATCATATGAAAGCTTAATTTCATATTTAGTTTAATTATTTTCACATATATTAACGCCCGAATAGCATCTAGTCAAACTCTATATTTAACAAATCAGAGTCTCACGGTGATTCAGAGCGTTTGAAATATATCAGTACCAACTTCCTGTTGATATCGATTAGCTAGACTCTCGGGCCGCCAATCCGCTTTTCTACCTTTGACTTGATTACTTTGATTCTTTTACTTAACTTAACATAGCATATAGCAACAATCATAACATTGCGATAACTTGCCCGCACTCTTTTGAAGTTACTTCGTTCGCTTATTTAACACGAATGAATTTTAGTTGTCTTACAATAAAATTCTCAAGGCTTCGAGTTTTCCGTCCGGTATCGCCGTTAGACATTCAATCAGATGGCTGGTTCCCACTACGAAATGAAGTGTGTCTATGTTCAGGCTTAAACCTAAATCATGGGACGTCCCTAAGGCCCCAATACAGATTCACACCTAACCTAACAAATTATTACAAACCTACATCTTTGCGATTCCGATATGCTTGAGAACCGCTGCTTCCATCCCGTTATTATTACCTTTGATTCGGTCTATAGCTTCATTCATCCTGACCTTCCACTAGAATGTTCCTGATTTGAATTTCGTATTCGTTATAATTATATGATGATATTAACAACGTTTCTTTTTCTTTTAAGAAGTTTTCTATAAACCTGCTGATATGGACCGTATAGTTAAGATATATTTCACTGACCAAATGCGCATCACGGTTCCTATAAAGGAAGGAAGTGTCCGAAGGACCGGCGTAGACTTAGCGTTGAATCTGTTTTTCAAAACATGAGAAACGAACACCTTTCTAATGTGGTCCTTTCAGGACATCTTAACGGTTTCAAGTAAACTGCCAAAAATAAATCAGCTTTTATGAAAAACGGCATTATGAAAAAAGGAAGCCTTTCCTATGAAACAATCGAGCAATATATACTTAGATGAAGCACTATTTAGCCAATGGTTGTTGAAAAGAAAGAGTGAACTTGTTGAAATTGTATTGCACTCTATCTATGCGAGAAAGAAAAATCTCTCCGGAAAACAGTATTCATTCTATCAAGGAACATAAACCATATATGGCAAAACAGTTTTGCTTTCATCAACCCTTTCAACTATCTACCAACCAGTATAATTACACCTTCGTACAAGGGAAAGAAACTGTCCTTCGGAACAAAGCATTTGTCTATTTCAACAATTTTAGCAATTACGAAGTATTTCAATGACGATCAGTATTTTACTGCCGGATGATAGAAATATGTCGAATAGCGGAAACTACTTGTAAAAATAATGTTGTGCCCGTGCTAGAGTGCTTGAAAAACACTTTCTAGCATGAATACTTCAGAAAATCTTAACGGTTGTTGAACAGATCCCAAAAATGACTAGCTTCGCTCTCTATCGGAGAAAGGGACTGCTTCAAAAACAAATCATTAGAAATCAGCCTGTTCAGATTACTAAACGAAACCGATGCGAATTTGAGAGATAGAATGCAAGCAAACAAACAAACAGACGCAATACTATATATATATATATATATATATATATATATATATATACATTTTACGATTTTATTATATAACTTAATATTTTAGAAATAGTACTGAGTATTTCTTAGTTTATTCTACTCGTCGATTTAATAAAAGTGTAGAAATATTTCTCAACTTATTTTTTAACAACAATATTGCGTTAAATTGCTGCACTTACAAGCACGGTTACAACTCGCAAGGTCATTCCTTCGAGCGTTCGGCTGAGGTCCGCTTCCTGTTCAGTGCGATTGGCAGCATTAAGCTTGAGACCCTCTCGCGGGCTCCATGAAGCAATCTTTTTTAGCCCCGTGTATTTGAGCTCCACGACGTCCAGGCCGAACTCGTCTCGTGTCCCAGTGCGACGGTTCAAACGTAAGTCCCCACTCAGCCCCCGGATTCGCGCCTAGAATAGATAAGAAGAGTATAGGATCTCGATATTCTGTATACAGTCAGGTACTATAAATCATTCGTACCATATAAATACCCAGATGCATTCAAGACAAACATGTTTAACAAAGGTCATCTCAGTGACGACTAAGGCAGTTGTGAGGCTGGTACCATAAGCCAGTATGGTATAAATTGCGAGCTTGGATCTTATCATTGGATATTTCATCGGCGAACACCCGATTCACACCCGGCGATCACCCCGTTAAAGATCCGGGTTAGAAGAGGGAGTGATTTTTATGAGAGGAAAAAGCTACCGAATAGTAACGAGGGCCCACGGGAGTTTCGCGGCTACGACGCTGAGTGCGCGCATTTCATCACTCTCGCATTAGTATCAAAAAAAAAAAACCCTGGAGTCGAAAATGCTGAGGCGTTCCCGGCCAAGGGTCGCCGAACGACAAGAAACTATGTTTTTCCTGATGTGCAAGACTATCTAATTTACAACACAGTTTAGCCACTATAGTATGTAACCTAAATTGTGTACAGCAAACTCGAGTGTCAAGTGCTCAGAGAATATATATACACACGAGTTAGAAATTATTTTTCCGGACATTCCTCCTGGTATGGTTAATTCAATTCTTCCTTAAGTGTTCTGCTCAGTCGTCTATAACAGAGCACGATAGACCAACCTATTATTACTAGTTATTACAAGGTTAAATATTTCAAGTATGAGCTAAAAGAATATTGTATATATTGAAAAAAATAAAAGATTCAAAGCCCTAAGCGAAACAATCCGCACTGTTCGCCGCTAAAATTATACTGCAGATATTGCAATTATCTGTGCTTTCAGCGGCCACTAAAAAATACCCTATTTCCAGCATACTGCTTCTTGAAATGTATGATTTTCTCAGCTACAAGTAAATTGTTTGTCTTATGGGTCGTCTTCACGTGTATATGTCTTAAAGAAAAAGTCCAATACGATTTTGCTGCATAGAGACTATTTTCTGCAAAGGAGCGTATATATAAACCCAATGGAAAATTATCTATCTTCCACGTCTGTGAAACATTTTTGACCTATTAACATGTGTGTTAGACAATTTATGAACGGCTTACTAATAATTAGTTCCTCATTGCTCAACTTATGTTAGGCAAAAACCTTGGCATACTAACGTAACGTTGTTCAATCACTTATTTTCTTACATCATTCTCTTATTATTATATTAGTGCTACGTCGTTATATTAGCAAGGGCAGAATTTAGTTTTGTCGAGGCATAACTATGTAATTGGTTTTTTCCAACCGATCAATTTTAATGTCGGGAAAGCCATTCGCACGTAATTGAACATACCTTTCCAGGCACGTAACTTGTTTCGAATAGTAATATGCCTCTCGTCTCAACCGACAGTCTTCGATGGAAGAACATACAAAATATCAGATGCGTATAGTGACCTTAGTTCTTGTAGAACAAACCGATAATGAAAACACCAGCGGACGTAGTGTATGGATGTTGTTTGATAGGGGAGCCTTGAGTGACTCCTCAGAAACGCTATTATCTACTAGCGCCAGAACAGCCGCAGATAAGACGACAAGAAGTCTTCACAAAGAGGTGTGCGTGTATATTTACCCACTGAGAAGATACTGATTGTTTTTGTTCTACGATGGCTCTATTCTTCAGTAGTGACAGGATCACACAGACACCTCTAGAGTAACGAGTTCATTTGACCGAATCTGTCTATAATTTAAGGGTTCAGTGTCAAAAAAGCTGAAATCAAATGTGCACATTATGCAGACAATCGAATTACTAAAAAGTCTATTAATTAAAAATAACAACTTACAAGGTTTATAACTCAGTTATCTTTATTTAATGTGTTTGCGAAAGAGTCCTTTAAATCATATCTTTTCTCGAAGCACAAAGTATAGATTTCATTCCATTGCTATGATATGCAATGGAACTACTCAAATGTAAACGGTAAAAGTTAACATTTGAGCTTTACAGAGGTCCTGTTACGCAAGTTGAATTTACGTTAATTACGAATTTCCAATTTTATATATTCCCGTTGTACTGAGCCAGTCGTAATACGTGTGATTAGTCCCATGCTGTTTTTTTTTTATTAGCAAAAGAATTGCCATCAACGATTGTTGGAGGAACAATCATCATAAAGCGTTACCATCGTTTATTTTAGATATCAATGTACGCCGTTGAGAAACATACTTCATATAATGTAACTCTTCATAAACAACAGGTCTCCATAACACTTCTCGGAGTACCACAAATATTTCATTACCAACACCGACTGGAAAAACAACTGTCTCTAGGCAAAAAGAGGAATAGGACAAAAACGCTTGTTGAGTTTAGGAGCTGTTTATAAACAGTAATTCTACTACTAAACCATAATGAAAGCTATGTAATAGTACGATAAATAATAAAGGAAATTACGTTAACAAATTAAGCATACCAGTGACCTCTGGCTGTTCTGGCCTCCCCTGAGCGCTCAAGCAGAGCCGCACTTGGCCGCGCCACCTCAGCAGAGTGACACAATAGCTACTATTATTTTGTCGGGCTACGGATCCTTCTTACCCCTTTGATGGCCTCAAGCAGGGCTTTGCCGTGCTCCCAGTGCGCGCTCCGGTTGCAGTCAAGCTGCGAAAGGACCAACGGGCCCGCCCTTAAGTCCTTGTCCTTGCTGTTGTCCTTGCCTTTAGCGGCTTTGTTATCCTTCGCGGCCTCTTTATCCTTCTCCAGGAGAGCCTCTACGCCCGCTGCAACCAAGCTGACTGCGTCATACAGCAGAGCCTCCGCTGTCTGCAAAAAAGCGGGAGTACAAACACAGTAAAGCTTTACGGGCACATCGCTTCATGTACAAGTGCTAGAAGACTGACCATCGCGTTATGTGGTGTTTACCCTTAACACTTATTTTCATATTGTAGCCTATTTAAAGGCCAGAGCAAACTACTAGTTAGACATGAGCAATGTAACCGATCATCGCCAAGTCTATATGCCGGCATATAAGATTAATTTTATTATTGACTACCGAATTAGTTTCAGGATTCAAAATATCACTAGCGAATCCAGTGATGTTGTTTAGCCTTAATACATAGCCATTTTAATGGTTGTTCGTATTAATTGTCTTTTGGTGGGGTTCTTTTCATGAAATTACAAATAGAAGGCAAAAGAATGAAATCGTGGTAGTAAGTATCTGCTCTTCGTTGACTTCACGTTTATAGACTGGACGTGACCAACTTTGCCCCCTATTTTCCTTTGTTTGACAGAATCGAAGGAAAATGAACGATTACGTCGCCGAATAGAATAATTATAACGGCGAATAAATTAACACAAGGGATTTATTTAAAGTAGCTGTTGCCAAAATGGTTGATCAGTAGGCAGATGACACGCGTTGGAAGGCAGTTCGAGACTCTACAGGCTTAAGTAAGGCGGTAAGAGGTGTCGTAGTTGATCAAAATGTTACACATATCTCAAGGGGGCCGTAACGCGATCGTATTAGCACAGTTAAACTCACTCAGAGCTAAATGGCCCAACGGGGCATTTGTGTATGTAGATGCAATGACAGATCATTGGGCCTTGTATTGTCATATACACACAGCGCCACCTAAGGCAGACGCAACCAGGCGCAAATAATAATAGCACTAATGCAAAAAAATAAGCGCGTTGTCTGCAGTTCAATCACGCATACGGTATTGTTACACGCATTTAGTACTGCCTGCCTTTTTATTTTCTCTGTTGCCATTCTGAGCTTCGTGGAATCGTTGCTATGCCGATACCAAAAAGCTGCTTGGGACGCCTATCGGTTTAGCGGAGGCATAGTGCATACCCAACTTTCATTAGTACTGTGGCAGTATAGACTAGTTCAAGCAAACTGCCTCTAGGGGTACGATTACCCCTCGGGAAGAAAGAAAGCACGAGGTACATTTAAGCTAGCAAAAGTACTCCAGCGACAATGGCAACACAAGTACAGAAAACTCAATTAGCTTTCGTGGAGGGAAATAAGCGATAAAGTGCTTGCTGCAGTGCTATGGGAAACAGGCAGTGGAGGAAAAAATACGAGAACAGCGTAAGGGTAGAACCCAGCAAGTTTGTGTCCTCATATGGAAATGCTCGTTGGTATGGCAAATTGCTCGGGGATGACCTCGGATAGCTATTCGAGACCGTGAGAACACGAGCCCGAAAACGACAAGCAATGCAACGAGATAAAACGGAAGGCGTAAGCGGTAATAGATTTTGTACCAGCAGCACCGACACCAATAAAAAACAAGGCGCAGAACAGGCAGGGCTATCCGTACGCAGTCGCCCCCCCCCCCCCCCTGACTTTGACCGATGCTTTTCTGTCCAGAGAGCTGGCCTCGATTTGCAATTCCTACTTCCGGTGAACGAAAAAAATTTTTACCTCACGCGTGTTTAAAAAGATGCCACTATAAATACTTCGCTGGCCATTACCTACAAAGGTCGATTTAAAAGTGTATATATATACTACCGATTTCTTCTAGGAGGTACGTAGCATACAGATAGTAGCCCATAGTCCATACATTGGCTTTACACGTACAGCTGATGCCGTCTTCCCGCGACCGATACAAGACGCGTGGAATGAAACAGAGTAAGACTGCGTGGCCGATAAACCGAGAAGGTGCATTGGGGAATGTCGAAGACGGAGCAAATTCGTTGTCTACGTCGAGTAGAAGTAAAACAACTCGGAACAAGCCGGTAACGACTTCAGCTGACCGCCCCATGTTTCGCGTCTCCACGAGTGATGTGACTGAGAAAAGGGCCACCAGTAACACGGGGTAGTAACACCGAGAATGGAATTCGTCAACCTTATGAACGCGCCCACATGCACGCCTATTCGCACAGAGGCGCAGACAGACGCACGTCGAAGAAACCTAGCAACTACAGGAGTAGCTGGAGCGGAATTGCAGTAGTCGTGAAACGAACGCTAACAATTTACAATAATCATTTTTTTTAGACTTGCAGCTTTAGAGGTGGTATACTTTAAATTGGTTTGGAGCGCTTTATAGTCTTGTTATGGAAACGAACCGTAAGTTCTTGGAGAATTGCATGCAAATGCTACTACTGATGTAACCCTAACTGCGAGCGTAAACCTGAATCAAGTCACGGAATGGAAAACGTGTCCTTTATTATTATAAAGCCTTTTATAGATACAGTGCTGTAAAAAAAAAAACCACAAAGTTTTTTTTCTCGAGTTAGCAAAAGGCCACGATGAACTGACGCAAATTATTTATTACAGCTGCCGAAGTTCATGTGAGAGTATCTTATTTAGCTTTAACACTTGTTATTTTTTATCAACTTACCAGTTTCTAAATGTTCCATTTAGATCGATTTTACCCAAAGATTCAAATACGTATAGTGCAGGAAGAAAAGTAGACCTGTTTTGTCAAGGCAGTTTTAGAAAATTCTGGCAAAAAAAATCAAGTGGATTTAATAGATAGCTAATCTATAGAGCCGGTTGGCACTACAACAGGCACAGGCAAGAATGAACGGTGAAATATACCCTGGGAGGTAGCAAGGTTTAGGGTTATTCAAGAGGGGCGAACCTCGACTGGCTTGAGGTTTTTGGAAGGTTGGAAGAAGATTTTTGGCCATGGAGAAGCGCATCAACCTACCGTAGATAAGGCAAAGGCACCATTACCAATTAATTTTTCCAGATGATCATTTGTATGCAGAACACATACTACTGTATAGCGTGGATTTAACTGATACGTTTAATCAGCCGGCTCTACGTAAAATCGCCGTGTGCCCTGCGGGCTGGGGTAGAGGGGGCTGGGGGGCAGATCTGTAAACGAAAGCTCTAATCCAATGTTAGACTTATATAAGAATGGTTTAGCAGTAAGACTACATTAATATCATACATATTCAGTTTCGTCACCTAATAGCTTGCTGTAGCATGTACGTAAAAGGTACGACCCACACAGCTGTTTAGTATAAAAGTAAAAGTATCACTACATTATTGACAGGGACAAGTCTTCAAATTATTTTTCATTACGATGGCACTAGATTCACGAGTATTTGAGTATCATGGCCTGTGACGCTGCTGGTAATTTGTCTTGTAATATAGCAACCGTCGGTCTGTAAGAAACTTGAAGGACAGTTTCACGGAAACTGAAATATTCACTAAGTATATAGCAACACTAAACTATTACTAGTCGTTCCCATCCGTAGATACGTTTTATTCAAGGGAAGCAACTTGTCTGTCTATTCCAATGTAAGTTTTTCCCTATTTTATCATAACGTATGCAGTGGTACATATAAGCAGGCAATCAGTACGCCTGCAGCCGTTAATGGCATTTCTCGAGATATGCAAGCTATTATGATGCCTTATATTGCGTTATGGAGCGTCGCCATTGAAAGATGTTATGAAGTATGTCAGAGCTATTTGAAGCTTCTCTCGAAGATGTTCGGTCATACATATTAATTTCTGCGATATCGTTGACGTTTGAAAAGGATTTTCCAGAAAAATTTTAAACAACAATTCGTGATTAGAATTTACCCTGCGACTGTGACGTAAATGATAATGTTCATCTATATATTTTTATTACACCTAGAATTGATTTATTCAACGCAATCCAACATTTTACGGAAACGAGCACCCTTTGATGCCGATCTAAATCTTAGGGAAATATATTAAGTTAGCCTCGTCAACGTTTCTGGCCATGAGACAACGTAGATGGCCTTGGTACTGATTGAAACCCAGAAAATTTCGCTTTTTTACCTATTGATTTGTCAGTATTAAGTATGACTATAATTGGAGATGTTCTCATGCGCACTTACTGATTCCCAAACTATTTTTTAATCTGACATCTCAATTAAATGTTGAAATGTCTTACAGCCGTCTACCGCGTGCAGAAGCTTTCGAATGACCCGTAATAATGATTAAGATCATCCCTAATAAACTAATCGGGTTATTTCAGAAATATTCAGATGGATTGCAACGCGTGAATAGCTTCAGACCTTGATTCGAAGGTGGCCGTTTTATGTGTGTGAACATGTATCAAACATACTGTCAAATCTGCTAGCACACACTGTGAAACTAAAGCTTTCGCAATTATTACCTCGTCCTGGCGGTTACTTTTTCTATTAATCTCTTGCAGCTTTATATTGAGTTACTAACGCCTTTCTATTATTTGTCTAACAGCCTTTCAGCCATCGCACCTGTACGACAGCTGTCCGTTCTCCATTTATCAGCCTACCTGCTGCTCCTCGACCTTCTTTAGGACATTCCTTCTACTGAATATACTCCTCGCTGTTGTTTTCTTTTCAAGAACGCAGCGCTAAGGGAGATGATTAACGACTGACTCTTTTACGAGCCACTTACCCAAACCAAAGCGGAAGGCAGACATACTGTTTATATTATGGATCACATAATACATGCCACATAGCTTCTACTACGATCATGTGACGGACTCCCAATGCACCTTATACCGCCCCGCACTTTGCTGGAGAACGTATCCGCATAGAAAAGCCATAGAGAAGCAGGCCTCATTGAGGAGTGGTATAACGCGCGTGTACTAGGACAGTGGGACGGACCGATGGGCGAACGAACGAACCACCGTTATGCTGCGCGGGTAATCTTCTCATAAAGTAAATCTGCTCGGGGAAAAGAGCACGCCGTTCTGATTATGAAGCTGCCTGGCAGCAAGCACGACCGGCACCAAGCATGATTATTGCTAGGCAACTGGACCACGGTTGTGCCGCCGTGGAAACACGCGGCTCGGAGGATTATACACACCTGAATCGGAGAAGAGGACAGGCTGACGGTGCGATTGCCATCCCGTTTGCGTAAAAAAAAATGATATATACTTATATGTATATAGCGAAAGTTATAGTTTCTATCCAGTATTTATTCTAGGCCAGTTTCTCGTTGTACGTGCAGCTCGAGCCGAGCTGAAAATGAGGTGAGTTAGTGAAAGACTAGACGAAGGGCAGGGTTGTCGTAATTTGGCATACTTTTCTTCCACATCCTTCGTTATGAACCTTTCTCGTAGCGAGAAACGCAATTGTTACCGTTCCTTCGTCCGGCTATCACCGATGCCGTACAATCATTATAGGCAAAGATACAGTTGATGATAGCCTGTAGCCGCTTTCGTTAGACTCTTCCATTGCTTCTACACAGTGGTGATTTATATAATTTGGAGAAATGCTACCATCGCGGCTCCACACACAGATGCGTTAACCGTGAGTCAATTTACTTTGTCCTGCACGGGTTGGAATGCACGATTGTCCTTCCATGATTTATCCGATGTTGGTGCCAGATGAGGTATGGCAGCTCATTGGGTCTCCATTGGGAATTCAAGTAGCTTCAGATGCCAATGGTGTGCTAAAAAGTTAAATTGTGACGAAGCTGAAGTTTTGACGAAATCGTTCACATGTATTGTACTCTCATTGTAGCAAGGATAGGTAATCGTCGTTAAAAGTAACATCTCGACGATGCATGCCCACTCATAATGGTAAAGAAAGTACTTCTGCCGCAAGTGCTGATGGCGTTAGGAACGTTTTAGCTAACATTGACCATATCATTGCTATGTGTATTAATACGCAATTTTGACTGAGTTTAAAACAAAGCCATCAAATAATACTAGCGAACAATCCCTACTGAAACTCCAATACTCTTCAACTATAAAATCAAGACCGATTGACAAATGACTGGAATATAAGCTAATCTGCATTGACTGTTTACGATCTGTGCTGGGGTATGCCTTCGGAGGTAATTCAACACATGTATCATGATTCAATTGCCAAAATAAGAGTTTTTGGAGCTAATCTATTTTGACTCTAAATGGTATATTGATCTGTACAGGAAATAATGATACTGTAAATCCACACGTGTCTCAGGCGTCTAAAGACTTACGAATCTCGCGTGTTGCTCATCTGCCCATGTTCTACACTCAGCTTAACGACTGCTACGAAAATATAAGTTATTCCGTTTAGATTCTTACTTAGATCTCGATATAACGAGACGGACACAGTAAGCCAGAGCGAGCAAACTATGAATGGCCGCAGAAGCATGTGCTAAGGGCTGATTTTGCCGCTGCCGCTCACTTACCGAAGTGAGGTGCAAGCTGGTACCCAAGGGTTAGCAGACAAAAAAATACTCGTTGGCCAGAGGGAAGTCCTGTACAAGCTTGCTGTCGGTCGGAGTCTGCGTTGAATTCCTATGCAGATTCTTTTTCTTCCCAACATTTATGTATATATTTAGTACATATGCTTAGGTAACACTCTCGGCCCGTTGCTTTCGTCCATATCAATCGACCTCCACTGCAGCACATTGAATAGCGACTCTGTCGACAGGGTGAATATCGGACCCTTTCGCTGCCGCCGATGTACGGCAAACCCAGTCAGTAATTGATTATTTCCCAGCGAGAAAGGAGTGCCAGCAAGCTGTGCGGGTACGTATGGCCGAGTGTGATCATGACAGACGGAAAAAAGCGTTAGAAAAGGAGGAGGGGTACCAGAATGTATCTTCGAGCGTTACAGTAACTAATGCTATTCTATATTATGTACGTTTAGTGTGTAAAGGCCATATTTGCAAGGGTCTCCTTGACCGCCCATTCAGGACCCGTATACATGCAAGTACACATTCACAAACACGTACAAGTTTTCTTATAGATGGGAGAAACGGCGTCATAGATCTGTTTCCGTTCAGTGCCAGCAGTTTTCGCTACTACCCGTATGTGTCGATCGAATCGGCGTGTATCGATATGCCTTTAAAATTGATATTTACCGTTTGAATTGTAACTCAAATACGAGGCCAAAACTCGAATGAGGTCAGTGAGCTTAGGGCTTTTAGCAGGCCTGCCAGACCCATGACGTGGTTCTCTACAGTCCTGTCGCCGGGGGTCGGGGAAAACTAGGCCGTCCTGGCCTAACACAGCCGAACCGCCGTCTTTCAACCGATTGAACACCCATTTCCTTTACCTGCAAAGGCACTCACAGTAGTCAGTAGAGTGCCCCAGTAAAGCTTCCAATGGCAGTAGAGTATAAGAGAAAACTGACAGAGCTTAGAACAGGGAGCGAAAGAGCACGGGATAAGGTAAAGTTTTGACAACTGACCGGCCTGATACCTTCGAGGTGGCGACAGTTCATTACCATGGTCGAAGCCATTCTTCAACTAGCTCTGTGCCTGGTTCGCGCCTATTCGCCCTAATTATTTCGTAAAATTCCAATAAGTCTTTTTTCGCAGTGCTTTCCAGTAACTGCGTCTGTCAATGTTTTCCGCACGATAGTCCTAAAGCAGGTTCTGCGTTAGGCTATTGGCTTTCAACACGTTTAGTTCACAAAACTTGAAAAGTCTACTTAGTCTAAGGCTGCCAAGTTTGTCCGAATGTTTTATAACTTATTCGGCAATCGTCCATAAAGAACAGCGTCCGTTTGTCGCATGACAATCCTATGGAACTGGTCCAGCAATGGTGATTATAGACTAAAATGTGATATATTTACTTTGTATTAATCGAAGGGATCATTGTTTCGCCGGTAATGTGTAGTACGAGGTTCGACCAAATATAGCTTCTAAATAACGTAACAGACGGTCAGAGATTTCATATCCACCAGTAAACTAAGTTCACTCAATCGCGAATTAGTTATGGCTAGTGATTGTTTTTGTTTTCACTGTCATCGTTGAGTATTTTTTTGTTTTTTACTCAGTGTAGGACAGCTACGTATCTAGCGTAATGAAACACGTTAGCATTTTTGAAATTGGTTGATGAAGTAGAATCATTACACGATGCAGGTTAGGATAGGGATAGGAATTGAAATGTAGAGAAAGCGAGTAACAATATATAATGCGTTTTTCTATCATCTACCATATTTAATCATACCTGGTAATTTGCATGGACATTTGAGCCAAGAATTTTCAGTTAACCAAAATTTT
This sequence comes from Varroa destructor, assembly GCF_002443255.2. Classification (NCBI taxonomy): domain Eukaryota; kingdom Metazoa; phylum Arthropoda; class Arachnida; order Mesostigmata; family Varroidae; genus Varroa; species Varroa destructor. The sequence continues at coordinate 7,798,349 of NW_019211458.1, forward strand.
ACGGTAATAGTATCGCTTAGTTAATAAAAATAATATTTTCTACTTATGTAAATAGACCAAAACTGTATTTACTTAAATAGTGCAGAATCAGCATTCCCTAACTTCAGCCTACAAGTAATAGATAAATTTCACCAGAATTTTTACAACAACTATCTTCGAGTGGGAGAAAACCAGAGAGACAAAGAGCTTTCAACAAAGCAGATAATTGGAGACCTATTTCAATATGTTCCATGATCATATCAAACGTAGTTTCATCGGAGCGTCAATAATGTAGCAGCACATATATCAAACGTAGTTGCAAAATTTTGACTGGGTCAGACTGAAGCCTTGAAGAGGCATTGGCATTGCAGTGCTATCTTTTGATGGGTCGGAAAAAAGGTAACGCTCGCAGTGGCATCCACACTCGGACCGATGGGGGTTCATGGCACCGTTGCCTGAATACAAAAGCAGAAGGTAGGAAAGAAAAGGAACAAACGGCGTAATATGGATAGCGCAATAAACACGTGCAATAAATATAGAATGAAGACGACAAGCGCGCCATCTGTGACTTGTTTTTAGAAACGTGACGATGTGCTGCGTCTCTTTGAAGGACACAGGAGACATGAAATGGCTTGAACAAGTAACACTGTACAATGCATAGCGTCAGTATTCCAGATTGAGGCAATTTCGGAAAAAGCGTTTCCTCTAGAAAAAAAAAAGTACTATGCGTACATATAACAGTTACGCTTAAAACTGCACAATTTTAATTCGGTCAAAAACAAATCACCACGTGGTATGAATGGAATGAAGGAAATCCTTTGAAAACTGCCAAGGAACATGCCTCCTACAACCATCATATGGAATACGCAGATGACTTCATGAAATATAGGACTGCACTTATAGCTATTATAGAACACTGTCTATATGACGATCGCATAAAACAGAATAACATCCAGAACAAAGTGTAAAGGGTCCATATCGATTCGAAGTTATCCGTCCTAACTCGAACCACAGCTTTCGCCATCACACAGAAAGGCCAATGACGTACAGGGAGCAAAGAAAAAGAAACGGTACATACTTTATGTCTCACCAATGTAACAAGCAGACCGAAAGATTATGGCTACTTCTACAAAGCGATCTTTGAGACTAGTGAGACCGTCGCCAAGGCGATAGTCTTCACGACAGTTAATTTTTTTTGAGGTGGTGGGGCCCGATCCACATTAGCATCGAAAATACGGCAGACTAGAACATGAGGAGTAATTACGTCGATGCAGCCTGTAAACAGGCTTGAGAGGAAATAAGCAGTTCCTTATACGCAAATCCAAATACGGTATATGGTATGTAAAAGTGGAATATGGTAGAATACGAGCAACACTTGTCCTCAAAACAAAGAAAGATGAACTTCTAATAATTGCTCAATGCAACTCTAAAGATTCCGACACCTTAGCAAGCTTTCTGTTTTAGTTCGTTTATCAAGACACTGACATGTGTTAGTTCTTACCAAAATATGAGTATTTTCACTGCGAAACTTCCATCATTACCTGGCAACGCATACAAACACACGAGATCGCCTCTGTACCAATGTTGTACAGTCCCCCTGATCGGCTGAAGACTGAGGATGACTACGTTTCCATTGAATCAAAGAGGATTGTCGCGATGTGCGTAAGATAGCCGGGATCGCCTCGAGAGCCGGTCATTAAATTGATTCCGTACATAGAGCGACAGTACTGTGAAAACGAGGACTATATAACTTAAATGTGTGACAGGACAAGCAAGCGAGCAGTAGAACGTTTTCCTTACTCGGAACTGTAGGTGACCATGATTTTTGGGTAACACACCGTCGACTGATTTTCAACGGTCCTGAAACCAATGGGATTGTTTGTCGTATGCTTTTTTTTCCATATGCCTAAAACAAGCATAGGATTATTCCACAAAAAATATGGGGTCAGTCAAGGAGTAGCGATCATACGGCGTATACCCACTGACTTGGACATTCCTATGGGAATCAACAAGGTTTTTAATAGAATACTAGCCAGTGTTGCTTGCAACTAATGACACTCACTATATTAGCGCACTCGTGCATCCAGATGTCGAATTGTATCACGAACTCATCACAAGGTTGCTCCAGTTATATACAGAGCAAATAAAAACCAGGAAAACTAGGCCGCGGCGGAACCACGGTTGCTCGGGAACTAAGATTATGAAACATTGAGGTTAGGCGTCAGCATTTATTCGTCCTACTACAGCACACAAAAATTTTATTAGAACGCATCATAGCGCAGGCTAAACGTAAACAGCCGGCGGGAAAGCCAACTCCTAAACTAGGAGCAGTAACAATCTCACTTGTGTCTGCGCCAGGCACGAGAATAGCGTATATCAACCCGTGTCGATCCGAGTCGCCTACAGTTCTAATTTAACAGTGTTCTGGCCAGGCAAGATAGAAGGCAATGTATGAAAATGCCTGCTCAAATGACGACAGCAGATGAAGAGATAAATTAGAGTAAACAATCAAGAAATCACACCCTAAACCCTGAGATGAATGAATTTCCGTGAAACGACAACCCCACTGCGATCCGGTATTTGATACTGATTACGAAGAATGACAGATAAGCACAGATCAGTGAACGCTTTCATGCACACAGATGATTTTCCGGCGTACACACCATTTGTAACAAATACTCTCTGTCTTCATTTACGTATCAGAGATCAGACTAGAGATCAACGCATAGAAATCGCAAGTCCTAAACTTCAAACAAAGGGGACAGTTATCAAATGTAGGTACACTTCGACTAAACGAAGAAGTACTGGATAACCCGCTAACTCCGAGTGGTAGATCGTTTGCAGCGCACCTAGAAAAGAAAGCTTTTATATTCTCATCTGTGATCGAAGGACTGCGGAGACCTGTTGACTACCTCGTTTCATTCCTCCTAGATAAGATGCTCCAGATATCCTCTGATGAGATAGAGCCATGTTGGGATAACCTTTCTGTCTATGCATCTTACGCATAGAAAAGGCTAAATTTTCCTTCCAGTGGGACTGCATCCGTCCATAAAGAAGCGATCAGACTACGCACTGGCAGATACGCCGCTGTTTGTCGTAAACTATACTTACTGCCAGAAAAATTTGGATATCTCCAATTTATTAGAAGTTCTTAGATAGAAGAAAATATCCGACTTTGACGCTACATTTTCTAACACTAAGACAACACCATAAGCTGTACACTCACCAGATATGCGGTCCGTGGGTTCTGTAACGTCTTCTGTAACATTCATTATCATTATTTCAGAGATACGTATTTTTGCAAATACTGTTACCTGCTATGCCTTCGATATCATGCCGAGAACTCGAAAGTATTACAATACTGCTGACAGGACTGACATCAACGTAAAAACCTCTTGACAATCATAGGAGCAAACATGCTTCTAACTGTTGTTCAGTAGTCGCTGCATCACATACGTACGTTCAGGTGTCTGCTTGGCTGTAGGAGTAACGATTTTCTTCGGCCTGGTAGTGATATTCCCAAACCTCTGATCGATTGAAAAGTGAGATTCGTAAGAAGGAAAAGAACTACCAACGTTGGTGTTTTTTTATTTGATAATATTCCGCACTTGTCAATGGTCTTCGAACGGTGCCCCCCCCCCCCCCTATGTGTTTTTCATAATCACACACGGAGAATATATACATATACACAGACTGTGAGGACCGCCCTACTGAAACATTCTGTTCTATATATAAATATAGGTATATTCTAGGGTGTACGTCATAACTGTGTTCGAGGTGACTTATGAATGTGTTTATCACCGTATAGAATTTCAAAGGCGCAAAAATCTATAGGCAGTCTAGTATATTTTCGGTAGAGCACTTACTAGGGCAGGCCAAAGCAAATGGTGGACTGGTGGGTCATAATCGCCCCCCCCCCCCCCCCCAAGGGAGATTCAAAAAAGCTCGATTGACCCTAGTCTGTCACACGCGCTGATATTGTTTAAAACTATGTACAAACTCTGTTAATATGCAACCACCATTACTCTAAATGTTACCGGCTCCTATTCAGACATAATTAACGCTTTTAGGAATGTAAGTCTGCGCAATATTTTACGGACTCCTTAATTAGAGAATAACACTCATTCTTGCTTTTAGGCGGTGCTAGAGAGGAGAGGGGTAAGCTTCGTTGACTTTCATTAAGAAGATCTACAATGCTATCGATTGCGAAGCTTGGTAAATATGCTTATGACAAAACAGTTAGTTCTGTTTTCTAATAATCAATAGTGCTCTAAAGCTGAGAATTGTAAAAAATATCTATTATTCTACAATTCTGGCCAGAGTCCTGAATTTAGCCTATGAAGGCTTGTTTGTTTGTAGCAAAAAGCGATTACATAGTCCTGTTCTGATAGCGGTGTTTTTATTGCGAATACTGTAATGGTTTGCATAAGCTAGACATACATTCTTTCAACATTTATCCAATCTGTTTTGTCAAGACATAAAAAGCGTTTTTTTAGCAACAAGCAAATTCTAACTGTGTTTATTACTAAGTGATATGCTTATCTTAATGCTAGAGCCAAAAAACTTCTATCCACGCGGAACAATATATGTGGTTACACTTAGGTTGACTTTCGAAAACCCGTTTGTTGTTTTTCTGTCGGCCCCGTTTACGCAGGTATCGACGCAAATGTGCCTGCCTTGTGCTGATGAATATTTTTTTGGCGAGACAATAAAAAGACAAGATTTTAACGAAGATAATGGTTTTCCTTTAAGGGAAGTTTCCTCGAACAGATCGTATTTGCCTTCTTGTTAAAATCAACCGCACAACAGGGAAACGAACACAGAAATATTAAATCAAACGTCTGTAGAAACGTATGCTTTGTCCAGAACAAAGCATCTAGGAGGATAGTAGTGAACCAACACAAATATACATGGTGATAACGGTACGTGTTTCACGAGAACAATAAGATTAACCGATAATTTTCTTCACCGAACTGTATTTATTAAGGTGCATCCACTAATACGGTATAGTTAGATTTTTCAAAAATGCCTCGGTCGTTGACATAAAATTTTCCGTTTACCGAAAGTATTCTGAAATTAATCTTATTGATTTTCGAATTCTAAGCGAAAAATAGAAAAATCATCGATATCTATTGAAGATTTTTTGATGTGCTGAAAATTCACAGAAAAATTAGCACAAATCGCCGTAGCATGGCTGTTTTGCACGTAAATAATCGTCAAAAAAATTACTAAACAGCGTTTTTTCAACAATATATAATATAAAATAAGTTGATAATTTCTCAGCCGCGGGCTATTTCTATGTGCACTGATATTATTTTTCAGCCAGGCACGGAAAAGGTATGAAATGCAGGCATCACGAAAGTCTTCGATAAGTATCACGGCCCCATTTTGATCAAACGTCAGCCAAAATACTTTAAATTAAATGAAAAATAGTAACATTTTCCAAACATTAAGAGATCTATTTTACGTTAAAAAAAAATATTATTCCGTTGAAACGTGCTTAATAATAATAATATATAACTACACCAATAGATGCTTTTAGAACCTCTCAGTACTTATGCACTTCTTTCTTTTTGTGATCTTCGTCGTTCTTAAGGTAAATATAAAAAACCGAAATCAACCGAGCGAACATTTTACACAAAAAATATTTCGTCTGGAACGATTTACGTCTCGTTCGACGAAGGTCGAGATGTTTCCTTTGATAGGCAAGGTTCCTAGAGATTTCGCTCCTTACCTTTGGCTTTTTTTAAAAGCGGCACTGCACGCAATCTTGGATAAACCCTATTTTTTTTTTTATAAACAAATTCCTAAATCATCTTTTCGCTTTCTTTGCCATTATCTAACAACTCTAAAAAAGTAAAAACGTCCGCAGTGTATTCAAGCCTCTAATTCCATGAAAGTTACTTACCGACATCTGATCAATAGAAGCTGGTAGTCCGCTGCTAAGGTCACGGGGTTTTCGCCAAAAAAGCGCTGTTCCAGTTAAACCCCTTTTTCCTGGCGATCCTAAACCCTTTGAATGGCTGGCACTGACACCAGAATCCGGTTGGAGACCCTGAGTAAGCGCCCAGTCGCGTCGCACGAGCTGCACGGCTACGCGATCCGGGTCGATGATGCGGAATGCGGTCACGTTAGCTTTAAGCGAGTAGAACTCGCGTAAATCCAAGGTGTGGAAATCCTAGACACAGGAAAAGTCATCAATTAGAAAAAAAACAGCGGTTATTCAAATTTAGACACAATTTCAAGAATAAGTAGTTTGCCTCATAACTGTCCTTGGGCTGCATATCTTCCGTATTGATTTATAGAGTTTCTGGCACCGCCAGCATTGGTTTGCTTGTTATTGGTCGACTCCTATATGTATATGTACTGCCTCTTCACCGTGCTCAGAGCGGTCATATTTTATATGGCAATAGCCTCAACTTAAGAGGACCGCTCCTTTGAAAAAACTTGCGTACACTTTTTAGTAAAGGTTTGTAATCTCTACGCACAAAAGGCACGACTTAGTCAAACAGCAGTCCTTCTCGTTCAGTTTTTCTTTTGGAAAATTTGAATATCTCATTTGCAGAACGACATACCTGCATGAAGCCACATCATAGTCAGCACATTGACCATACTTCAGAGAAAAAAGTCATGCATACGGTACGCCTCTTACGGTCCTTTCCAGCTTTCAAACTAAGGAAATCAGTTCAAATCATAGCATAATACGATGAACGCCTCGTCATTGAAACACGCAGAACAAAACTCAGCTAGCTTTCCTTACATGTCGTACAGTCATAGACTTCCTTTGCAATGCCACTCTGTGTCATGCGATTCCTTTATCCTCTACACCTCTATCTATGTATATAGTTATTTTTCCTTGTTTCCCTCTCTGTTTTATGTTGCAGCTTCTTACATTCTAAGGCTTTTGTTGCTCTGCTTTAAGTAGCAGAAGAGCATAAGAATAGGCAAAATCTTGTAGGAAGTGGGGGGTTTTGTGTCAGTGGATGCGCCTGTCTTCAGGAAGAGGATATCTTTCGATATGGAATGCATACAGAAAATGCTACTTTCGAACCTATTCAAGAGCAGACAAGCGTGTAGAACGGACCTTCGCCCTCTTTCGTTCACACATTGGCCTCAGACATACACACACGCACACATCCACTTGCGCGTTTTAGATCACGCCCCACCGTCTTCACTGTTGATGGTAACGTAGTAATTTCATTCACAGTAATGCTTGTATATCTGTGGACCTCAGTGCATGAGAACCAGCGTTGCCTTGTGTTGTCAGCGGCAGGCTGAATAATATACTACTGTGCAGACGGTTTGGCAAGCGCATCCCTCTTAGATGTTGTAAGCTACAGTAAAATACGTCCATGAAATCTTACGGTGTCCAATGCAAGGCGGCTGCAGGAACGAGGGGAAAGAAGCGTTGAAGAGGATAAAAGTAGGATACCGAAAGAGAAGCACAAATTCCAGCCCGTCACCGGCTCACTTGCAGTAACATCTTTTTCCTTCTTCACATCCTTTAACTTATCCTCTTTTTCGTTGGGCTTAGCTCTGTCGGCTAGGATACCGCTGTCAGATGGTCACGATTTTACCCGTCGCGCTACCTAAGAGCACTGGGCCAGCCTGGTTTAGCTGTGCCGGTATGCGAGCTGGCGTCCCCAAGTCTTCACTTGCGCTTGGATGGTTTCGCCTTGAGCTTGTTTGGGGGTGCATCCTATGTAATATATATAGCCTTCTTCAAACAACCCCTCGTGCCCACAAAGACCAGTATGTCTACTCTGGCGCGTATCCCTTCCATAGTTCATTGGCAATACTTGTACAGTCTTATGCACAAATAATACGAGTAACCGCGGCAATTGGATGTAAAGGTAAGTGCATGGTTTGAGACAGCTGACCAGTAACCCAGACGCTGTCAACGGCAGACGGGCGAGAGTACCGTAAATTGATAACAGCTCCGCGGAGACAATAATTTTCGTCTGGACGCTATGATCGATGATAGTCGATACTATACGTAATATTTTTCTTTTGTGCTTAAATTAAAACATCGGAAAGTATAAAATGTAGATAATAATCGGAAGTTGGGATACGTGTATATGGTACTCACGAGGCCCATGACAATATAGTCGTGGTAGAGTGTCGTTTGATTCACCTCCTCCGCCTAGAATGAAACCATATATAATTAGAAGCTTAAAATTAACATTTAAGGTCATGGTCAAGGCTTTATCTAAATCGTTCAAGCCTTAAGACCAAAGTTTTCTAATTGAGCCACAGTTTGGGCCGGATCGATCGACGACACTTCTTAAATGACACTACAACGCCATCTTAGAAAGCTCTGAAGTCTACTTCATACAAGTATATAATAATATGCGAACCGATTAAGTTCAAGCTTCATATTCAGCTATTAAAGATATGTTTGGAATTAATTTGTCCTTATCCAGCAGTTCATCAGCTTTTGCACCACATTAATTATTTTATGGTTTGAGGATAATTACATCAACAGTTTATAGAAAACGGTGTGTGAAGATCTTCAGATTGTGTGGCCATGTGCAAATGTATTGGAAACGTACGCACATCTTCAGGCTACGTGGAAACGTGGCATACCCTCCGAAGCGGAATATTTATAATATATCAATACTCGATATATAATTTATAAATAATGGCAAAATTAGCTTAGATAATAGATAATAGCGCAAAGTAATGGAAATCTCTATATTCCAAACTGAAACATAGCAACGATTCCAAATCTCGTAATCAATGAAGTGTGCTCAGCGTAAATGACAACCGGGGCAGCTACAATATAACTTAAATATCTTTGACAACAAGCTGCGATTATCGAAGTTGTAGTTACAGCGCCATCTATCATTCAAGCATGCTAAACTTATGCACAAAAATGGTTATGCATTGGTAGCCTATATGTTGCCTAATTATTAGGTATCCTAGAGATGAACATAACATATTTTAAGTAAATATTCTCTTGTTGTTCCCTATTGCCGACAGAGGTTTGTGGCCTTAAGCATGTTAAAAAAACTTTCAGTTCCTTTCAAGTATTTCATGACTTCAACGTGTAACTATGTCCGTACAATCAGAGCACATTTAACGAGCCCTATATATTTAGGGGAAATATATAGAGCATAAAGAAAAACATACAGTGACTTAAACGTTATTTCCTTTGAATTTCTTTATGCATAATATAGCTTTTTTCTTATTTTGATAAATATAAGAAAGTTACCTACGGTAATATATCACAATACTAATATGGCAGCTATATTCCAGTGAAAACGCTAAATATGGACAATGAACCACATACTTAAGCATATGGAACGATAACACAAAAACTTAACAACAGAGAGATAACATACAAAGCCAACCGGATATTGCATTACTGTAACTATATAGTTATAAGTTCCGTATTATATTACGTTTATGGTTCGTATAGAAAAGGCTCGTCGGTTCTGATGCGTTTACATGCGACAACCTCACCTCATCAACATCAAAAAAATCGTCTCTCATTCTCCTCTAAATTTGAATGATCTGAGGATGATCCAGAGGAAAAGAAGAGAAATGGACAGATAAACATTACTATTTCCTGCCAACGAGTAGACGCCGATATGAGAGGTATCAACGGTAGCAAGCGTTCGTCATCCTTCTAACATTTTGCTTAATCCCTAATCACCATAGCTTGAAAAATAGGAGTGTTAGTTCCAATACAATCTATAACTTTATAGCTAAACTATCGGCTGTCTTTAGCGAGAGGTTTTCATCGATGTACGTTATAACGTTTTCACAAGGAGGCTGTTTGAAGACGCAAAAGAAGCTTATCTCTTCATTTACTTTTTGACGTTATGCAGAGACAAATTTTAAGCGGAGATTATGCTGACCGCATATACCAAACTCATTTAGCCGATCAAGTCAAAAGCCCGATTTCTACATCGATTTTTGGTTATCAGTCGTATTGCCCAGTTGCCAAAGGCTGTAACGTAATGAGCCGGTGTGGAATCCAAAGTGATGCCGACCTCTTGACCCTGAACAGCATGTCAACTTTTGCTTGCTTGCTTGAATATTGTACTTCAAAGAACTTTCGTTACCTGCGGCCTGTGCCACACGTCACTGATCGACGAGAATCAATGGAGCCTAGATCGTACTGCTAATTACATATTGCTTGTCGCCAATGGCAGCAACTGACGTCTAGTTCTTTGCCGAAAGTTGTTCCCAGCGAAAATGAGATCAGTGAATTTTTCTGCACGTACATACAAATACAAAAATGCGCAGTACCTTTTCAGCCGTGCTTATAATAGATTCGTACCTTTTTCTTAATTAGGACAGTTGATAATTTCCGTTTAATATACAATGCCTCACACATGCAGTCATCTATATATTGGGCTGATCGATGATAATAGGAACTACGATGTTCCAGTATGGAAATTATAAATGTTTTTTTCACGTTACTTCTTTACCTCTCGGAATAGCTGCGGCACTTTGGTGAGTTCAAGGTGTAGAATGATATTGTAGATGTTTTTACTGCCGATGTCCTTGAGCATCTTCTTGAAGGATAGCGCGGGGTTGTATGGGTACATCAGCACATTTGGAGGATTTAAGGAAGCGTTGAGCACATCTTTCAGCGCGACAAACACTGGAAACGAATAAAAAGAGGCGCTAAACATACATGATCTATCAAAATCGAATGAATTTAAATTAAGATCGGACTACTTTAGCTGCCTAAAAAGCACACATCCTCATCATTTGGTATGCAGATCATAGCTTCTCAAGGATCAACCACGTGAACCTAAGTGTATATTGCGCAATTTGATCAAAGTTCATATGTCAACACGATTCGCTTAAATTAAACAATTAAAAAAATATTGGCCATATCTAGTAATCACCTGGGGTCACTTGCCACTAAAAGCTTAAGTATGAATGTTTTAGTTCATAGACGATCCTTTATGTTTTTGGATATTTTGAAAGCGATTACCTCATTACCCCTGGTCGACTTTAAGCAGTACAATGAGACCGCTAATTTCAAAATATTCGAGAGCATACAGGATCATCGGTTGGTTGCCTAAAGCATTCATCCTTAAGCCTAGACGATTCTATACGCTCTTGGGCATATCAATTGATGTATGTTCACTTCTGTTTTACCACATAATAAATTACTAAACATACGTTGATGGCAGTTTTTTGAATCTCGAGTATACTAATTAGTAAGTTAAGAACGTACACCTATCTTCAATGAAAGGAAAAGAGTTACATCAATTACAGGTAGGCAGACGGAACCGTTGAAATTTTTACAAGCAACCTTCACAGGGACCATATGTGTTAAATAATTAGCAATAACTTATGATTGAGGAACTACGCGATTGCCATGGACCGTTTCTAAATTACGCATCGGAAAACTTCTGTATGAGGATTAGGAATATCTAATTTGTTATAATTATATACATCAACAATCTTTCCTCTGAAGCCGCTGTCAACATTGATTACTGCAGTACATCTAAAAAATTAATGATACGACCGCCTCAGCGGATTATTGTTCCTTGGTCAAATTCGGTACAAACCTGTATCTTGTGTAAGCTGCGGTAACCATTTTCATGGCACCCTTGGTTTTTTGCACGCAAGCACGTCCATTGGAGAGCCAAAATTAGCACAGGTTTACACCGTTGCCTTTGATTGATAAATATAATTTCATTCTATTGCGTACCTTGTAAGACATCGTCTTATTAACCCGTTAAATATATAAGTCATTTAACTACACACTCTTGCAGACGCTTCATACCTCTACGGCAGTGGAATGAAATATCCAATATACCAAAGAAAAAAAGGCACCATTTCACAACTCTATTCCATAAGTAGTGTCGACTATCACCTGCAGAGCCTGTTGGAATCTTGTGAATCGGAGTTACGCGTACTTTACATATATACCTTATTTAACAAAACATTTTTAATAGTTAGTATTTGTACCAAATTTTCAAATACTTTTCTGCATTAGTTGCAACTAGTTTCTATGTATATATAATTAGATTAAGGAACTCAGGCGTTTGGTATAACGAGATCTAATTTATGTTCCTCAAGATCCTCAAACCTAAAAAATACGCTATTGAAAATCTCTCTTTAGGACAGGTTGACAAAGGCCTTAACGCAAAATATGGCGCTTCAAATTTCCGCCATTGTTTTTTGTTCCAACGCTATTTAATTTACTATATTGAGGTACCTTCGAGTCATTGCACGTGACTCGATGTTTTAAGAGCAATAATAAAATTGCTACCATTTCAAGTTTCAACGTAACTTATACGAGGAGGTGGTTTTGGTAGTAGGAAAATAAAATAGAGGATTACGTACCATCGACATTTTATATTTGTTTCGTTCGCGAATCTCAGTCTCGTAGCTGGCTTGAACTATTATTTAGCTATCTATCTAAATTAAGTATTTAACTATAACGTCTTCGACTTTTTGCACCAGGTAGCTTATATCTGTCGCTTAGCTCTTTCTTTTTCTACTTCATCTGTTTGCCTTGATAAATAGCATAGTCATCAAAAATTTGAGACTAAGTAAGATGAGCATACCCTCTTCATATCTTATCCTTTTTTTTGGCTCAATATGTTCCTCAACCCGCAGGAACGTTCTCTGTTCATCACCGCGTTTTCCTTTTCTTGCTGATCTTCTCCCTACGTCAGTGAATGCGTTCCACTTGCAATCTCGCAGCTGTAACTCGTCATGCTGTGCGCGATAATGATGTTCGCGTTGGCGGGCAAGGTCACCAACTGTGCCTCGCGTCGTATTGGCTCTTATTACTCATTCTCGTATAAGCAACGCTAGGCTAGCAATAGAAAGCCACACTTTCCTCTCGGAATATTTTGGACCGTTTTCGGAAACGTCATCCAGTAGCTACCGACACTGATCGACGCTGGTTGGCGTTCACTGCCTCACGGTTTTCCGCTTTCTGCTAGATACCAGAGACTGCCCTCGGCCCTGTCGTAGTCCTTTGGTCTTCCTGCTCATTCATTGTGTCCTTCTTCACACTCCTATCCAGTCGACCTGTCTGTTTGCTTTTGAATGGTAGTCGACGGATCACAGCATTGTGTGGAGCATGTGATGGCGCCCGTCGTCGTGATGGTAGTGGTAACGATGGGGTCGTTGTACTTTTAGCGTTGTATGTTGACTCCTAGCGCTGCTTGTGCTGCTCTTAAGTTGTACGCATCTCGCTTTGGGTGTTCTTCGTTTCCCATCGTTATATGATGATGCGATGCCAGTCGTTTTCGTTTCCCACTACGTCTGGAACGGGGAAAGCGGACGGAAGGTTGAATGTCGTCGACGAGACGATAGCAAAAGAAGCAGTATGGTAAGAAGACGTTGGCTGGCTGACACCAATTACGTTCCACGGCTAGTCGAACCGGCACCTGCTAGAAGAAGCAGCGGTACGCCACAACCTGGCCTTTCATCATAGCGCGAAATTTTCTGTTCGCGCGCTCTCTACACTCTGTGTGCTTGTAACAAGCAAGCGAAACAAACGTTGTCTGTACGGGACATGAAGGCCTACAACCCGCCAGCTACCCAGGCCACGCTTGTATTACTCTTCTTTTACTACGGACGGTACGAATCTGCAGTAGGATCTCTCACACCTCTATCCATTAGCAAGGCGCTGCTCTTTGCCTCGGTGTTGGCTTATTTGTCCGTCGCAAACCGATACGTTATACCTTGTGAACGACATGCTCATCCTCTCTCGAAATACCTCGTTTCTGTCTGTACCTGCTTCTTTCTCTCTATAATTTTTTTAGAAATTATGGTTTTTTTCAAGAAAATTCGCTGTCAAGGGGCAATCAAATATTTGAAGGGGCGTGTCTATGTACGCGTTCCTCAGGCATTGCTTATATACAGTGACCAAGTTATGTATGAACATATGAAAATTGTACGTGCTAGCACGTTAGAGGTATTGAGAATGCCAAAGCGGTAACGAGGCTTAAAGTACCTGAACTATGTTGGGTACGGGTACTTAGCTTTTTTCTTAATGGGAAAATTTGAACGGATCAAGCACTACTCTGACAAATAAATATTAGCATTGGCATTCATCTTTTTAGTCATCATGACTGGTCACTACAACGACGAACCCGTTAAACGAACACAACGCAAAATTGTACTCCGTTTGGCACGCACATAAACGGCCTTTTTATCTAACAGCCTTTTTTGCTTATTCATTTTGGTAATCGTTAGTTATATATATGGCTTCTATACTAATATTGCACCCGCTAAGTTCTCTCACCATTGTCATTATCGTAGAGCACGGCGAACGACTTCCACTTGCGGCTCTTAATGAGATCATAGTAGGCCTTATTCAGCTGATTTACGGCCGGGTGCAGCTGCAGTGAAAATGGACTTCGTCGTTCACGGAATCCTCCGGCAGATGTCTTTAGATGAGGCACGTGAAGACGAGCGGCCGCAGATGCCACGTACGTGGCCACTTGCCACGACGTGGGGCCTACGAGCGCTACCACTCCTTGCCGAGCCAGTTCACATACTGGGTCATCATATGAATGAGTTGACCGTTTTTATTATCGATGTTCGAACCCAGTCCAACATTGATCATCAATCAATCAAGCACATTGGAATGACCACGCATATAGAAAAAAAAAGAGATCTATATTAGAAAAATATACAACACCTTTGCTTGAGAGTTCATTAACAGTGTTATAGCTCAAAGGTTTAGTTTATTATATCTATAAAGAGTAGGCGAAACGCTTTCGTCCATCTTTAATCATTATCTTATTTATTTGGTCCTGCCTAAACGCATTCCATCCTGGCCACAGCCCGCCAAACTCGTGCGGTTTTTACGCGTGTAGGACGCGTTAATCAATAATCTGTGAAATCAAAGAACCTGCATTAGTATCAGCTTTATACACATAGTTTTCGCCTATCTTTAGACAATAAGCTTGTTGAAATTCGTTGATTAGTCTCAGGAAAAATTTTTGCATGGTAAATTAAAAAAAAAATAACCGCCGGCATAGTAAAAAAATGCCTATTGCACTTAATAGTTTGCAGCCTTTCTACTGAGGTGGAATTAAGATTCGTTTCCGGATCGAACTATTTCTTAGATGAAATAAAAACGTATGACAATCACATTACAACCTACATAATATCCCTCGGATAAAATGTTCCGCCAATGTGACTCCTGCACTGAAAGAGAAGGACATTCTATGAAAGTCTAGAGGCAATATTCGATATAGTTATGTTACTCTCTCTGAATGCTAAGTCGTACATTCTAGCGAATAGGCATTTTCTGTGTGTGTTTGTGTCTGAAATGGCCTTGAACGGAAAACCACTATATCATTTGCCCTTTACCGACCTTGTATTATTGTTATTGTCGTCTCTGCATACACTGTGAATCTTAGTTGTTTATACCTTTGTACTCAAGATATCCAAAATGAGTACCGTTATGAGGCACCAAGGGATGTAAAACACTATATATGTTAACTGAAAAGTTCAAGTAAAAAATCTAGCATTAACTTCCAGTTATGCGTTAGATATTGTTAGGGCATTAGTAACACCGGGCAAATGGCCAAATCGCTTGTCTAGCGACGCGTCACTGCAGACATAAGCTTGAAACGTATGGATACAGCGAAAGAAGATTTGTGCCTTTGTGCGAACGCTATGTTTATGCATTTTTGCTTTTTCCTACTTTATAAATATTTCGGTGTTGGCTTTTGTACTTACCGCATTTCGAAGCAACAAAACTGTCTCCCGGATTTGTTTTAAAGGAGATCGACTGCAGTTCCCTACCCCTGAGTAGGGCTCCATCACGATTTACCCGCTCCACAGCCCGCGAGAGATGCTCATCGAGATGGCTATTTTCTCCTTGGTCAAACACGCCGCCTTAATGAACAATTTGAAAAAGGCAAGGAAATACCAAATGATCATATCAAGGTCCAGTTAGGTAGACCTTTAGTCCCACTAGCTTTGCTAACCTACAACAAAGGCCTTTTTTTGTTTTTCCATAAGCATTAAGCTCTTTTTTACGTCGTGGGTATGTATGTGTAGGAACCTAAGTCTTTTGGTAACAAATAAGGAACTATAAGACATTTGTAGATCGTTTTGATTTCTTTGCAGAGCCGAACGGTGTTTTTGTATGTAGAGATTAAATCAAGGTTTTTTCAGAGTCGAAACAACACTGTCGAAAACACAATACACCCCCCGCATTTTAGCAGTTTGAGCGAAACATGAGATTTTGGTATTTTTTCTGTAGCCATAATTCTATTTCACGCAAGAACATAAACAGAGATGCAATGTGAGAGATTAAGCCCTGAATAATTAAAATGTCCATTTGCTAATATACCGGCGCAATCTTAAAATGCGTTTTGGGAGTATTTTTACACGTAGACATCATTGCTTTAAACGTTCGTGCCATGACAAACCGCTATAGTAAAGCGCCCGTTGCCGCATCATGCATAGCGCTGCTTTGTCCTCTTCAGAACCCTGACGGCTCCTAATATAAAGCCGTTCATTTGGTTAAGACGCGGCGCATTTAAAGGAGGTGAACATTTTGCACGCCATAGTAGGCAATTTATATGGTGGTGTAGGGGGACTATCAACTGTGCCCAGGGGCATTTCCTCAATGATGACTCATTTTTGATAAGACAATGTTAGTCACTTCGTAACACTCCTCCAACAGAAACCATGCAATATCGTTTCACGCGGCCTAGAAACATCCCGTGAGAGAACGGTCACAGATACTTGAGTTCACCGAGCAATCAAGGCAAGCAAAGGGGATAGATTTTTTTGTTAATATCATAGAGCTAAGATGCCATAGGTCGTCACATTTTTTATTATTCGATGAATCAGGGTTATTCTATCCAACAGCCTCATTCAATAAAATGTCAGTACATATCGGTTTGACGATAATGCGGATTCTTTTTAGTTTTCTGCTTGCTACTAGGTATCTCTGACCACAGGTTCTATACTGACAATACGGTTCGTTGAACGAAAGCTTATTCTAAGAGATAAATATTTAGGCATTTACCCAATACGAGGCAAGGGAAAGAATCCCTCGCGGATTTTCTTTGTCGCTTCATCGATGAGCACTTGACCATCTTTGCCATACGTTAAGGACACAGCCACTTATAGTAGCCAATTCGAATCTAAGAGGTTTGAACTAATCTAAAGATAAGGATGATTGGACGTTCACTATTGCGGCTCGGCTACCGAAATTAGTGCGGTGATATCCTGGAAAATTTTGAATAATAAACTTCCAGAATATCACCGTCCGGTAGAGGGCAGGATTGTCGAGTTGACGATTTATGTACAAAACAGTGGATACGACAAAGGATAGCCCGCTACTAATTCAATTCGCTGAGTCTTTGGGATCTGCTGAATTTATTTTAGAGAACTTATTACTAAATAGAGAATAAACTTGTTTCGAGTTTTACGCCCGGAACTAGCTAAGCATGGATAGCTAAGCATGACCAACGATTTGGTCTTTGGCAATGCACAGTTCCAAACCCGGTCCGCTAGGACGGTGAGCTGTCACACTATCGCAGGCGTTGTTTATTAATGGTTATTTATAAATAATGTCTCACTTATTGCTAACTCCCTGTTTGGAAGACATTGTCTAATTTATTTGAAAACCTGTTTTCCTTATGGTAATAGCACTACTTTAGATTAAGTCGGACCACAGTTACGCAAATGCTTTGTCTCAACTATGTTAAATTTCAATCATGCTTGAGACCAATGGCGCACTACAACAAGAGCAAACACGTCATCTTTATGAGGAGCAGCCTCATATGGACAATCTAAGGTCGCCTATTATTGTTGCAGCGTCTTATCAAGTTATTCTATGTTCTTCCTGAACGCATATGGAGTCAGACGGCTCAAGGAAGTTCTTCACACTTTGGCGTGTATTTTTCGAGCTCTCGTAGTCCTTAACAATTATTGTCTCGGTTGACGCTCCGCCATCGATTTCCTCGATGATGTACAGCAACACATTAGAACTGTAAGTGGGACATCGGAGCCGTTCATCCTGTCGGCTCACTAAATGCTGTATTTACCTGCTGCTACAAGCGAGCACGCGTGGAGTATTGCGGATCCGGAGAGCCAGGATCCGTAACCCTGCACTAGAAACACGTGACAGATATTATCATATATCATATTCCGATATAGTTTTCCTTATCTCGCCGTATGATATATAATGTAAAACATGAAGTGGAAGACCTTGGATATTTATTATATACGGTCAGTAAAGCAGACAATGTTTAGGGAGTACACCTAGATATCTCAGTATATTTCTGTTTATTATAAATAAAAATCTCCTAGAGGCAAAGCTAAGAGTATCCAACGATCGTACTTGATTTGCTTTATTAACTGCAAGACATAAATGCTAAGAAAACCAATGTATTAGGCCATTTCTTTGCCGACGGAATCCTTACCAAAGAATTAAGGCACTTGTCTTCTATTGACCTATGTATTCGTTTATGGTTTTGCGTATCACACTTGAGTGTTTCAGTGTGCACTGTCGACAAGTATGGGGCACAGTTCTAGATTTTTCGAGAGTTCAGTCTTTTTAATTAGCGTTCATTATCGGCTAACGGTTTTTAGCATAGCTACTTAAACAATGTCCATAGATATTCGATGGTATTTGAGTGAAGTTATTGTAGTAGCCACTTTAGCGTACGATATCTGTGCCTCCGAGCTTGTTTCCATCCATGTTTCCCTCGTTGTCCAAAAAAACATTGAGTTTCAGAACCATTTTTCTCTTTCTATTCAGACTATTGCAACCAAAAACGATGCTATAGCGGGTTTCATTTTTGTGACACAACAACAGTCTTTGAAGGCCACCATCACCCCTAGCCATGTTATTCTTTTTATGATTATTATTATTTTTTAGGGTTAGCACGCGCTGCCATAGACCATCGTAAGCCTAAAGTTCAGTTTAAGCGCATCTTTTTGCGATGATATTTTACAAGAAGAGACAGACAGCGTATTTTTAAATGACAAAATGTTTATGCAGAACGGTACCTCGAAATCTCGACCAAGACTGACTACGATATGGTGTCAGGATATACATATGGAAGTGATCGCTGGAGCGGCTTAATGCAGCCGCCAGTGAACATCTATGGGCCCGCCCTAGACCGTGACGCTTTGGGTGAATAGTGCTGTCGAAAAGCGTTCATTAATTGTCGGTACGTTTTCAAAAGGAATTGTTGTCCTAAAAAAATGCTTAAGAGAGTTTGTGAACATTGTAAATATATTTACGGAACGAAAATAGCAGGATGGCCGCGTCCTTCGGGAAGATGTCCGGTTCTAATTTTTATTAACTTCATCCATGGCGCCAGGGGAGTGCGGCACCGTAGGGTATTCGAACGGCATCACGATGCCGACGTCCGCGGCTGCCTGAATTAATGCACGGCACGGCAGGTACTTCGAAATGATTCGTACGCGCAAAGCTGTTGGTTGCGAGATGATGGCATCCCGTTCGCTGAAGTGCTATGTCGAAATGGTATGAAATATTTGCACGTGGTCTTCAGAAGAGTACGCAACCTATGGCAAGTCAACCGAAGCTTGTCAGCATGAAAGTTCATAAATACCAAATGGAAATACAGTTGTACTTTCGAAATTATCTAACCTTAGCACAAGTTCGACGCCTACGGGAGATCGGTTGGTTTCCCGTTCTTTTATTCCCGAATTCTATTATTCTCTGAACGATGATGTATAAATAAGTATCAATATTTTCTAATGAAGTTTGAAAGCGCGGCAAAGGAAGAAGCTGCAGGCTTGACGTTTGATAGATCGTAGGCGCAGGTTGTCGTTGAACATTCCAAACCCGATAACGAGAGAGTGGATATTATGGCAATGAAATTGACGAGGCGTAAGCGTGTACAGAGGAATATGATGAGATAGTGTAAAAGTTTTCCGCTGACTGACTTGAGGAAAAATAAGTTGATATATTGTACATCACAGACGAAGAGACAAGACAACCTCTAAAAGCAAAAAAAAATTGACCCCTTCAATTTTTGTTTTTCGTCGTGAAAATTTTGGAGTATTTTTAGTTAAATCGGTAGTGGTGGACCAAGTGAAACGCAATGTAAAAAGCAGCTGATGCGACAGGGGTCGCTGTGAAAAAAGTAGTTGCCCGTTTGTGCCTTCGGCAGAGTGCAAAGTATCAACCGAGGATTGAAGTTTTCACAATAAAGTTTTTTCGCGGATATCAAGCGATTCGTGTTCGATGAACAAAAAAGCTATGACGCCATAATAAGCCTCTCATACGCTGAATTTAAGCATAGAAAATCAACGCCGCCAAACAGGCCTTGTAGTCGCGCTTCAAATAATGTCACCGACTATAAATTCTTTTGTAGGAGAAAGTTTCGAAATAAACTTATTGTTACGGTCGACGCTCTCTTAATGACATCCTAACACAGACTTGAATGTAAAACTTGAAACACCCATTACGCTTGATCCTACACAGAAAGCAATGGCTATTTATTTTTTTTGATGCCAATACGTCGAGCCTGATAAAGTATGTTCCCTTATTACAGTATTTTTTTTAAATAGGAAAAACGTCGTTTATTTTTTGAATTGTAACTTTTTATGCTAAGTTACTATAAATTGTCTGAAAAGTATTTTGAGTTATGTTAAATCGCAGGGTTCATTCTATTTGTATTATATAATTGTTGTGCCGGTAATACTTTCACTAAACATTGCCGGATATGTCTGGCCCCAGGATGAAACGAACAGTGCCAAGGACAGAATCGCAATTATCGGTATTTGTAGATATATTACAAAAGAAGAGCATAAATATGGAAAACTAATAAGTTACTTGTCGGGTCTAGTTTGAAAACGACAAGCCTCGGTCACGTCGTTCCAATCGACGGCTACAGTGAGATTTCCTGATCACTCGAAAAAGCAAGACATGGAAGGAATGAATGCCATTTGACTAACTGGGTCGAAAGGCGCCAGCTGGGACATTGGGCAATTGTCCGACCTTCGTTGCCCAGAATTGGTTGAAGATCCCCCCAAAAATGTCATCAAATCCACTTTCTGAAAGGGCCGCTCTTATGTAGTGGAAAGAATATTCCGCTTTTAAGAGCTTGTATAAAGGACTGCAACTTCGGTAAAATGGTGATAATAGAACGCCAACCCCAAAAAGTTTCAGAGCCATTGAATTATCGTGGCCCCCCCTTATGGTCCCCGTCGTTTGTGCGCTTTTTTAGTTCTTGAAAGCACTTGTGCGAAGACTCTGTATCCTGTTTCGATAAAATTCCGAATTGCGTACGTACACTCCAGTGCTTCAAGCTGTGCTTAGCGAAGAATAGCTATCGACGACAAGCTAGGTATTGCCTGAATTTTTCGGCGAATGCAGAATGTCGCATTGCCATGTAAACGCTATCTGGTACCCAACACGCCTTTGAAATGTGGCAGGAGTGTTTGCATACTGTATTTACTTGAATCGATTCGTACTATCCAAGGTACAAAATGCCCAGGGATAATATCCACTCTGTCGAAAAGTGGACCGTGGAGAAGTTTACGCACCATCTTGTCGATTCTTTCGAGGCTCGTGGGTTTACAGTAACGAGAACATATCTCGCCTGGTTACCGCGCCTAGCTTAAGGTAATTGACGCAACGCCGTACCTATCAATCCTCATTTTCAGTTAGACCAGCTAGGCTCAAGGCCCAGAGGCTCGAGCAAAATTATTGCACTTCTACGGAGCATCGTATTTTTTTCAATTTTTTTTTGTTTGCTGTATTGTATTGTACTTTTTCGGAGCCCGTTATGCAGACGCCCGTGTTCGGGTCGTAGCCTGGACAAATAAGTGCTAGGCAGCTATTCTAATGTCCTAACTAAGTTGCCATAGTCTTCGTAAAGCTGCTTTACGTTACAGATGAGGTTGATTTTCACATATTACAAAAAAGATGTGTACGTAAAGCGAAGTGCTCGTTAATTAGGACTGACTAGTAGTTACATTTCAACAGTAACCATAAGAAAGCAGCAAGAATGGCTGAGTGAGGGCAGCTAGAAAAATGCGTTGAAGATCCTTTGCCCCTTTTTGCAGGGCAGTTCGCACATGTCAAACTGTCCGTAAAGAGGCGCAAGAATTTTCGAAAATATTCACCGTTGGAGCTCATCGCAACACTCAAAGGAGATGATAGATCAAACACTTCCGTCAGAAACTACCGTTAATACATGTACCAAAATATTAATATTATTAAAAATGGCTCTCTAAGCGCTTTTTGTGGATATTTCGCTTGCGAAAAGTAGTCTTTAGCACATATAGAAGATTTATCGGTTTGTCTTACAGAGATCTTTTCTAGGAAACTGTATGGAAACTGACGAAAATAGCACCGAAAAATGAAGGAAGCTTTACGTTGATGGTTGATCTAGCTCTAGCTCTAGGGGGTCGGATAATAATAGTTGACCTTCAGTTGAGTTTCGATCGGAACGCGTTCTTTTCTGCCATGGCTGCAAGTTTGCGTACAGCTTCGATGCTGACACGAACCACTTATACATGTTAATTACTGATACGTGTAGCTATCCTCGACCATAGTGCTATTTCTTGAAGTTTTTTTTCATGAAAGCCCGGCTCATCATAAAATTCTCATATAAAGGATTTTAACTTGGCGCTAGACTCGAATTGTTCATGCAACTAACCCATAACTCGTTCTGTGTGCGTAAGTTAACCACGGTGTCAGCCTTATTTGGCTTTAGCAGGCCATTTGACCTCATTCATTTGATCTTTTTTATGTAGTCCTTTTCAATCTAGAGCAAATAATGTTTGTTAAAATAAATTGCCTAGAATCACTCTACATCAATACGCGAGTATGAGTCTCTAGTCAACAATATATTTGGCATGACAAAGACTAGTATGGAGATCTTGGTGCTATCTCTTTTCATTAAATTATGTAACTCAATAATCTGCAATATAATAATGTATAAGCACAATGTGTTTGTGTGTCGATCTGATGTGAAATTTATTTACATCTTGCTGGACATGTACTTATCTTATTGCGTCAGGCGCACCAATGCCATTGGGATCAAACAGTTAGCCGGACACAGATGTCCCAAACCTTAGTCTGCCCATAGTGATAGCATCCCCGCGGGGTATGCGGGAAGTTTTTATGCGAACATAACCAAAACATTAGCGATTTTTATGTGCCGATGATGATGACAGACGCAGTTAGAAGAATCACTAGGAATCGTCAGCCAGTCAAGCGAAAGACTGTACAATGAATTGACAGTCCCGAGGCATACGAAGGGCGTATGGGAATCTTTTGGTCAGTTTTCAACCACGTGCTGAGACTGGATTAGTGTTTATCTATAGAGATAATGCAATAAACGATATTAAAGCCATTTAACGATAAACAACAGGTTCTCTGGGCTTTGTATATATTTTGACAGTTGTATTTATAGAAATTATGTTACATATCCCGCTTGGCGACAGACGGCTAATGAAACGGAGTCAATTTTTCAAGAAAGGTTCTTTAGCTAGTGGCACGATGAACAAAGGTCCTCGTTAAGGAGTTCATGTCCTTAAACGGTGCCTACTATTATGAGTTTCACACAGGGCTTTAGTTACTTCTGTACAACACGAATAGTTTCCATGATAGCCTTCTTTCAAGGCACCATTTATTATGTGTACTAGAAGGAACTAAGATACTCTATCTAGACAGCTCTAAAAATTAGATTAGCAAAACCAAGAACACCGTGACTTTTTAAATAGTCCACTTCTACATACAGCAGAAATGTTACTATTGGAAATTCTGGCTATGTTACTGCTCCACAGATGTCGTGTTTATGCTCACAGGGGTCTACTCATGTATCACCTGAGTTTGTATCCGTACAAGTTTTTACCTACGCTTTCTTGAATTCACCGTTTCGTGGTAGGCGTCTTCACTAAGGGAGCCCGACCATCTGAGAACGAACGCTTTTCGTCCCAGCACTTTTCTCCAAGTTAACGGCTTGTCGCGAGAACCACGAGCATTCGCCAGCCTCGTGTGTTCGCACAAGTAAGTGTTCGACGAAAGTCACTGAAGTACTGAAGGTTTCTCGCGTGTGATGAACGCGCTTCTCAATATTCTATAACATTATCGGCATCCAATCACAGCCCAACAACAAAACGGCGCAAATGATCCTGTTCAGGTCTACCTAAAGTTCTGTTTTAAGAGAGATTCAAATATCAACAACTAAGCATTATCAACCTTTGGGCTGCACTCGGTATGGAACTAGCACTCGTTATCTAGCTTTTCGAAATCATTCTTATTAGGTATCTGGCCTCTACTGCGCGACGCATGATAACTAATTTCCTAAAAAATTAACTAGCTTTTCTTCACTCCATTTAGGTTCCGGCGTTGAGTTGTGCTCAAAGTTCAAGCTTGCAACTAAAATATATTTAGTAGCTTAAATATCGTAAAGCTTTTTCGACGGCTGATTATCCGAAGTTAAACTTCGAAACAAATTACTATCATAGTTAGTGTCTATGCGCGTGAAATGCTTTTGCAATAAAGTGTTCACGTAGCGAAAATGGACAAGGGAGGACCTTTCTGCAAAAACTGAAACCATACAAAAAGGCAGCGATTTTACCTCTGATTGCTACTAGCCTAATTGCTATCGATTGAATGGGTCGTTAGCGTTTGGCTAACATTAATGCGTTACGCATCCTCTGTATATCGAGGGTCTTACGTCAGTTAATATTATCTGTAACCAAGATATGTAATAGACCTACCAATAGCAAATGCGTCCGTTGACGACTTCGCGCCGTCGACAGCACTCGGAAGACATGCGGCGGCTGCCAAGACAACCATTAGGGGCAAAAGAGCGTTGCCCATCCCTGTTCCGGAAACAGTATACAGTGACGTAGCCACGTATCGACTGGCTAAACGATGTATTAGCTGACGAATACAAACTAAAGGCTCGTCATTTCTAGCAGTGACATCTAGCGATCTCTGTCGATTTAGTCTGTATCTTTTTCTTGGCTTTGCTTCCGGATCACGCAGGTATTTGCTTTCAGCTTTGCTGGGCATATGTGCGGGCCAAACAGGAGATCTCCATAGGCTTAAGAGTTCTGGTTTGCCGATAGCAAGCTGCTGGCTGTTGTGATCCAAAGTAGACGTCGTCGAACTGTAATTATCATCGTCGCCCCCCTTTTGCTCGTCGCCGTCTTTATCATCGGCATAAACTTCATTAGAGTCATTTCTACAAATGTTAGAGATCATCCCTCCGTGATTTTTGCACGCGTTCAGTACTGTGGACGTTGTCGTTACTGCTTTGCTTTTGAGCGTTAAATCGTTATGATTGTTTGTCGTTATCTCCGTATTGTAAATCTCTAAAAGGAAGACATTCACGTCGATTTGTTTTTCCAGTGAGCTTCTCGTTGGGCATAAAAAAGACGAAGCAGAAGTTTGTATACTATTGACTACCATCGACGATAAGACGTGATCTCGCGATCTAGGTTCCAATTGGTAATCGATAAAAGGGGTTCTCGTATCTAAGCAACGACATTGAAAACGATGCAGATTCCTTAGGTTTGATACACGATCCCCCGGTATGACCCTTTGACCGGCTGTGACCTTGTCGAAGTCTTGACTGTTTAGCAAATCTTGATAATTTGTTTTATTCTTTTTAATGCCATACTTATAATAACTATAACGATTGGTGTCATTAACACGCTGATTCCACTGGTTGTTCATGACGGCCTGGGTTTTAGCAGAGCCAGCTTTTAATCTCAGCTCTAAACGTGGTACTTGCCACGCTGCGGTAGGTCTGGTTTTTGTAGCCGGCGATGATTGCGGCCAATCCGATACGTCGTCGGAACTCATTTTTCTGCTTTCGTCAGTGTCAATTAGGCGTATTAACACTACGTCGATTCTTCTCTTTTAGCATCGTATCGAAAAGCAGAACGCTGCAATATAACAAAACGACAAGAAAATTGGATTAGTCTAGCTTAATTAGAATTGTATTTCTGTTACTATACTTCTATATTCTGAGTTTCTCCTAAGCAGACAAGTGATGCCCTACTATACTGGAACTGTTCAATGCTCGAGCAATCTTCTTCACATAGGTTTTGTTGGACAAAGCCTTTTACCGTGCTTGTGAACCTGGTACTCGCTAATAGTTTACGCTCGTTACAGACAACAGCCCTAAAGTATAAAACTAAGGTTCTAATAATAACGTTGTGAAGGATTGAAGAATTTAAACAGGTTCGAAGTCATTTACCGCAGTGCGTATGGGCAGCTTAATTATGAAGTCACGGATTTTTTTTACAAGATCATGCTCCATTGGATGCTGGTCGAATGGCCTGCAAAGCTTCCAAGGGGTGAACATTTGCCCCTTTGGCTAGAATATGAAGTGCCTTCGACTTTGATACTCAAGCTGATATAAAAGTTAAAGAAAATAAGGTCAAGAAAAACGACGTCTTGCTAGAGACGAGGACTTTTGCGTTACTCTATCGAGGCGAGAAAGAAACGAGCGACTGCAGCGTCGCTGGACCCAGGCTTGAAAAAAGCCAGCCAAACTCTCCAGGGACATCAGTCATTTAGCCTGAAATCCTCCCACGAAATCCGGCCAACCTTTACCCGTTTCTTGCAAGCAAACACCGCTAGACGCACACTTAGATATGGGGGCACACGCACACATCTTCTCAACCCTGTTGGGGAGCGCGACGTCATTTCAGACTTGCCTATGGATACCACCGTACGAAACAACAAACGTTCGTGCTCAGGCGCTATCTCATTTCTCTGCAAACGCCTCGTGTACCATGTGTGAACTCGATGATGCAGTGAACGGTAGAAGGTGCCAGGCAAAATGATAACGAAACGTGCGAAAATGAACATTTTTGAAAAATAGAACACTTCATTAAAGCTAGCCCGTTGTCACATTATTAAATCCAATAATTCGTTCTGGGGAATGCTTTTAGTTAGAAAGAGTGGGCGCTGACATAATTACCACTAAATCGTCTCATAATTGCTGCTATGGTAAAGCAAGTAAATACAACAAAGCAAGTTCTTGAAACTTTTCGGCTACCAATATGACTAGCAGAAGTAGAACATTTAACGGTAGTGCCAGAGATTGTACAATAAGCCAGCTATTGTGTAATTCAGCCGTATAGTTTTTTTTTTTTAGAAAAACTACTGATTTTATCCCATTTCTGCGTGATCAGACGGTATGGTATTTCTGGAATCAGAGCGTATTTGCATGATGAACTAATTTGAGGCTAGCCACCCTAATTTTCGCATAGGTTCATAGGTATATGTAACTAAATTGACTGATACATTAAAATGCTCAGAAGTCTTGGCGCATCTACCTCAAATGGTTCCTACTTTACTCAGTGACGTTCCGAGCAGTCTTTGGCCTCCTTTTTCAGTCACTGCATTATTTGTATGTACATCGTAAGTGAAAAAATTGAATTTTCGATAGATTTATTTTGCATTACACCTTAATCAAATCCCTGTCGGAAAACGTCGATGAATGTTAGTCGCCATGTTTCGAAGTCGTTGTCCCCCCCCCCGCCCGCCCCGCTGAAGCATGTACACGGTTGTTGACGACAGTCCAAGTTTGAGATGGAGCTCACTTCTTTGAGGTGCTGCTGAGGTACGCTAGTCACAAACGACTGGTGAACCGGCCGTTGTTGGGCAACAACTTAACAAATATTAAATGAAGATCTGGTAATGCCTTTTTAGCCAATAAACTAAAAATTATTGGATGCCCATAAACGGTTGCACATTTGCATTCAAGTTGAGTATCGATGCACTTTAGTATCCTTTTGAATTTGAAGGTTCGGTGTTTAGAAAATACAAATATTCCGCGAACGCCGCAATGTCCTATTCTGCTGATTTGTCTTTTAGTCATCTGCAAATACCAATTAGTGGCAATGCCGTATCGAGATAAGGCTCGGGGATTCGGAACATATCGATCCATGACTATAGATAGTGTCGCTCATTCAGAAGGAAAAGCCAGTGCTTGCATTATAGTTTTCGCAGTATTGCAAGCATGGCTTAAGAGTTTCATCGGCGCAATTTAAAAATACGTACAGCCAAGCGCTTCGCAACTATCTGTATAAATCTTTTTTCGGCGACCAGATTGATTGATATTCTATATAATCATTACCAACATTACATAGTAGGATGGATACGTTTCACAATAACGTATTCGTTTCTCAGAAGCTAATCGTTGATTCTGTAGGTTTCAGCAAACTGAGCGAGCGCTCTTTCGCTAGGAAAGGAACACTACAGATCATATGAAACAGGTTCTTCAGGCTTCAGAAGAGTTCACAGAGATAATGTTCTTCTTGGCAGGGATGCTGACGGACGAAGGGGAAGAATGAAGAATTAATCTAAAGGTAAAGAATGTAGGATGTTAATCGATTGGTATTTAGCAGAAAGTTTTACGCACCTTATGGCTGGGGACACTCTGGATACTATCGAGAGAGCATTAAAAAACTTAAATGTCAAGACAGAGCAATTCCGTTAATGCAGAAAGTACAACGCAGACTGATCGTGCACACCATGAGAAAGATTTGCAGAGAAACTAATTCGTTTGATTTTTATACAGAACATTTTTTCCTTATTTGGGTAAAGTTTTTTTTCCTCTGTGATTGTTTGAAATATAAACCTAGAGTTTTCAATGATTGAAACTCGGACGCTGTACCGTTAATGCGCTTAAATCTGATGCCTAAAACGACGACCTTTGAGGATCTATCTCATTACAATGTTTAAATGATACGAACACGCTGCAAATTAGGCACGAGTGAATCCGAAGAAAACGTGTGTTTACTCAAAGGAAAGTCGCCTAATTCTGCAAACTGTCCTTTATTATTATTAAAGAACGTGCATTGTTAAAACTTGTTGATGTTTCGAGTAAAGGACAGCTTTTAATGACAATAGTTCCATCTGGGCCTTTTCTTATCGATTGTATCTGAGCAGAAAATTAATTTTCACGAGATCGTTTGCATAATTTTTGACGGCCAAGCTTATCTCATATCAGCAACACGTAAAGCTTCGAAATAATTTTAAATGTTCCCTTTGCAGATGTGCGAATGCCTTTATAACTAGGTGGCCGAGTGACATTTTCATGCTCTATATATATTGTAACCCGTCGCATGTAAATCTGGGCTGTTCAGCGATTGCATGGGCCTTTTTTTAAGTATACTTTTATTTTCAAGTAGCCAACTAGTATCAGCTCGTTGGCATAGGCTGATACGTGATTTTGCCGAGAGGTATTTCAGCCATAGCGCAACAGTTTATCATTAGATGAATTTCTATATTAATACGCTAACCTTGAAAAGTATGGTGACCTTCACTAAACATCGCATTCAAAACGTAAACACAGCATGCACCACTGGCCGAAAATCTGATTTTATCTATGATAAGAACATCCTCTGAATTGTGAGCAAGCCAACGCTCATTTCCGTGATTGATCGGCACACCTTCTGGATTTCTGCAATTGATTGGCGCATCCTTTGTATTACGACTAAGCTAAGGATGTTTTCTGTGCTTGTTCTTCGCGTCATTTTTTCGCCTAAAAAATGGAAGAAAACATACTGTGTCATTATCAAGCGAACTCAGGATTCGACACGGATCAAATCTTTTGAAAGATACCCTGACATGGTGGCCTTATTCAGATAAACATAAACATCCTTGCAATAATGTGCTACATTGCCATAACAATAGCTAGTTAGAACCGCTGCATAGAGAAACGAGCAAAATGAAAACATGTTACCTAGTAAACTCTTTTTATCATTGTATCCAACAATCGGTTCCAGATGAGATCCGTAGTTGAGTAAGACTGACTATATCGAATTCTATGGTACACCCTAAAAGCATACAGACCATTAATAGTATATCCTAGTACATATATCAATCCGCTACACTTAGGCAACGCTATCGGGCTAAGTGCCCTCATTCCGCAGTCATCGTCCTTTCACGTCCCATGTTTTCCCACACTGCAGTATTGCCTCAGCCCAGGAGCAATTTGTTTGATTACCTTTGTTGACTGAGACATTTACATGAGTTAGGTGAAGTTCTTATTTTAGGCAATACTATTTAACTGAATAGCCCAGAGCAGCTGCCGTTCTAAGTTGTGGACGTTGTGATTTTTGAAGAAAATCTCCCCAAAAAAAGCCCAGCTAGGCGCCTCCGCATATCGTAATTCAGGGAACTTGCGCCTTACAGAATCTACGCTCATTTAATCACTGTAACTAATACCTTGTTTCATCGGCATTTTCTCGTTGCCCTGTAGTAGCAGCAGCTTAGGGCCAGTGACGTCTCCCTGTATAACATCGCGCCTTCAATCTGCGTATAGCTTGGAAGGCTTTGCTAAAGCTACAGAATGACAACGGTTCAGCTTTCCGCTGCAGGACCTGACGAGACTCCAAAGCGACAGTATGTAAACCGGCCAACGTTTTTCGAGTACTTTTATCGCCAACGGCTACCGAGGAGTGTTTAAACAAAGGTCCACGGTTTGCGAATGATACAGATATTTCTACTTCGCGGTCAGCTCGGAAAAGTCTGTGTACGAATTCATTCTCACTGCTGTAATAAAAAAAAAAAAAGTAAAAAAAAAAGACACCGACTCAGTTAGAGTGCCAATCGAGTTTTAGCCCCGCTCCATCAAGCAGTGCTCGATTAGCCTGCACAAAATTCACGAACATTCCTTAGCGGGTCTACACGAAATTCAAAAACTCTTCGAGAACCTGAACTTTTTTTCCGCAAAGGGACCCTCAGTCCTGAATCCTTGGTCTTTATTTTTTCGCGGTTATACTATGCCGAAAAGGCTTATTTTGGGGGACCTGCTAACTCTCCGTGCTGCCGCGTTCTCAGAGCATTGTTTTTCGCTTATCCTTTATCTATTCAGTCCGTTCTTCTGGGTTGTTACTGCCAACTTCGAGGCTCTCCTCGTCTGTGCGTTGGACGACTTTCATCAAGCCGTGTACAATTTCGTGCATCCCATAACGCGGCTGTTAAATTGTAACGCATCAATTGTAGCTTCGTCTTTGTCAGCCAACATTAACTCTATAAAGCTTTACGTTACCGCCTAAATACAAGACTATTTATTAGTTCATTTCAATCAATACATTTGGACCAGCTCGAAAGCGATTTTAACAAAATTGTTCGCGTTAATTCATCGCATACAGACGAGGAAATATTGGTTTCGTGCTTAAAAAAAATGAATTTTTTTCCCATGCTTTTCATGAATTCGATAAATTTCAAGCTTCGTTATTGAACTTTGTGAGCTTGATAGAGTGGCCTAGACCTAACCGAGGTAGCATACATAAATATGCCTTTATTTAGTCCTGGTACTTTCCCACTCATTTATTTCGCTATTTTTTTAACGTTCTTGTTTTCAGCATTCGTTTTATTATTGCAATAGTTAGCGCTATTATTGCGATGCTTAGAAAAACGTGTCTGTCATTTTATGATTTATTTTCTGCGCGAAATCCAGCATTTGAAATGGCTATAGGTTATTTACACATAGACCAGTTTCAATCTTGTGCAACATAGGGGTTGTATCTAATGTAAAGTACCTCTCCCAATGATGTAGGTAGACAAAATTCATAAAATGTGATTTTAGAAATCTGCCTTCTAAATTTATTATTTATACGATGGCGGTTTTTCTTGTGGATACAACTCTTATTTTCCGAAAGAAATATCCAAATTATCGAATTTTGAAAAAGCTACCTCTATTTCAAAGTCCCAGTTCTATGTACAAGGAATAATAAAACCGAATTTGAAGGACAACGTAAGACTTTTCTAATAAGACGCAACATTTAGCCATAAGCCAGTAAAAAAAAAAACTACCGTGCACATATTACCGACGTTACCTAACGTCATCAAATCTATTGAAAGAAATTCCCATTGAAACGTTAAATAAGATGCAAATAACCAGCGTCTAGCGACCTTCATGTCAGCGGTCTCTGATCAGCACTTAGATGTAATGCAGGACAGTTTTTAATAGCTAGGCTTTTAGGCTGACACGGCTTAATGAAACTCATTTATTGAGGAAGCACTTTTGCTTTTTCTCATTCAACATGCCCTGTCCTAAAAACTGTAATCTGTTGAGTATCCTATACATTTTAAATATGAAGCCTACCATATAAAAAGGCTAATTAGCCGGAATACGTTAGTGGCACTTGCCTGCTAGCCAACAACGATGAGTAACAAATGATCTTCACATCCTACATATACGGGTGCAATGACATGCCAAGAGGGGCAGTTTGGATCTTGATTCTAGGCATATTTATGCAAATATCTGTGATAAGCATATCTCCATTACTTGAATTTATCAATTCTCTTTCTAATTCTGTCACGTAGTCCAATATCGCAGCCGACACAGGCACGCACCTTCTCTCTGATAACGATTTTTTCCAACGAGAGCTTGCAATTATGTTTTTGATAACCTCAATGGATAAATACGTTTTTTTTGCTCTTGTAATGACTTTATGTATTAGACAGAAGCCAGTGTAATAATAGCCGTAATGTTGGGCTAAAATACTTCAGGCAATAGAATGACGGATTGAAATAAGAGGCGCTTTGTATCACTAACGAGTGAGAGTTGTCAAATCTTGACATTTTCGCTCCGCGTGCGCTTACAGGAAGGGCGAGATGGATGTCGTTCTAGAGAGAGTATACCGCGTATTAACACTACTGGGCATTTCAACGACGGATGATCGTTTAGCGGGCTGACCGTCTCTAATCGATTGTCATCCACGGATGGCGTCCACGGTCAATCCTTCACACTTCAACTTCTTCTTAGACGCTTGACGTCGTGACCTGGCGTTAGGTAACAGAATCGTAACGGAAGACCAGGTACACGAAAGATCCCTTCCCCTAGTAGCTATTATCAGCGACACCTTGCGAGAAGGCTTCTAGATACGATTTTGGTTTAATATTGGTCTGTCCCGGCAAGCGTTGTCGGTGCTTCAGAATTAGATCCTCTGATGACGATTCGAATTTTCCAAAAGTTTCTATTGTTTCTATGGTGCGTACTGAGCAGTTCTTTAAAATGTTTACATCGAGGCTTGATACACATATCGGATGGCGATGGTTAAGATAACTAACTAGAAAAACGCGATATTTCAACGTCTAAGAATTTGCCAGTAGCTTTTGAGTCGTGGTTTGGCCTTACATTATGACTATATTCCTTGTTAATCGTTGCTGTCGACATACAATGAACTTGATTATCAAGATCGAGAAAACACTTACTGCGCACATGAATTTCTTGGCACTATTTCCACTGTCTGCCACGAAAGCTCAACTCCAGTGAGTGCAATTGATCACTGTGAAGTTGACTGAGATTGTTGAAGGCCACTGGGGGGCACGCGTGGCTCTGACACACGTAATGTGTGACCTTAAGGCGCCATTGTGCCTCACTCCGAACATGTTTCTGGCTGAATTGCATAAGATACCGATTCTTCTATTTGAGTAGTGAAGGTCTTTGTTGACAACGTATCGCAACGTCATATCCTGAAATCCAATAAGACGTCTTATTTCAGATAATCTAGGAATGCAGGTTACGCTGTGTTGTAGTAGCTGTGTTACGCTGTGTAGACCGTTTTCTAATGCGGACCTCGTGAAGGCTGTTTGATTAAACCGTGGTTCAATCGCTGATACTGAAGTTATATAAGTTGCCAAAAGAGACGCAGTTACATTGCCAAGTTCTTACTGTGGTCAAAATGATTGTAAAAATTATGAAGAGCCAGGTTTCTTCAAAAAGTAGACCGTTAAAGACACGTAAATAGGCTTGCAACACGTTTACCAGAACGCTCCGCAGACCTTTAACCAGGAAGAGCATCACCATGCCTTCGCTGCGTTGCCCCGGGGACCAACTGAAACAATCTGTTCTGCCTTGTCACAAAAAATCTTCACATTCACAAAAAAGGTATTTATTAGATACACAGCAGCTTGGTACGTGAACCGAAATCTGACAGTCCCATACCAACTTGATATTGTTACCTTTGTGCATCGCATACGCTTTAAAGTGATGAAAATGATGAACATTTCGTCCGACGACTGCACTTACGGAACGTAGTTGGTGTGTGACACGGTCCTTTTACTTACGACAGCGTCATGATCATTAGGTACTTGTAGGACAACATTTTAATAAGTACTATTCCCGTTAATATTACCAACCGACAAGGAGAAACACTTGAACAATATGACAAAACGATTCAAAATTTTGTCGTTGCTCAAGCTCGTGAAGAAGATGGGACACCAAACAGTACGTTCGCCAAAAAGGAATTTATTTTAAATTTCCACATTTAGCTTGATGAATTCGCTTTGCTGAAGGTAGCTTGATAATATTGGTATGAGACGATTGGCTACGCTATTATGAGAAATATTGAATGAGAAAGACAAGCAGCTAGATTGGCGAATAGCGGACAATTTTACATTAAATTTGCATCACACATTGGGAACATATCGTACCGTCCACATGAGATCACGAGATGACTTGGTTTGGTTTGTATCAAACTGTAAGGAGCAAGCAGTAATATTTTCTCAATAGGATTACGCTTCAAATTGTGCCCAATAGGGAAATATTTCAAGTGATTCGAGTAATCGATTAATTCGCTAAACTATCCACGCGCATCCATCTGTCCAAATCTGTAAAATCATAAAATGTTATGGCCCTTCGCCAGACCGCAACCACTCGGCATCGTACTTGAAGGCGTAACATTTCAAAAAGTACAAGGCGTCGTATCCTCACATACACCTTGGGCCTTTGTGCCTGCAGTGTCCACCTGACTTGACAACTCGAGCCTACGAACCATATGGAAAAGAATTTGTTGATTGGGTCATAATTGAAGGGCGGTAAAGGGATAGTGAGCTTCCTAGTAAAATCATTTTTATCTATGAAGTCGATTTTGCTCATAAACATGCGAAGTTATCGCAATCCGAAGTGACCACATGTGTTCTACGCAAAGAAAGTGCATCCCATACGTTACACTGTTGGGTACAGATTTTGGGTTGAAAATATCACTGGACCATTTTTTTTAAAGACGCTGCCAAGGGTATATAAACAGCCTATGGTGAGCAGTGTTGGGGCGCGATGTTTTTGTTCCTTAAATATTTACAATAAATAAAATACTTATTTATATGGACCCATTTTATACAACAAAATGATGTTTTTGCGTGAGCTTTGCTGTTTATTAGTATTCCTTGCACAGGAGGGCCTGCATCGGGAGGATTTCGGCATTTTGACGGACTGATCCTAATAGAACTCTACCAAGGGAAACACCGGACAGTGGTTGCTCTAAGCACGCATGCCCACATGTTAATCACTGTTCTCTAAGCCCCCAGAGTACTGTACTGAGCGCGAACTAGGCCAAGCCTAAGTAGTGCGAACCTATACAGACCGCACATTTGCTCAGCCCTCTTGCATTCGAGATATTAAGTGGCTCTTGCCCCACCAAGACTAACCTACTAAAAGACGGCCTGTCAGCGGCTGGCGATTATTACCGAAGATAAACATATAAGGCAACTTTTGCTGCCATGTCTTTGATTAAACATACCGATGGGAAACGTCATCGCTGCACTTAAATGAATTAATTAATTGCATCCAGGGTTTGAGAAGCGAGGTATAGAATAGGCAAATGAGGAGTGTTTTTTTTTTTTTCTTTTAATACATTCACACAATGCTACTATAACATTTTATATACATTAGTATTTATTAGGTTACGTTATTGACGCAACAATGCGACCCGCTCTATCAGTATTAAGTCTTCGGATGCTGGGCACGGTACATGCTGATTCGGTTGCCTGTCGCACCCTGATTCATCAGTCGTTAAAAATAAGCTATACTGACTGCTAAACCGTAAGACATATTAATGATAACCGTACGAACAGTCAAGTAAAAACTGCAATGCCCCATTATCTGCAAACTGCCATCTCGCCCAAAACTTCATAGGGCATTTTGCAAATCAGCAGTGCTTTCTGACTCACTCAAATTCGTAACTTTTAACCTGATATTGTTCTCTGGTGGCAGATGGCGCCTCACACACAGAGGCGACTTTAACTATATGAAAGCTTAACGCAAGATTCGATATTTACATCTGCAGAAACCTGCTACGATTTGTTGAAACCACATTTACCTGACCTTCTTACTCCAGTTTTATTCAGGTTAGTAGACCAGATGAGTTTTCAAAAGTTTCCCAGCATCTAAACAAGTCATGTCCATAACGACGTGCACCGCCAGTCTTGTAGCTATATTTAGGTGTTCTTGACGAATATTAATTTATACGCTGTTTAAAACGTTTCTATTTGAAAACGGGGTGTGATGGCGACTCATAATAGTACCTTTTTGACCGAGAATGAGGTCGTAGGTATAAAGATAGAAGTAAGAAAAGCAGCACGGTCGGATGGGATACCACCGAAGGTTGTAAAACACTTGTTAACCAACCACACAGAGACCACTCAAAAAACGGTCACCAAACCCCTAAGATAAGAAAGACCACTTCTCAAAAAAGCTGAAAAATACGAAGCTTGCAAAGGCTTTTGACCGAAGCCAGTCTGTTACCCCAGTACAAT
This sequence comes from Varroa destructor, assembly GCF_002443255.2. NCBI lineage: Eukaryota > Metazoa > Arthropoda > Arachnida > Mesostigmata > Varroidae > Varroa > Varroa destructor. The sequence continues at coordinate 7,834,800 of NW_019211458.1, forward strand.
GAATAAAGTATTGGGTTCAAAGTGAGTCGATCGACACATTTAGCCATAGAGGTAAAGTATACTGGAAGAAAATGAGAAAAAAGTGCGGAAGTGCAGGGGTATGTGTTCGGCTATTCTTCTGGGAGTAAGATATACATTTAGCTTGATGTGCTGAGAAGTAATCATGGACAAGCTGCAAAATACGGGACAGTCCCTGTATCTCCGACGTGTTATCTCTGACTAGCCAAGTGACCCAAAAAATCCGAGCAAAAGATTGCACTAAGTACGAAATCATAGTAGAAGCGCCGTAGGAAGGTGCGTCCTAGGACTAGTTCTATGGAACTTCACCTACGACAAAACACTCGCAATATTCAGGCTATGAGGAATAAACGGGGCAGCTTATATAAACGACTTATTGTTGGTGATTGCTACTAGGACAAAGACAGAAATGGAGACTAAGATAAATACAGCGTTGGACAACGTGGCAAACTCGATGGGTATACGCCAACTGGAGCTAGCAACTGAAAAGGTTAGGTTAGGTTAGCTTCACTGGAAGGTAGCAATATAGGGATCTGAAAATTACTTCGGAATGATACCAAGTCCAATTAGTTAAGGTAGTTAGATATCGAGGATTGAAGCTTTGCCAAGATCTGGTAAGAAGTGCGCATATAAGGCAAGCGGCAAAGGAAATCGATACAGCCGCTTAAAGCCTGAACTCGAGAAATGACCACAAAGAAGGAGAAGGAGCTACTTGCCTTAGGGGGAAAGTCCATAGTAAAAGCTACGAAATTAACGAAAAACACGTACATTTGCTAGAAGATAAAATTCTTCAATACAATTGTTGCCGTAATTTTCTCACCTATAAAGAATCCTTCAAAACAGGCCCAGAAGACTTCTATGAAATGTCCAACTCTTCTGCGAATCGCCAGAGCGTGATTCCAAGATTCTTCAACAAAAGCCGTTTTGCTTCTTCCACATTTTCATTTATACATGCTCTAATAGATTACTTAAAACAAGAGTTGTATCCAAGGCTATCTCGTTCGTCACGAGATTGTTGATAATACTTGTCCAGTGAGTGAAAAGAAATGTATGAGGATTAGAAATTTACCTGAGAGACGGTTAGGCAGCATACTCTTTAGTGATTTCAAGAAGAATGGGCTAATGTATCGAGGGTTGTTACATGCTTTCAGAGATTTATACCAAAAATTAAAGCACGGAAAACACTTCGGAGAATCGAAGTGTCATCTGACGCAGATTCTTATTTGTCACAAATGTTTCTGAGGATATGTTCAAACGTGCCAAACAACTCGTGTATACTATGTGACAATGAGACTAGCACGATGAAACACTGTCCACGGAAAAGAGGTTGAAACTGACAGAAAGCAAGGGCGACCATTTAGGACCTACGCGGTACTGAGCAAGATGCTTAACGATAAAAAAGAGCTGGGCGGCGGTCTTTGATTATATCTTGAAACTGATGAAGACAAGGGTCAAAAGAGACTAGGAATGAAAAAGACACAATTACAAAGCTCAAGCTGTTACATCCCTGCATGGCTTGAAACGATAGTGTCTGTAGACTGGAACTATTTAGGATTAAGGCAAGGATTGGCCTAGTACCAAAAATAAGGAAAGGTGCGAACTTAATAAAACACTTGTTGAAGCCCCATAGTATCATGGAAAATACCTTTAGTCCTATTCATCATCAACGGGTTTAAGCGTTAATAATTTAAATAGAAGGACCATCTCTACCTGATTAAGTAAAAACGGTCCATCACTGCCCAAGTCTTGTGGTATTTACGTATAACTTTCCGATAATTTGCTTCGCTCCGCCTTTACAGTTTGTATATACGAAAGTTTCAATACTAACCGTACATGCAACATCACTTCGCTAACATCAGTAGCCAGCAAATGTTTTCATTGCGTTTCAATTTGGCGGTACGAGTATTTTTACTTTGCAAACCTATTGATGCAAATTTCATAATTAAGTATCTACATATAATATATAAATATATACAGGACAATTTTTATATACTGTGTACAGTTCTTATTTTTCAGTGTGGAAGTCGTTTCTAGCGGACCAATTGAACGACTGTAGAATGGCTAAAATTAGGTACTATAAATGCATGGGGGTACTATTCTTATTAATCTAGAATAATTAAAATCTCTTCACACTATTTGTTCCTCTAAAAACACTATTCAGTCTTCGTTCGATTAGAAAGTCCAATAATATAGGCAGTATCTTCTCTGTTAAAACAATTAAAGATCTCTAATTAGATACAATTAACTATATGGTAAGGAAAAAATTATATCAAATATTTGCTGACTCAGCAGGTACGTAATTCTCTGCGGTTCGAATGAGATATATAGTAGCTAATTTAAATGCAAGTTTCATAATGTTAACTTGATTCTGTCGTTAAATTTTGTGCCGGTAACTAAGCCAACGTTAATTGCAACCCCTTCACTCTAGCTAGCCTAGCTTTGCAGCATAAAATTTGCTTAAAAAGCTAGTAACTAGGGCTGGCTGGCTGGCTGGCTGGGTAACTTCGGACGAGTTGTTTCACTCGCCCCGTATTTTTTTCATTCATACATTTGTGCACATCTGCACAAGATCTTGGAATATATTTACACAATGTGGTTACATGGATTCTAGAACAGTGCCGGGCCCAAAGCCATCGTCGTGATGCTGAACGGCTTTATTCCAGTTGCGATCGCTTCTTTAAGTAGACTTCCATCCAAGAAAAATGATACAGTTTAATCAGAGGAACAATTTCTACAAATAAATTCCCCGAAAAGGATAACTCACCTGCACCCCTATAACCATCTGTAGTCTAGCAACAGCCTTAGATAATATGTGTTAGCTGGGGCACGTTTGATTGTTGCTACAACAATGATAAACTCTAGGTTAATTAGAAAACCAAATTTTAGAACCAAACTATAGAGTACGTGTCAAACTGTCATCGTGTTGTTTCTCGACTCTGTGGCAGGGAGGGTTACTACGTAACGGGTTTGCCTACGGAAGATGGATGATACGTAATGTTCTAGGTTCGAACCCTCGCGTAGACACACCTTGTTTCGTGCTAGAAGCCAGCCGTGTGAAGCAATGCCCAACGGCTTGAACGAGCCTACAGCTCGAAGCATTTCATCGTCATGCTGCTTAACCTCAATCCTTCTGATTTCGCCACACATTTATAAACAAAACTAAGCGACAACCCTTAAAAAAGATCGAAACACCAAAAACAAACGTTATGCTTAGATAGACAAACATAAAAAAAAAGGCTAGTAACTACCTACTGGTAGAATAAATGAGCCTACGAAAAGGTAACAGCAAACAGTCAACCATTATTGATCGAGAATATATGGCAGCTTATTCGTCGCCTATATTTCGGAATATAGCAAGCCGACCTTGACGATACGGCCTAAGCTCTGTAGCAGCCACCACTCTTTACTACGTTTTTGGAAAGTTTCTTTTTTAACTCTTACCCAATCGTAACGCTGACAACAACAACAACAACAACTAAATATTACTAGCAAAGTATTATGAGTGACGCAGATAAAAACTGGTATATAAGTAGTAATTATTGCTTTTTGTGTTTTCAATTCTTTTCGCCTGCTGACCGTCATATGCTCTATGCAGGTACGGAAACCTCTCGTTGATACACAATGTGTTCTATATAATAAGAAGTAACATACTTTATATATATATATATTTGTGTACGACGATCAGCAAAAAAACTAGCAGAGTTATTTTTTTTGTTCCCTTATGATTCGAATAGTACTTGGTAGCCATCTTAAAAATATGTGACTGGAAATCCTTGGCTGAACCGACTGCGGACTAATTGCAGTTCTATTCGTTGGTATTATCTAACATATTAATAAGTAACTGTGGCCACAAATAGTTTCGGAGAAATATTAACAAATTTGCGTGTGATTAACCAGGCTGGCTTTTTGACAAATATTTTTCACTTACTAATAACCTTATCTCATTGTCCCGCACTCACGTTTCTTTATTATTTTTTTCCACATATCACATGCGATGACCAGCTTCCTTTACAATAAGTTGGGTTGTACGCGTCGCGAGAAAGCCTCGTTTGCACCATTGGCCTTTCAGGCCTATCAATACAGGGGTCCGTTCTGATGAGTAACTGTTTGTTTACCCTATTATCCAAACTGGGCTCAAGCTGATGGCAATGGGGTATTTGTCAATGTTCAGCAAACAAGCGTTAGACCGAAGACGTTGCCACTTACCCTTACGGCATGCATCCGACTAAACCCACTAAACACAATAAGCAGACATGCCGCTCAGTGCTATACACGTCTTTCGTTCTTCTGTAGAAAAAAAGCGGAAGAAGTGAAAGGCAGGAAGGGGAGATATTGGTTGTGGAGGCGCAAACACTTTTTTTTCGACTGAACGAAGAAAGTAAACAGTCAAGACAGCTGGCGCCTAGGTAGCGTACAAAGTATCAGAGAGAAAGACCACGCGCATTCGGTCGGTCAGAAAAAGGCAGCAGACTTAGGAAGCCATTTTCCCTATCATAAACCACTTGACGTCAGCTGTGAGTGTCATACAAATACGACAGGCAAAGAAATAAATGCCGGTGAGCCTTATTATTTATGTGACCATTATTTACCTTAGTAATTTTTCAGTCGCTTATTTGTCCTGAAAATATGCAAATGGAGTAAACTGCATGTATCTTATAGACTCGACGAATCTTTTTTTTTGTACAAAAACCAAGCAAAAATACGGCTATAAAAAAATATTCTTCTTCTTTTTCCTGCCATTTCACCGTTTGTGCTTGCGGCCATAGTGAAGTTCTGGAAGCGTAAAACGTGTAAAAGTGCGCCCATCTAAAGAAAATCTCCTACGGCTTTGTAGTGCATCAGAGTAAACGTCACAAAAGAAAAAATTTTAATTATTATTACTATTTTTTTAATTAATATTAACTATTGTTTATTTATTGTTCATGCACACTAACTTCAGCTGAGAACAAGTCACGTAGTGATCTTCAGGGAAGTTCAACTCTGTGTATAATCAACTAGCAATCACTAACAAAAAGATAATGTATTTGGCCTATGACGGATATGGTAGTTTGTCGTGTCGTTTCCAGCGATTTGAGGGGTCGTTCGGAATCGACTATATGGTGCCACTTTCTTAGTATGTCAAGCCTCTAACAATGCACCATTCGTTGCCTATTGAGCTTGCCTTGCTTTCTCCATTTGGATATCCAGAGTGAGTTAGTTGCTTATTATGATGCACCCTTTTCTGGTTCGGCTATCTCATCTTATGACTTTTTTGACCTATATATATATATATATATATACTAAAAAGGACACTAAAGTTTGATATCGTTGCTACTAACTCGAAGTCATACGTCCGAAAGCTTAGACATAAACAAGGAGGCCTTAGTCGATCTATTGCCCTAATAAAATTCCCAGTTTCCTACTCTCGCTTTGTACTTTCTCTGACGATGTTTTATACTGATTGAGATAATGCCTCAGCGGTAAAAATCGATTCAGGATACAGTAGAAATTTACTTAGTAGGATATACTACAATCCGCTGGTTAGTACGTTTACTTACCACACTGGCTTTTATTTACCAGTTATACAATGTCGCGTTCCTTTCAAAAGTTGCGGAGCATGTAACTGCAATCGACACACTCGGTATATTGTAAGTAATATGATAGCAAAGTAGTTTCGGACGTTTAACTTGGCAGCCAATTTGAGAGGGTTATCCGTATAAACCCCTGCCGGCTAAATAAAGTAGAAGACCAACAAGATTTTAGGGCCGGACTGAAAACTGTGCTTTAAACCTCGTTTATAAAATGTAGGGCAAAAATACAAAAATTCCCAGTTGAACCTTTCACTTTTTCAATTTTTGCGAAATAGCAACGCAAACGAAAATAAGACTTTTACGCGCTTATGTCATATGAGTGTTTTCTAAGGTCTTTGTTTTTCTAGTTTCCAGATATGAATAATCTATCTACCCTTAGGTCAATTTTCATCTTTAGATTAAGGGTAAGTTTGCTCGGAAACTCATTGCCGTATTTACGTAGATGGCGTATGCACTAGTGCGTTTTTCATACCGTTACATAAGTGCTGAAATTCTCCAAAATGCAATAAAAAATCACTTGGTCTATTATTTTGGATCGCATTTAAATAATCGAGCATCGTATTACATAGCCTTTACGAAAACGAATAGGTTGGTCGAGACAGCCGGGGACACTAAGTAAATGGCCATCGCATGAAGGTCGGAACACAACAAAAGGACACCATACGTAAGTGGATAGATAGGCCACGAGACTATTGCTGACATTGGCTGAACATCTGTGTCTGTCTCTTCAACGGAAAAACGTAGGAGCTGTAGACGAAAACGAAAGGATGTCGTTTCTGGCTCGAATCGAGCTTTGATCTCGCCAATAACTCTCTTGTGGCCCTCTTCCAATTGTTTGCCAGTATGTTTCCATGGAACAGGACAAGCTTTTTCGGCCTGCTGCCCTTATATTGTTTGTTGGCCCTTATGTTTCTATCTCCTGGCAACAACCGTCCTTGTTCCTAGATATGACAAGGTTATTCTCCTTACAGGGTTTTGATAATCGTCTGTTTCTCTTTTTGCTTGAGAAGATTTCGCTTAATATCTCGTAAAGCCTTTTACTGTCTTCCTTTTATATATAAGTTTATATATGTAAGTCGATACAAACGTAAGTTTCCGTTACGTTAAGCGTTATGATATCTGTAAAAGTCCTGCGGCCGTCGAGACGGCATGAAGCGATTGATTATTGTTACTGTGCCATATGAAAAAGTATAATGCCTTTAAGCACTGAAGTACTTATGAAGGTGAGTCGATGCTTTACTGAAACTCACTTCCGCCTTTTGTTAATTTTGCAGACGTTTTATTCGCCGTTCCACCTAAAAATTATTTTGTGTTAGCTCTACGGCACGTTCCTAAGACAGTTATTTTAGGGAGGAACAACAATAAGATACGAGCGCAGTATTCTTCGTAAAACATGATTTCCACGTGGCCCACCACCGCTCAAGACGATATTCTCAGGGTACTATGACAGACATTGGGTTGCTTATTAAGGGGGCTGAACAACTAGGGTACTGATGTATCGAAGCGTATGTACATGCTAACCTTACAACTATAATCCTAAAAGGGTCTAATTGAGTTATTACATTTGAAAGCTCCAAAAACGCAAGGAGAACCTTTCTCACGTCCCATCTGCAAGCTTTTAAAAATTTATAGACCGTTTTAGACGGATACTTGATTAAAAACAAACATTTTCCCAAAGACGACGGGCAAAGAATATAGGGAATGTGATGAGCTAGCTACTGATTCGTCGCAAAACACAATTAATAAGAATTTATTTTTAATGATGTTACTGTAATCGATTCTTGGAAAGAATTAGAGGAAGCGCGTGCTTTAATTATTGAAAAGCCTGAAAAAAGCAACTTCACGACTCAGTTTATTTTTTTCTTTAATGTTCGAATTTTGATGTCTGGTATTGCCGTTAAGCATTCCATCACACGGCTGTCTTTAAGCACAAAACGAAGTGTATCTTTAAGACTAGCAGGCAGGTAGTATATACAGAACCCCAAACAAAATAAACTTTCATTTTTATTTACATTTAAATAATATTTGCATTGCAAAGGGGTCGATATAAATTGTATCAGAGATATTCGAGATTATTACTGTGCTCCTTGTTGAACGCGCTCGTCATGGGGGGGGGGGGGGGCTATTGATTCACAAATTTCATTCGGTGCAATGCAGAATTCTTGCACAATTGCGGCTTTTCAACCTTCGAGTATCATCAGTTTTCCAGCGTAGAGCTTATCTCCAGGGTATCCCCCACAAGAAGTTAGCTATTGGCGTCTGGTATGGAAAATGGGCAGGGTATTTTATGGGGCCTATTCGTTGAACCCATTCGTTTGGAAAATTCTCACCCAGATATGCTTTTGTCTCACGATGATATTGCGCACGTGCTCTTCCCTGTTGAAAATCAACTTGTTTCCTTCAAAAAAATTCCCTTATTCTTGCATTATTATTCTTATAGCTTATTCCTTAACATCTTCTTGCAGTAGGCTCAGATAAGTAATACTAGTCAGGGAAATGTAAAAAACGAACGGCACAATTAATCGTTTGCTTGAAATTTCACGCCGTACAGAAATTCCTGGTATATCTTTATGGTGTTTTTGTCTAACAAGTGGAATTGCTTTACAGTTGCTTGTCTCGCTTAATTGTTCCATTAAATTTGAATGTAGCTTCATCGCTACGAACAATCTTCACTGAAAATTATGTATTTTTGTTCACGTCTTTGCAAACGGCATCCACATGGCTGTTTCCTTCAGTGTGGATTTTTGTGTTGACCGCTGTTAGAATGGAACTTTTCTATTAACAATGTCTCCAAATGTGATAGACAACTGATTTACTTAGGTCAAACTCTGAGGCGTGATCACTCGACAGATTGGTAGTATGTTTGCTATGCCTTTTCAGGAAAGCTCGTTGATATTCTTGGAAGATTGTCTAATAACATCTTGGAGAGCTCCATCTATTTCAAACTTATACTTTGCCTAGTTAATTGTAGGTTACGTAAATGGGTCTGCTTGAAACTCCGTGCACTATTGTTTTTGTTACATGATCATTCTTCGAATGGCGCTTTAAAATAACTTTTCCCTGCATGAAAATGCATCGTGATGTACTCAATTTTCAATTGTTTACACAACGAAAAAAATCGAATGGTCGGAATGTTAAAACTGTTAAACGGTTAAACATTTTATAGGATATTCTGTGTATATAAAGTGCTAATCATAGTCTTTCCCTTTGCGATCGACGTTTACCTTTGCTGGTACAGAAAGTGAAGCCTTACACTACAGAAGATGGGTCGAATAGAAAGATCGTTGGGTAAGTTGCCCCATCCCACAAGGGCAAGAGAAAACGATGTATTATTACACGCTGTGCTGGTTATTCGAATTGGTATTTTCTATCCCTCAACGATAAACCATGACGACGCGACTATTGACATTTACCGCTTGTAGTTATGTCACAATTTGAGTGATTGTCAGGACTCGTATGCCCGTTGTCCAAGCTTTATGGTCATCATTGATTTTTTGGGTCTTTGGAGTTTTCTAGTAGAAAGAGTGTTCCGACAACGACTGAGAGCGTAGTCTATGTAGACAGGCATCGAGAAGAAGTTTCGAGTATTGAGCAAACGGATAGTTTCTACAGTACGGAATGAAATGGAAGGTTAGGGGGTCGAAAAGGTAAATGGACATTTCAAGTTGGCTCGCATCTCGGTGCCCTGCTTTGACGGCCGTGCGTGGTACAGCACGGAAAAAACCAGAACGTGTGCGTTCAGGAGAAACTAAGTCTAGGGCAGGAGGTCTGGCGGACCAACTAGCAGGCAATCGCCCGGGCGAGCGATGTTGACTTGGAGAACCCTTTTCATGAGCGGAGGCAAACTAGAATCGTCTCGCTTTCGTTCTTAACGATCTCTGTAGGAACGCTGCTATCCAAAGGACGACGAATTAACTTGGTGATGTGTTGCGAGGGCGGATACAATGTTCATTAGTAGAAAAAAAAAGGAACTTGCTTGAAAGCTTTCTATGCGGCTGGCTGTATTATATTAAGATAGTCGGTTCGTCGATCAGTCAGCCTCTATGAAACGCGAAGAAAAGGCTCCCTTAAGGAACGGAGGAAACGAAAGGCGGAAAAGCTGCTGCTACTACTGCTCCGTCTCTTGGTGAGTAGAAACCTCCGAGAAAAACGCGATGAAGGGAAGTGCTCTAGCAGAAGTGAACCCTTCGCGGATGAAGCAAACGTTCTATGAACCACGAAGCCACAAAAAATAGAGAGGAAGCAGCCACCAACGAGAGGACTAACGATTAGAGATGGTCAAGAAGAGAAAAAATGCACACGAAAGAAATGAGAAGGAAAAGATGGCAATAGAGCCACCAGCTGCTGCTAGTCCTACATTTTACGTTATTTTAAGATGTTCCCCTGATGCTGACGATGGGCCGTTGAAAGCATCATCGACTCTCTTAGCATCGGCTGGAGCGCGATGTGCCGTGGTACGAAACACAAATGCAAGGGCAGACGTCGCAGAATCGCAAACGATCCGGCTATGCCCTGAAAAAGCACTAGTATAGAGTAACACAACCGCACATACGGTCATACAAGACGGGCATACGCTTACAACAACGACCCCAAGAGCAACAACAACGACATCCACAGGAGGAAAAAGAGAGTGAATGGGAGCTGGGAGCAAGGAAATAGGTAAACACGTTCTATGAATACGCACGTCATTGTGTTCCAGTCAAAAGCAGCAGACAACTGGGCCAGCTCGCAGCACTGGTAATCAATTGGACGTATTCAAAACGATGTTATAAGTGATAATTCGCATATGTGTAGAGGTCAGTTAACGGTGGAAAGCAGGAAAAAACGTAAAATAGTATTTCCATAAAGAAGTTCCTAAATGAGCAAAGCAGCTCCATAAGGCACAAGGCACAACTAAAAAAAAAAGCTGGAAGCAAAAGCTCATAGAGAAAGAGTGTTTACCTAAGATGTTTATAAGGTCATGCAACTTGGCCTTAACCGACTGCCATGAAAGATGTACACATCAATGAATACAATCGGAGTACGTTTGTAATTTTGTATATTGAGCATTGTACGACACATTGTATAAAAAACAAATTGACAACTTGTTCCTTATATATCGTACATGGCTTGGTGAATATAAACAACAGATATGTGTAGTTATCCTTTCTTCCCAGTACCAGCAGGCCATAACTATGCTCGAGCACATTGTGGATGATATTTTTGGTGCCGCTGCAATACGCTTCGAAATATAACTAGCTTCTGTAAAGTCACAGTAGATCCTGATCAAGTAAAAGCCATCTCTTCTTTACGTACGTTTCCACTTTTCGAAGATATGCAACATGGCGAAATACTTTGCGACGGCCGCCTTTGTTTACTCGTTAGTATATAACCATTGCTGACATCTCAGTAGGTTCGTCCAAAGTAGGAGTGTGGTAGTTCGACTCGCTTTGGCTCTCAACCTTCTGTGCGGATTGAATTTTGAAAAGTCTTAAGTTATTCCATAATCTGAACCCGGGGTCCACGTAAGTTAACAGTAATATATATCCTTTCTTATACTGTTTGAGGTTAGATGGAAGACGCCATCTAGCATTAGTTCAATAGGTCGACTCAAGCCAAGGCAGATGAACACGGCCAAACCTTACCGCTACACCTTATCCGTAAAAGGAAACGCTGTGTTTTAAACACGGCCTTCTTTTTTCCACCGGATATGGGGCCTATCCTGATTGGGATCACATCCCTGTATCATGAATCTTCTACGCAGGTTACTTTTGATTAACTGGATGTCACCTATACGTGGATTACACTATATATGATAGAAACGATCAGACTGATCCCTTATAGTAGTCTTCTTTCGTTGCAGGTTTTTGCGGACAACAAGTGCGGACTTTTCACTATCGATACCGGAAGAACAAAGGTGCTTGACTGAGTAGACTGACATAAATCCTTGTAACAAATAATTCTTAAATAAAAATAATTCTCTAAATGGCATCGATAGCAGCAAATGCGGGGGTAAAGGGCATATTTACAAATTGCTCCCCGTTTCTCTATATCTTTATTAAGAAAACGAAATATAATAGATAGAGGGGGGGGGGGGGGGATCATCACTAGTAGCATCCAACCTAAAGATCGATACAACTAAGACTGATAAAAATTAATTTTTTCTTGTGTTATAAAATATATTTCTAGGTGGTATGGAGTCCTAACGTCCTACATCTCTATTAAAAAACTAGATAAAAGCTCATGCTTCCTGAGCTCGGTTTAGCCTACATCAAAAAATCGGTTGTATCCCAGACGACACCCATTTTGACCAAGGTGACCCTTGATGGTTACGGTTACGTGGTCGCTACTTATAGATTAACGTCTTTAAATAATACACAGTTGAGCCCTATTTTTAAAAAGGAAGGAGAACATATAACTCAAAGCAATTCACTGTTCTTCGTAAAAAAGGTTTGCTTCGATAAACACTGAATACTCAAAACAATCTTATATACGCGAGTGTTCGTTCTAATAAAAGGAAACAATTTACTTTTACAATAAACAGATGAGAGACTTGAACGCATGAGTGAAAAGGCTAATTTTCTAGTTGCAAATCGTTTCAGCGTGAAAAAGGCGTAGGAAGTTAGCCTGACGCGAGAAAATAATAAGCGGTACACGTGTGGGGGTAGCCCCTCACAATAGTTCCCTATCATAGGATTCGTTTTTTTCCTTACAGGCTGGACAGGCTATGGAGGCGACCTCCGAAAATGAACAAACTTATTGCGGGTAGCCAGATCACACCCAAAAAATGGGGGTCCTTCAAGCGATTGTTATTATATGCGGAAGCTCTACCTTTAAATGTTCATGACAACCGAAAAAACAAAGCAACGCATTGCAATAGCTTATTATTATTATTATTATGGCAATTTATGCTTGCTCGTACGGGCTGTTTCCTCAGTTTTACAAACACGATCAGTATGATGGCGCGCACTTCTACGGTGTTTTCTGTTAGAGCTATTAATACTAACATTACGTTTCTAGGACAGTTTCGCTAATCCCTTTACGAAATGTATCCCGCCAGGAGCTGCGCCAGTTTGAATACGACATGTAGCTTTTTACGCGGCGTTCTGCCGGGCACATAATATAGATATACTCTTCGCCGTCTGTGTCCTCTGGATGACCGAGCGATCTAAGTGGTTGTTGGTTTGTTCGGTTACTCGTCACCACCGCCATCTGTACTACAGGCCTCTACCCGTTATCATGTCTTGTAGGAGGCAGTGGCCCGAAAGAGAGCAGCAGGGGCTAGCACCTGCATTCACACGAACGCGGCTACCGAACATTCCCTGAGCAGCACCAGAACGGTTGCAACTCTTGCTAATACTAAGGCTGCCGTTGTTACCTCCGCTAGCGCTCTCAAAGGCCACACCCTCTCGTCACCAAAAATATAATAGTATTTACACGTTGAATCGTCTGTCACTATGACAATATTGCCCTGCGCCACATCGGAACAAAGATTGAGCATAAGTCTTAGTACGCCGTGCTGTATTTGTGTTCGTTTATATATACTTGTAATTGTAGTAACATGGAGGATGCCGTCATCGTTCGCTTAACAGATTCCAGCCGAGCTCCCTATACGTCGGGTTTTTACAGCACAAAATCATTGTTGTCCTTCTGATGTATAGATACAACACAGCGGATGCCCCGCTTTCCGTTCCTTACTCGACTTTCCCTTTCCTTCTCTCCTTTTTCTTCCCCCCGGGGCATCGTATCGTCGAAAGAAAGAATTTTTTTAGGGAACCGCGATGGCAAAAAAAACGCTTCGACAGCGTTTGAGGCTGCTGTTTTGATTGCTGGCAGATGCTACCGGGTGCTAGCAGCCGGCCGCAGTAGCAAAGTTTCTGAAGGGAGATGCAGACGAACGATGCCTTGATGCGCGACAGCTGAACTTAAACGGTGGAACCAAGTAGCGCGATATGGTAATCAAGGGCTTTTTACGTCTCTCCATGAATAGTCTTAGCAGGTTCATCTAAACGATAGGATTTTGCCAGCTAAGCAGTAATTGGCGGTACTAAGAGCTGTGATGAAACTCAAATAGATTGACATGAATAATTCGCATTTGCAGTAATGGCTTAGCAAAAATTTTCTTTCTCATTCATAAAGGTATGACTGTATCGTATAATGAGCTTCTGTTAATGCAATTGGTGGCGCACTCGTCTGGTAAAAGGAAATTACATTGGCAAAAGCAGTATTGCAAGCGCTCACGCCTCTTCGCTGCGCCCGCAAAATTCACTGAGAATAGTGTTCAGTTCGAGAGTAAGCGCTCATACGTGGCGAAGTAGAAAGAAATTACTCAGAATAACACAGAAAAATTTCGTTAGCCTTGTACCAGTTTCTACAAGAGAACGTTTTGTTAGAAATAATACTATGGGTACTGAAATGTTCATTTGCATAAAACTACGGACAGCTGTTGCGGTTAATTTAGGTCTCAGTGACTCGTTACGTTTTCCTATGTAAGGAGTGCATGGTGTAGAGCAACGTGTTTTTTTCGGGAAAACAACGATAACAGAGGAGTTTGCTTCGTGAACAAGTATTTGTGTGTGTTAAGTATTGCCACCGTAAAGGCCACGTTCTTCATTCAGCAAATTCGGTTGGTAGATTCGATCACGATAATCAGCATCTTACCCCTCTGATAAATAATCACGTTAGTCGTAATAGGACCACAGACTGTGCCAATGTCGTTTTTTTCTTCTTTCTTCGAAAGTCTTATGGTGCCATCACGGTTCATTCGCATTATTGACTATCTCCTCGATCGTCAAAATGTTTACAAAGGGGTATTTTCGGTTTATAAGCACCTTCAAATGAGTGATAATTCATAAATCTTTGCGCGTGCCGTTAGCAGCTTAATCTATCTGCATACAGACAGGAATCCCATGGCACTTAGACCCTTATTAAACGTGTAAACGTAAAAATGCCACTCAACTAGATAGTAGAAACTCTATTTCTATTTATAGATAGATAGATGGATAGATAGGATAGGATAGATGGGGTAGGTAGGTAGATAGATAGGTATTGCACGACTTCATTGTGTATCAGTGTATATTTATTTCCTGCGAAAAAGTCTTACAAATATTCACTGGAATTAGCCGTTCGCTAAATCTATTGGCAGTCTGCTTTCTGCTCTTTGTTTTATTATCAACACAAATTCGAACTCAGTTATAGATTTAAGAAAGCATTACACTAACAACATATTAAATGTTAAACTTTAGTTGTTTTTGTATATAGTTGTCTGCGCACCGAGTCTACGATCGATCAAACGTGTGTGCTACATGATTGTTGTAAGACATGTGGTAACAGCTTTATTTTGCCGCAGTATCGTATGCATTTACATGAAAGTAACGCGTTCAAGTCGGTAATCTCTGATGCGCCTAAAAGGAGAAACAGGAAATAACGAGATATACCAATGCCAAGATTTTTTCTTCATTGTAAAAGCGTTAGCTTGCTTTTACTAACTTCTAGAGACGAGTCATCACGATCAAATCGTTCTTCTGCTCTCCGCCCTTACTGCCCTCCTGTCTTCTATTCTTTCGCAGACCTTTCTTTTTTCTAGGCCAGAAAAAAAACTTGCCGCCTATACAGTTGGCCATTGTGGGTGAAAATCGTGGGTTGCGTAAGATGACCGCCGTTCGGCGGACGCTGATTTGTACCGCTGCTATGTCTAAATTTCTTTATTCTATTGAAGCATGTAGTAATCATATTGTATATACAAACACTACTTTGAATGGCAGTGGTACGGTTTGTTTTCTGGCACATATTTGACAGAGTAGCTCTTTCAGTCCATAGAACTCGTCAGCCATTATATTGACGGCGGCTTCTCGATGAATATGGCTGTGATTCGTTGAGGCTCCATCTTGCCGGTTAACTTCTACGAATAATTAGCTGCGTTATTTTACCTTACATACATTCAGTCATTCCGCAGTTCGTTACACAGTACATTTTATGATACTATTCTTATAAAAGAACCCTATTTGATCACTATTTGATTGTGGCTAGCCCTTTGCTAGGAAAGAGCGAAATCAATAATGGCAGCTGAAACAGACACGATGGCATAAAAAAAAAACTTGCTAGCCACAGCGAACATCTCTAATATATAATACGTTTATAATTCAATTACGCTTCGACGGTCAGACAGAGCAATGCACACGTACGAGACAATGCATTTTGTTGGCTTAGTGAAGACCTGCGTTGTGAGTGAAGATTACTAGTCATACTTACTTACTTACTAAATCGTATTTACCTGGCCACCGATTTAATTTGTACTTTTGACATAAGACCTATTGAGTAGAATTCATTTAATTCTACCCAACTTTGAAATTAGATAAGTATTAAAAGAGTAATGGTAACATACATGTGCATGTACAGACGGTATAACATGCAAAAGCGGATTTAAACTTTTGCACAGCGGAAATTGTCCGTCTATCTCTGCCGCGTGTATCGGGTGTAGATGAATTTTACACAAATTCCGTAAGCAATGGAAGCATACAAAACTTAACGTTAATTTCGAAATATCTATAATCTACCATGGTATGAATTTGAACGAAAAATTCTTCCCTGCTTCTTTCATTACTTGCCGTTTTCTGCAGAAATTGGCCTAAGCTAAAGAAATCCGTAGTAAATCTATGCGAGATAAAAGATCTCGTCTCAACGAGACAAGATAGATTCGCACCATACCTTAACTATAGCAATTAGTGGCAATAATACTAGTGGCTATAGCAGACATAATCAGTGAATGTACGATTTAGTCGGTGTTTTGCGCTGATAATTTGGGCTCGACTAGCGCCTGTAGCGCATAGCAAATGAGAACCGATTAGACAAGTTTTTTTTCTTGAGACTGCTGATTTTGGCTCCATCCAGCACGTGTAAAGGGCGTTACTCTGGACAAATCGTAGCGTCCTTCACCGTAACCTTCACCATTTTGTTGTTGCAAGATTCAATCTTGAGATAAGGCTTCTTCCCTCATTCAACCAATAGTTCTCATTTCTAACAATTAATGTGTCCTCGGTTTGACCCGCCAAATTTTACAGTAGGGGCTGCTTCTAGGGCAAAATCCGATAAGCAATGCAGGCTGACTGCTCATCTACTGGCGATGCCACACTAGAGAAATGCAATTTTAAGACTCTTTGCGCGTCTCCCCTTTGGAGCCCATTTCTACCGCCGATCCACGACAGTCCTCGTCTCGTCTCTCACGGGACTCAGATTCCTATTGAGTGTCGAGAACTATCCAGACGCGTGTTGCGTCTTGCATACCAATCCGCTAGGACAAACTGGGCCCTGCCCTTGGCCTAACCGTTCTGGCCAACACTTATTGGCTAGGCGCAAACGCCGTTGCGATCCAGGCAGTTCCATCTTCACTTCGACACGCACACACAGCCAATCAACCACGAAGCCACAAACTAGCCCTAATAACCGAATTACAATAGGACAACAGCGGACCGGATAGCATTTCATAGTTCGCTTCGTCAGTAATCCTTCTTCTGCTGCGTACATGGGAGTCAGGCTGAGACATTTTGGCTAGAATACAAAGTAGCGGCTAATCACTCGGAGGAGTCGGCAAGAGTTGACTGTGGTATACAAATGGTCCCCTGAAAAGGACCCTTGCCCAGTCTGTCAGCTTAGAGGCGTAGATCCCAGCGGATCATTAGGCCAACTATTTCGCACATCACTAATAACAACGTGAAAGGAAAACAAAAATAACAGCTGTAGTACATAAGAAGATTGGCTATGCCGCCATTGTCAGCAGCCCGAGCAGACAGTAACAAGTTGTGTATACTCTGTGAATCTCATACAATAACTACAACAACAGAGCGAGCTTGTAACATGCACAGAGCCCCGATTCAAGTTGGGTTATTTTATTCTATTACGAATGGGAAAGATGCTAGATAACTGCTACAAATGTACTATTGTCGTTTTGTTGAAAGTTGTCTGCATTAAAAGTCAACTTAATTTGTTTGGCAAGTAGTTGTATCATGTATCAGAAACATGTAAGTTAGACAGCCACTCGCTTCGAACGAGACCCTTTATTCAACATCCTATACCATATTTTCCGATCTTGTAATACTGGAGTATGAAATTGCTTCCCAAACTAATTTAATTTTTCGTAAATAACCTATTTATGTAATTTATCGTAAATAACCTATTTATGTAATTTATCGTAAATAACCTATTTATGTATGTAACGATTACAGAATTCCATCCAAGCTACTTCTTCTATAGGTTAGATATTTATTTGCAATCCCGTTAGCATCATATTAGCCAATACGAGATCGCCGCTACGAGACGAACCAATGAATATCATCCCAGCGGAGTTCTATTCCTTCATCAATGATAACTGAAATCACTGTCCGGATACCAAACCGTCATTGTGCCATATTGAATGGGACTTGTTAAATTGCGTGGATAGAACGAAGGTTAGGTTAACTGAGGCATGTGGTGGCTATAAGATCACTGTAAACAAATATCTACTACAAAGGTCAATCCGCGTTTTTTTTTCCAATAAAATCTTAATACGCTTTCTATCTGGAAGAATCAACAGCTTTCATAGAACGTCTCGTTAAGCCAAAATTTCAATCAACTGACGAAACAGAAGTACGCGGTATTAGTCGTCAAATCTTTGGTGAATTATCGTAGTGAAGTAGTAAGTTTACAGGTTCATAGGAAGGCGAGGTCAGTTCGAATATCTTTACGAACGTTGGCACAGTTTCCAATCGTTTGTTGGTAAACATATTCGCGTGCATGCCAAAACAATGGTATCTGCTTTTGATTAAAGTAGTTAAGCAATTAAGTAAAGGCATTTATTTGACTCAGCGCTTAGAAACCAGCTTTCTCCCAAGGAATCCAAGTTTACCTCACGTAATCCTCTTAGCAGGAGAACAGTGATGAGCGATTTGTTCGCGCCCGTCTCTTATGCTTTGCTAGAAGTTGTGCAGAAGTCGCATCTGCGGTCAAGCCAAACAATGATTCGCATTGTCTGTTTATCCGCACCCGCGTCCGTCTTCATCTGCAAGAACATATCTTATTCAGCTAAGTCACAGAGTATTTGTTGAAAGCTTCTTCTCAGATATGATCAGATATCTTCTTTTAGCAGGGTCCTTCGTTCGCTGTAAATAACAAGCGTTCTATGTTGAATAGAATATGACCGCTGACTGAAGACCACATGATGATCAAGTACTACTCATCTGTGTCAGCAAAGTGGAGGAGCTTCCAGTTCCGGTATCGATTACGCGTGCCCCAGGGGCCAATCAAGACCGGCCATAGAGCTCATCGTATATATGGAATTAGAAGTGAGAAAGGGCAAAACGGGGAGTGACCAACAAAGAAGCCAGGACGAGATTAGTAATGGCCTGGAGCCAAATCAGTCCTTTGTTTTCCACTGCTATTCGCCAGTTCTTCGAAGAAGACCGGTTTTAAATAGAACGTAGTTCGTTGGCCCAGCAGGGGATTACTGTGGACATACTCACTTCAAAAACGATCTTCTCAGGACGAAGAGTAACGAAGAGGAGTGCCGCACTGAGAACCAAAGATATCGGCGTGTATGTGTGCGTGAGGGAGCGGGGATTCTAAAGACCAGGGTAACACAGAGGCGGGGTTTGCAACGTAGCAGATATGAAGGGAGAATGAGGGAATAACGAGCTTTGTGAGTGGTACCTACTATCACCTGTTCGTGTTCGCTGCGTTCGGCCTGCAGGTGGCAACTTAGAGGTAGGTATCTTCCGCATAAATTTCTGATACTGTAACAGGTAACGCGAATCATATAATGAAATAGATAAGGCATGCAATGGACCAATTCACTCGACAGCCATGCTATTTAATGCCCGTGATTACGGTATAATTACTGTGATTGGTATTGGCTAAGAATGAGGACCTTGACCCTGATGCTGTGCACAAGAACAAGGAGTGCATCAAATAGACTTGACCATTTTTAGTTGAATAATAATAGTTATACATTCTAATATGATAAGAATCATTACTATTATGAATAACTTTTTAATTAAAGAATTTTAAAATATATGTGTCGATACTTTTAAAACGTTGGCGTCCGCGTGCTCTTTTAAATAATTAGCATTAGATAACTTTCTTGTAGCTTACATAACTTGAAATTATAAATTGTTTTCATATGTATCTATTTGTATGTGCACGATTTATGCATTGTCGAAGGAAATAATTACTGTTGTAGTAAAAATCCATGTTACTTACCCTAATTAAAACTAATCCTAATAATATCCTAACTACCCAATAAACTGATTCTCAAGCTCAAAAATGACTTACTTTTCTTATACTATGATCTTTGTTCACGAACTATAGCTAATTTTGCAGCAGATTTAGGTATATAAAGTTGCTCTGATTTCTTTAACGAGGTCTAACTAGAAAAGTCAACGAGGCAAAATCTATTTAGCGAACGGGTCTGCACTACCATCAAGTCTTAATTTCAGAGTATTCCAAATTTCGCCTAATCAATTATCAGACCTTTTCTGATACACTCTGGGTAATGTCCCGGTGTGGCTCACTGTACACTATCACAATTATGGTTTTCTACATATGACCTATGATTAGCTAGCGAAAATGTGAGTCCCTCAACTAGATCTTGCTAGCAGCCATTCTTACATTGTCGCCGGCACTAATTCGAAACTGCTGCCAGACGAAACTACAGTGCATATGATCCCTCTCTCCTCTCTCTCTCTCTCTCTCTCTCTCTCTCTCTCTCTCTATATATATATATATATATATATAATATATATATATATATATATATATATATATATATAAATAACCCGTAGTACACCAGTTTTTTTTTCTAAAATAACACAAATTCGTCGTGGCAGACATTCGTGCATCGTTTCCATTATTTATATGGACATCAGCTACTATTCAACGAACCCCGTCCAGATTTTGTAAACAGAATCTAGCCGCTGAATGTGTGATCTCAGAAACAAAGTGGAAAATCTAAAAACCAGAGTTTATGAATGTAATCCGAAACTATTTTTTTTTTAAATTTTTTGATCGGGAATACGATGTCACAGATTGTTTTTGAGGATCTCAGTCACATGTAATAAAAGTGAGACTTTTCCGATCCATAATTCATTTGAAAATTAGGTAACACGTTGTTTTCGGTGTTCTCCTAGGAAAAATTATTATTATAGATACAAAAATAAACCGTAGAAATAATTGTTACCCACGATACAGTGAATGAGCAACAAGCCCTAACCTGATAAACTTTGATACGTTTACTAGTACTAACAGGAAGACATTCCCACGCTTGTAAAGCAGACATTAGTGTAGATATCAAATGAAGATTGTAATCGCGTGAATGGTGGTATTCTGAATAAAGCTGATCGTCAGGAAATTTTTCTTTAGTTAACCTATCATTTAATATCTGTTTTTGTTTAGATAGTGTCAATAGAAAAGCGTAACAAAAAAAACTGACTTTAGATGCGTCCTATTACATGTGCTAAAGTTAAGGATTTGCTTTATTCACTGGCCCTACATGCATCAATATTTTAAACAGGTCCACATCTGCTTGCGGCGAAATAATATTAGGTCCTGTTTAAAATATTCCTCTTAGAATCTCTTATATGTATAAACAATGAAGCGAGAAGCCACAACGCTGCGTTTCGGAAACGCTGCGTCCAATGAATGGAGGAGTGTTTGCATAGGAAAGAAACACAATTTTGCAGGTCGGCCATTCATTGATCTGATTAGCCTGTGCGATGTCGAGTAACCATCGAGGGCTCTTCACGGGACCGCTGCAACCCCTTCTATGATTTTTTCTTCCCTTGCGAAATGCTATCCTCCACCAGAAAGTTGCCTTTCTTCGCGAACAGCTAAAACACTCGCTGCCCGTACATGCATCAGCAATGATTATATACTCTGTACGTGCGCCGTTGTTAGAGGCAAACAAACCGTCATCGCCGATGGAAACTAGGTCTACATTTCTGAGATGTGTTCCAGAAGAATCGGACCACGTATGTAAGCTGTCGTTAGCTATTGAAGAGCTACTGGGAAACAGCGATAAAAAGATCTAGTTTGTCTACTATCCACCGAAATTAAGTGGCCTACAATGCGTAGCTATCGACTTTAAACGGAAAATCTAAGTACTGATTTGTCTCGTAATAGTTCAGCTGAAATAATATGCTGCAGTGTGCGAATTTTAGCATCCATTTATGCATCGCACAAGCGTTTGAGGTTTGTAAATTTGTGGACGTATGCTGTTACACATAAGTGGACGAATAAACAAAGACACACACATGGAACTCGCACAGAATTGTTACAATGTGCACTCTGTATACGGTTAGACAATTTACCATTGACCTTCGAAACAGACTGGCCTTTCCTAGTGTCAACTAAAATCGTAAAGTTTAGGTCACCCCGCTGTCGTCTTCCATCTGAACTTCCGCTGAGCATCCGATATATGGTACCATTTGACTGCTAATCAATTGATGAAAAGTGAGCGGATATCTGTAGGCCTTTAACTGTTGTCAGTATAGGCCGACATATGCGCAGTCCACGATTCTTCAGTGTTAGGCAACATTGGTAGGGATCATCAGTGTTCTGGCGGTACAGCTGGTGCGTTCTGGAATCTGAGCGCCTTTTAGGTGACCTCGAACGAGTTGGCCTCTTGCCAAATCAAGTTGGCCACGATTGGTTCAATCCTATCAGTCATATATTTGCCCTCACTGACAGAAGACGTCTCTTCGTATATTTCCGATAAGTCCGCTGTCCCAATCGGCAGAAGACGAAAGGTCATCGCTGACGAATCGACCTTTTCGACAATCCAGCTGCGACCTTCGGAGCACCTTGATGAACCTGAAATGCCGACAAGCTTAGACAATATCAAAGGCGTCGGATTAAGTAATCGTAAAATCAGTATTTTTTATTGACGCGTACGTATATATAAACGATGAGTCTAACACTGACGGTATCTGCCGAGAGACTCATACAAAGTAAAACAGGTAGGGAGTATCAAAAACTCCGAAAATCATTTTTTCGGTGCAGCATACAAAAGTCACTTAACTAGTACATCATTGCTTAATATTTGGTAGCTGTAAGTATAATGAATAATGTAAACAATTCATAACGCAATGCAGCCTGTTGTTCAGAAGTTTATAAGATATTTTTTGATTGAAAATGATGATTGGCATTATACGACGTGTTACATGTTTCTTAGATTTTCAAGTATACCTTTATTTAGTTCAAATGGGTGTAAATGCAGTGTCTGGCTGCCTACAGTAACCAAGTGTGTATATATCCCCGTAACAGACCGAACATATCGCGTGCTCTGGTATATCTCGTTCCCTACGCTTCAATAGCTTGAATCGACTGTCTACCAGAACAAGCAACGTTTAACCATAAAAAGGAATCGCAATCTCGGAAGGGCGACAAGGTTTCGACTGGCGGCCGCGCCATCTTTTCAGGAGCTTAGAACAGCCTCTAACAAGACAACAGACACAACGACTTCTATAACAATGAGGTAGTATGTACTGTTGCGACATCATATATAATACGGTACAGTCAAGCCAGGAAGAGAGACGATGGAAAAAGGGGGTCAGTAAAAGCCATCAACCAACCCTCCTCGGGGTACAGTGAACTGGCGGATAGATAAACGCCCGTTTACGTAGGGCGGAGCAGGCCGGACAGATCGGGGTGGAGCGGAGGAACCGAGGTCATCTGCTACTGGCTCCCAGCTCGCGCCGTTTCTGGTAGCACCGGTAACGCGTGTGGAAGACGTGGTGTCTATAAATGGGAAAATGGCGTCCTCTATTACCTCTACAATGGAGGGAGGGTGATAAAAAAAAAAAAACTAAAAAAAAGAGGGCTCCAGAACAAAGGAAAGTCAAGATGAAGCAAAACGCGGCTAGGAAACAAGAAAAAACGAGTGGATATTTGAGATAAATTTATTCAGTTGAAATGAATGCTGAGACACGCAGGATTGCGTCGTATATATATACACATATAGAAAGAGAGAGAGAGGAAGAAGAGAGATAAGCAACGAGTGTTGCAGCATCATTTATATAATTTTGCGGCTTCTTTTTATGTCTGTGGTTTATATAGAGATACATATTAGCCTTTCTTGTTTACAGCAAAAACATGCATTCACTATATAGTACATAAATAGGTTTATGATAGTTTGTCCGATTCACTTTTTACGCATCTCAGGAATCCATTGCATCTGCCGGAATCAAAGCAGGGTGCAATGGCGCATTGATGATTGCTACGGTCATCGCAAATGTTCTCCTTGTCTGCTACATTAGAACGGCGAGAGCAGACGAAACGATTCGTACGGCTTGGTTCAGACCTTCTCCGTCTCTTTGCTCTACGGTTCTACAGGTGCCTGTTCTATCGGGCAATGATACTCTCATTAATATAATCAGGCAACCGCGCACTGTCGGCAATGTTGCAACTGCTACTAATGAAGATAATAATCGTTGCGGCGATGGCATCATTCGAGTCATGCAAATGGCCGGCAGATGTCATCGACGTCGTTCAGCATGTATTCCTTCGCTTTTCCGTTCGTCGTTATTCGAAGTGAACAGCCAATGCCGAACGCGCGGGATTACTATCCTAAGAGTGAGGCTGCTGTAAGAGGGGATCATAGTTTCACCACGCTCGACCTTGTCGTCTTCTCGCTAATCGGTCTTAGAGCTGTTGAAACTGGTCGCCGTCGTTTCACTCTCTGCACGCTCTCGGAGAAAATCGCGGAGAAGAGCCCCTTGATCAGCGAATTCATTATCATTTTCTCGGAAAGCTTCCGCTGGTCGTTATCGTTTTTGCTGTGATTAGACATAATTTTTTTCGTACTTCGAATCTTTCTATGTGAGTATCTGTCATTGCAAAAAAACATGTGTCGCCTTGGTCTTGCGTGAGACGTTTTCGACAATCAGGGACATTTGTCAACGGAATGTTAGATCACTTCAGGTGGCCAAACCGACGATTGAACAGAATGCTTTTCAAATAATTGCGCCATTTATAGTAAATACATTATGATCAAATGTAGACCTAATTTGCTCAACTAGTACTATGTCTTTAACCATAACTTTATCCGCTAATACATGGTTGGATGCCAATCAATGTCAACCTATGCCAGACCAGCTTTATATCAAAAATATCTAAATTCTCGTAGGACCCTGTAAATGGTTTTGCGTTGGAAAACTCGTATACCAAATATGAAAACGTGACGGCCAAAGATGCTGCCCTTTTATCAAAGAAAGTACAACTTGTGAAGTAAACATTCGACAAGGTATATTTTTAGCACTATGGTTCATATATATCAGGATTTTTAGTCCAAATACGTCTCGGATTACACGGTTAGTCACTTCAGGGGAATTTTTGGTCAGATCAAACTTTGAGAGTCCTTTAAAAATTCTAGCATCACTTCTGGTCAATACATTCGTAAAATCAAGTGGCAAGTAGCTCGATAAAATCTGGATACGATGATATAGGATAGGCAGATCTAAGGTACTTGGACGAACAAGCAGAGTCGCTTCCCTAACAGCACGATACACACCTGTGAAATTGTACTTTTAGTAAAAAGACAATTTTGTGATGATCTAATCAGTAATCTACCCTACATCTTCACATCAGGCGAAGCGCATCAGTTAAACATACATTTCAATCTAGAAACAATCACAGCAAACTAACACAATCAACAAATATCTTCAACCTTTAGTGGAAAGATGCGGTCTGTGTAATAAATGGGGCCTCAAAAGAATATTATTCTACGAAAATCTATAATAATCCAAAGGATCAAATAGTACAATCAAGGCAGAGGGTCCCGAATCTCCGAATCCACGTAAGTTGGGCATAAGTGCAAGTTAAAACTCTTCGCTATGAAAACTCTAGAGAGATGTGCCGGCTGTCGACTTTATTAACTGGGATCTGGCTTTCAAAACCCGTCCACAGAAAGATAAAAACTTGTAGAAGAATTTATTAGAATTAGGAAAATTCGTTCTGATACAGTGGAGGTAATCAAACATAGATATGATGGTATTCCCCTAGAAAAGTGAGATAAATTTTATAAGTAACTTAACCGTAGAATGAATTTGTCAAGCAACTTAGAGCAGATATGCTCATAACCTTTAACTTTCTAACCGGCCAAGTGTGCTAAGCAGCCATTTCAAACGAAACAGGCGGCCAAAAAAAAGTCATGAAGCTTGTCCTAAAGTAATGAAAGAAATCCGGGGCGTCGATAAAGTCACTTATTCAGAATACGTTACCTCAGTGGCGGTAGCCTAGAAAAAAACGAGTCACATTAGTTTATTTCCAGATGTTCCCACCGATTTGAATGATGTATTAGAACGTTATTATCAACTACTCGTAAAAAAAAGGTAATAAAAAAGTTCGGGTCAACTAGTGTGTTGGCGAATTTAGTTGACATCATAGTGGATTTACCATTAGAGAACGTACTAAAGGCATGATGAACTTTTCCAACAAATTAAAAACGCCGTATTCAGTATGATGTTTATTATTACACCAGAGAGTCACAAGTTAAAATGAAGTTAGTTATTGAAAAACGCGTCTCCGCTTTCACGATGTTACGATCCTTCCTCTGAGCCGCAGACGGACTTTTTTTTTTTTCTTTGAACTCTAAAGCTGGAACGGTTAGAAGAACGCTGGAAGCAATAAACTTGAAATAATCTCGCATTCAGATCTACTACTCTTCTACAATCTTTTACTACAATCGCAATTGTTGAAGCCAACTAGTTAACAAAGAAGTTCTAGCAAGAACTTATTGTTGCTCGTCAGACCAAAACCATATACGCACCGATCATGACCAACTGCTAACCATATTTAGGTTAGATAGGTTACGAACGTGAGCGGCACAATTCAACATATAACATGAAGGCCAATAGTCGAACCATTGAATTAGTAAAGCTTTCTAGAATCATCAGTTATCGTCTTCTAGTGCTAAATCTGCTAAGACCACTAACGATGTTAGTTCAGATTAATTTTGCGGGCCGAAAACTTTGTCACCTCACACAGCTGACATGATTCTTTAGTTATAAGGAATTTCTATTGAAACTATGCTTTCTCATTGTAGTAATCAACCACCTAAAAATTCCGCAAAAATGGCCTAGAGCCACATGAACATTAGGATTAATTTTGCAGGAAAATATTACAAGAATATTGGAATTATAAAGTATTCTTTGGAACAAAAGAGGAAATCCTATAAGAAAAAAATTAACTAATGAGTAGTTATATATATATATATAAAGTATTAAGGTATTTTTTTTTATTAGTATATCAAAAGAATGAGGTAGAAGAATCTGCTTAACTTAACCCAACACAAACTGATATTCTTCTAATTCTTAATCTGCCTATTACGATTACTAATCTAAATTAGTATAAGTTCTTGTAAATTGTACCAGTACCTTTATGATTACAAGAAAATATTCATCGTTTTAAATAATTATATAGATTTAATATCTACAAAAACTCTATATTTTGAAAATACATAATTACAGAAATAAAAAGGATTTAAATTGTTAATAAGATTTATATTACGAATATCTCCAATTTGTAGTTATTAACACTAACAAAGCTTTGCAAAAGTTGATCATGTCAACACTGCACAGTTCCATCTGCACTCAAATGACCTGGCTAAGAGGTTCTTCGATCTTCGAAAAATAAATTATAAAGAATGACGACACCGGCGATTCGGATTCAGTCCGTATCGTACTTCTAATATCCGACAGAGGTTTTGCAAATTTCAAAGGAAATACGCCAGCAGAGCCTTTCCTAGGGACGGAATTGAGGACAGTCTTTGATTTCTTGAGTTCTTCTCGGAAAGAAAGGATCCCTATTACGAACGAACGCTTTACTTCCAAGTAAAATTTTCGGTATTTGACAGCAACGCATGGGTATGCGAGCTGAGGACGAGGACACATGAATTAGTCACCAGGACAAGTTCTAGCACGCATTGGAACCTTCATGTACAGAAGCACGAAACAACGAATAGACACAATATATGATTGTGATGATAGATGATGAGAGACAAATGATAAAGCTTCTTAAATATGACATTATGAACATAATCAACGCCGATCTCATTTCGCGTACGATATTTATCTTTTATTTTCAGCTGATTCGCGTCTCTTGTAAAAGTGACCAACAGTAAAAGTATTATTATATTAACTATATATAAGTATATTAACTAAAGAGCTTCATTCGAGATACGTGCACAGGAAACACTATACAAATGAATTACTTAAAAAAAAATTGGTATATATATATATATCCGCATTGACCTTTTCGTGGACGGTGGCCGTGTATTCGATGTGTCTAGCCTATGCAAAGTCTGTCTTGACGAGTTTATTTGGATGAGCTGCTTAGCACCTTACACAGTATAATGTGAGTCGTTGACCCTGTTTCAATTCAGAAGAGGAATAACACTGGAAGAAAGTAGTGGGCAATTCAAAAAAGCCCGAGATCATCAATGCATAAATGTCTGCGGACTGCCCCCCGCGCTCGCCGTGAATTTCCTAAGACAACATGCATATGTTATCGTTGCAATAACTACGCTTTCTTTCGGTCCATGGAGTAAAAAACATTGTCAATATGTTTCAAAGTACTGAAAAGCCAAAGAAGAGCGTAAAAAATGATTTTGTCTCAGAGGGAAGAATTCGGAAAGCGGGCAAACATGGATTAAGAAAAACAATATTTTTCATCCATTCATAAATGGGGAAAAGGGACGCGAAACGTCTCTTGCTACCCAAACGGCAGCACCTCCTACCAGTTCTTTGGCGTGATCTACGCCACGGCCTCATAATGTACTGTTGCTCGATGGGGATTCCGTGCTACTTTCCCATGATTTTTTTTAAGCTTACGTTTAATTAGTTGTTTCCCTGATTCCAGCCGCTACACAAAAACACCGCCGATATTAAGAGGTGTAGGTCGCACTTTTCCCTGGGGCATAATGCCAAACAAAGAAATGACAACGATTTGATTTGCCTCTGCCCTTCATATCCTTCTTGTAAAGTAAATTGCGTACCTTCGTACATAATAACGCACCTTCAACGCATATTAACTCAACTCTGAGGACGTCCTTTGGTAGGAGGTTTATTGGCACCTTCCAGACAGTGGTAAGAATTATTAGCCTCCCAGACTTTCTCGATCCGTTCGCGGTGATCTCTTCACGGGATAGCAATAATCGTTCGAATCTTCCGGGATACTGCTTGCCATGCATAGTTTTCTTCTTAAAGAAGATCTATACATCAGCAAGCATCGCCATGATGAAAAAATTACTTTTATGACTGTGAGCAACATAATACACAACAAACAGATGTCCTGGAGAGAGCAGATGTGCGTTCCTGGAGTCGCCATACGTTGCTTAATTTTGGCAAA
The DNA here is from genome assembly GCF_002443255.2 of Varroa destructor. Lineage (NCBI taxonomy): Eukaryota > Metazoa > Arthropoda > Arachnida > Mesostigmata > Varroidae > Varroa > Varroa destructor. Next base: position 7,863,737 of record NW_019211458.1, read on the forward strand.
AATAACGAGAGCATCCGCTCACAAGAGCGTTGGGCAGTTGATATAGCTCGGACCTAGATATTTCTATAGAAATCAATAGCTTCCAGGCTATATCGATATCCTCAGAAGTACTGATAACAAAATGCTTGGTAGAGATTTACGTTGACTTTGTTCTTTGAAGAAAAACCCGATTGAACAATGATAAGAAGAATGCTTTAGTCCTGAGTGTTAAAAACTGGGTTTTTCTTTCATCGGAATGCTGTATCCAAGCCTAATTAAAATTACTAATTAGCAGTTTTTTGAGGCCGTGCTGACCATTGACCTTTCATAAATGCAATACTACTAAATAACGTTATCTCGTGACTCTCCTCCGCCACATGATAATATTTATTTCTGATGGAAATTTATCGACGCAACACCTTCGGCGCGGAAATTAACAAGTTCTGTCATCGATGCATTTATATGAACATCTACAAAGCAATACGATGATGATAGCAGTTAGTTGCTCATCGTATCAAACGCGATAATAGTAGTGGAACAACGGTAGTTGTTAAAAATCAGCTACTAGGGCATACGAAGGGCAATGGTTGTACAATGACGGGGACGCTGTTGTGAGATCCCTTGACTGGCGAAGTGAACTGCCACTTAGATAGACTTAAATTTGCTTATACAGTGCGCCCACAATGTAAAGCGTGTCCTCAACTCAAAGGATTTTTATGTCCTTTTCCCTTTTATTCCTGGTCCATATTTCCCTTGGCAGTAAAAGTCTGAGCTCTATCACGTACGGGTACATATTATTATAATAAACATTAAATAAAATTTTGATCTGTAAACCTGATATTCATTTTGACAAGCCAAAAAAAAAACTAGCAGTTGTTTCAAGGTCATTGTACTACTTAGTTTCTAGTACAGCAGTGGTACGTTAAGCGTAATTCCTTTGCTTACTTCTAACCATATAAAAGCAAAAACAAATAGGCCGAACACAGCGTGACCGCCAGTTGTTGAGGCCCATTTAGCCTGATTCGTTGGCAAATACCAACTCCGAATGGCTACATTTTATATGGTGAAAACTCGTAAAAACAGCTTCTTCGCACTCTTCCTATCACATAGCCGGTACGCAGGCTTGTCAGCCTTCAGCTACTATAGTTCTCTTTATAGTCATGCGACACTTCAGCGCAGACCTTCGAACTTTGTCTGCTTGCGCGTCAAGAGTGAGCCTATGCATCGTGTCTAATAAATTGCCGAACAACTTCTGAAATTACAAAATATTTGTCTTACCATACGTATATTTTTTATGTAGTACATATATATATATATATATATATATATATATATGCGTATAGTAGGTAATGAAGTCTACGGGTGCAGTAGGATTAAGGCGTGTAGTGATGATGGTGACATCGTCGCTGCCTTCGTTTGGAAAACAAGAGAAACAGGAGGGAGGGTAGAAAGTATCGTTTTGGTCCAGCAGTTACGGTTACGCTGCGCGCGTTTCCGTGGTTCCGCCGACAGCGGCGTCAACCCTCCTCCTTTTCCCTAGCGCTGGCCCAGCTGCTGCTGTTGGAAAGCTACGGTGCGGCCTTGTCTTAGGTACGCGACACGCAAGGTCCGATGCCGTGCCAAACTCTTTTTATTACACTGTTTTTCCGCAGTATTCCCTTCTGGTCCTGATTTTCCTACTAGCAGAGCTTATCCGTTACCGATTTCTGTCGGGAAGTATTTATTTGGGGTTTATTTGCTAGTCGTTCCCGTTCGACAAATACACTAAGCCCATATATGGATGTGTATGTGTCCATATAGACATAAACGCATGGGTGGGTACAGGGAGACGCTGCGTAGTTACGTCGAAGGTAACGTATTTGAGTTGAACTGAACTGCTAAAGGTTATTCCGGGTTTATGACCCGCTTACAGCTCGGTCTAGACACGCCATCTTGCTGCGAACTATTGCACATGACAATAAAAAAAAAGGATACCAGTTATCGAAATTGCAGTAAGCACCAGTTACAAGTCAGTAACTCAGGCCCTCTAATACATTTACAGTGCGCACAAATGTTAAATACAGCTTTGACCTCTGCTAGATTTCACAGAGCAGTAGCTAGTAAGCGTAAAGGGTAGGCGTGACTGGTCAGACTTTTCTCTCTCTTTCTTGGTAACCGTTCCTTTGTGAATGTGTTCGTGGTCAGTTTGAGTGTCAAGTTTGCTTGTTTCAACTGTTTAGGATTTGACTTTAGGCTGTTTTCTCTGTCGTGCATTCTCTGCCTTGCCGTACGCTTTTATCCTGTCGGCCTTCGCCTGCTTCCCAAGCGCAGGAAAGAGGTTGGACAATCGAAGAGATAGAATTGGTTGATGGTAGTCTTGCAGGATGCCAGCTGCTAGGATTACCACACAAATCCTGCTCCGGTCTCTCTATACGACGAACGCAATCCACTTTAGAAGCGAGACGGCTAGTTCAGTCCGGCTCTTTTTTATCCTAGCGGCGACCTTTCGACGACCCTTCTGTGCCTGACTTCGTTCGCCAGAGCACAGTGTCCCTCTCCTGACCATAGCAGAAGGAAGTGATTAAACGACAATTTCACAACGACTTCTCTGAGCGGCCTCTGGCATTAAAACCGTACGGATTTGCTTTAGCATTTCCCTTATTGCTCGTGCTTACTACCTAAGGCTTCCTATACGAGTTAACCTTTGAGGCCAAAATTCAAATACAAATGAATCGTCAAACAGCTCTGTGTTACTAAAGAGCGCAAAATACTGATTGCTATTCATTAGATAATAACTTCCTTAAAAAAAAAAGAAGGCTATTGTCTAGTGTATTGCAGTTTCGCGGTAACCAGCTTTGTTACTTCAGCAATGGCTCAGTGATCAGAGAGCGTTGTCAACTAGAAGCAAATGTTGTTAGGTTGAGAAATCTGCTCGTTATCTAAACGCATAATGGTATAAATACATGCAGTGCTTGTAATGATTAAAACTATTTGTTATTACATAGTGATAGGTACACAGTGTGTTTAGGGTGTCCAAGGTAAAGCGGTTCCTGTGAAATGGACCTGATTTTTTTAGCATTAATTTTGCTAGTTCTAGAGAATGTAACCATTTCGAAGATTTTGACGGTAGAATCTCGATAGTGATTTCTAGCGGCGAACTTTGTCGCCTGATTGTGCAGCAGTAATGCCTAAAACGGAAACTTCGAGAGCGAACGATGATATAACTACTACGCTAAAAAGCGGAACGAGTTTCTAGCTATCAGAATGCAAATGCATAAAATTCAATCAAATAAAACCTACATTCTCCGTAACAGAAATAGTAAATACGTCGTTCTAGTGCAAAAAAGCGTGACGTCGAAAAATCTTGGCATTAACTCCTTTCTTGGCATATATATATATATATTTTTTTTTTGTTTGGTAGTATAGAAGAAAAGGTTCTATACTGTAAGCAGCATTTTACTGTTTACTTAATTTTGCCGCCAGGTCAAATAATGCACCAACGTTATCATCAGACTTTAACTCTCCTTATATATATATATATATATATATATATATATATATATATATATATATATATATGTACCGTTATTTTTAAACTCGAAATGTTCACACCATACTCAACAATGTGGCGAAAAAGGTATTTGCGTATATCGGCAACATATAGGAATTTTATACATCACTGCAAACAACAGCTGCCATCTTTGTAACAGGAACAATATTCTTTGTACTATAAATGGCCGTTAATAATCAACTTTCGAAATAAGTTCATTGGGCTAAATATTAAAAGCATTTTCATAGACTCTTCTAGCTAGTTAATTCTCAATTTTCATCTATATCATTAGGTAATAATCTGCATAAACCCAAAACTCACGTTACGTTTATTAAACTGAAGGCTATATGAAGCCCCTATAGGGACGTACTTTGAGGTGGCCTTTACCTTGTTCGCCTTAATGTGCTGTTCCTCTGAGCCAGAACTCCTTGTTCCTCTTCTTATTATTATTATCAAGTTATCTTCTTCCGTTCTTTCAACGTTACCTTTCCTCTTTTTTTTCAGTCTACCAATCTACCGGCGCTTGCTTTACGCACGTTTCCGTCATCGTATAGATTCAGGCTTCGGTGATGCGGTCCAGTTTCAGCCAGTAACTCTATATTTCCTTAATGGGTGCACACGCCAAACGCTGCGCCCGGGCGCCTTTACTCAATTGCCATTCCATCGCTAACGGTGCTATCTCAACTAGTGTAGTGTACTGTCGCCAGCTGGCGAGAGTATCCCGAGAGCAGGCCAAGCGGCGGCCTGTCGTTGCGCTTAGTGGTGGTAGCTGCAGTAGTAGTAGCAGCAGTGGAAAGGTCTACGGGCTGGGTCTAAGGGCGCCGACTCAGCGTGCCTAGCAATGCTGAGAGCGGAATGACGGGGCAGTACACGTAAATGGCCTCAAAAGGCCATCAGTGGTGAAAGTGGCCGGAGAAGAATACCGGCAGAGCAGAACGCCGGAGTGGAAAGGAAGACTATACGATAGTACATAGATGTAGAGGAGTAGTGGTCAGGAGACGAGGGCTGTTGGAGAAAACTTGAGACCAAGAAGGAAGAAGTTTAAAATCGTGCGAATTAGACTAAAGCAGTAGTTCACACAAGATGGACAGGATGATGTGCTTCATTTGGGTCGGTGACTTGGTCGCTGTACTTCGTTGAGCTCGCGAACCAATGGAGGAAGAGATTCTTGGCGCAAAGCTGGCAGCAACCGCTCCGTCTAGAACCGGACCTCGTAGGGTAGTTGGAAAGCAAAAAAGCTAAAAGACATGTCCGCTTTCTGCCAGTGCCACTTTTGCTGCCACTTTTGCTGCTGGTGCGGCTTCTTTTGCGGCCCTGGCAGCTGAGAGACTTTCAACGGCGGTGTCCCAAGTAACGGAAGCGAGGAGCAGGGATGACTAACGAGAAATGGGATAAGTACTACGAAGCAGATGTGTGTCTTCCAGGTCAAACGGGCGGCGGCTGCACGGAATGTAGGCAGGAAGAAAGGTCTAACCCGGGGAATGATGGAAGGAGGAGGGTAACCGTCTATCCGTCTCATATAACTAGCGCTTGAGATAGGCGGTGCTGTGTGTGTTGGGAAGGGGGGATGAAGAGAAGATATAAGAGAATTCGAAACAGTCTGCGTTGTAGTCAATGGAAAAGTCAATGTGAGCGAATAGAGTAAACTGGTTAGCAACGAAACGAGTGCAGCGAGGTTTGCACAAGCCGATGAACGCCGAACTGTTAAAGATGAGATGACACAAATTCAATCATCGGGGTCGCTAGTTACCCTGCAGTAGCCGTCGCTGCTACAAGAGTCGATGATGGTGCCGGCGGGTATCCCTCTTCTGTTTCAGCCTGCGAGCGACATTTGTGGAATAGACAGATTAGAATAAAGAGGAGTGGAATGAGTCCTGAACAGAAATCGAAGGCGTCGCAAATGCAAAATGAACAGTTTTCTTATGACTGGATTATCGAAACAGTGGAAAAAGTAAATTTCTATAATTTTATGTAGAAATCGAGTTAGGCTAAAGCCAATTCTTTGCGGTGTGCGCTAGTCTACCCAATGGTAACTGAAAAAAATGCGTCTTAAGAGCCGAAAGAGTCCTGCAAGAAGCACATGTAGCCTAAACATGATGTACGTCTGGAGTTTAAAGTAATTAAAATACGACAAATACCAAACATTAATGCTTTACATAGTAATTGCCTAGGTACGAAAAATTGCCCCTGAGAGAGGATTCTATTTCTAGCAGTGCTGACAAAAGGGTATATTTCCGCGCAGCAATTAACAAAAATAGGTAATATCTGATTTTGAAGGAATCTGCTATATTATTGCGACACTTGTCTAAACGTAAATAGACATGACCTGAGTATTTCTTTATCGTTAGCATAAATAGTGAAGTGAAATCCGTGAGAGAAATGAAAAAAAAACAGGTCTAAGTAACAAAAAAAAACGTGACCCTTTGCTACGATGTGGCAGAACTGAATAATGTAATGTAGCGTCTGGACATGAAAGACCGAAGTAAGGCATACACAAGTGTTTATAATAATAACAACAATATTTTGACAAATTTTCAAGCTTGAGGAAGCCGCATAGATTTTTTCCGTGCTTAACGAAATCAGAATACTGCACTAGCGATTGTCAATACCTTAGCCTATTACATGACCAGGCAGAGGGGATGCTATGAACTAGGCTGTACGAAGTAACAAACGAATAAATTTGTCTAATTTAAGAAGCTTATTAGCTGCCAAAATGTCGTAAGTAATTGACACGTGGGCATAATGTACCTAGAACAATAGCTAAAGTAAACGACCAGACATGCCCACAATGGCACACGGGTCACAATTTTTCAAACGACCAATTCATAAACAAACCATGATATTTGTTTGAAGTATCTACCATGCACAAACGCTTTGGCTCATGTAGAATACTATCGCTGAACTAAAAATGCACACATTGTAAGTTCCTTAAATAAATATTTCATAATTCCAAAAGTCACGATATCTTACGACCGTCGTTCCTTTAACCAAATCTCAGGTGTTCGAAAAGGTAAAAAATACTATCCGAGGCTGTTATCAGAAAGCGAAAGAAGATCAATTTAAAGGGCTTAACGACGTAAGACAGCTTCAAAGTATGTCGTCCGAGTACAATCTACATGCGTTAGGGCACTTCTGAGGCGGTCATTTTAATAGGTCAAAAGGCTCGTGGAAAGCTACAACTTAACAAAGAATCAAGAAAAAGTGCTTGTAGCAAATAGCAATAGCTTTTGTTATATGGTCCACAAAAAAAAATGTCAGATTACATGTTATTTTGGCTATGTATAGATCGTGTATAGGTAGTCATTTCATCTTAGTAAATCGGCAGAGTACAATTTGTTGGATTAATTATTGGTCGACGCTTATACCCAATTGCACATTCAGATCGTGAAGCATTCTCATCTCTGGGATGCTTGTTCTAGACGTTACCCCGTTATCATTTAACGTGAATATACTAAACCGAATGGAAAACAAATCGTGCTCGAGTAACAGTTCGTAGCTAGGACGTAGAACAAGTTGAACTCCGTTCTCAGCCTACGACTAACTACAGCGCTATAGTAGACGTTACGCTGCTACAGTAGCGTAACGCCTAAATGGTTTCTAGCTCATTTCTTCTAGGGCTTTCAACTCCTCACCCGCCCATCTGTCAATTCAGCGACTGCAGATTCGTGCGTATCCATATATAGTCTGTATAGAATGAACGAAGGTAAATGGGGTTCGAGAAGGACGAGAAAAGGGGTGTATTCTGCTGCATAGTCGTTGCCGTCACCAACAACGGAGCGAAGTCTGTAGTAGCGATGCGGAGGCTAGCGCCTGCGGCACGACTTATAGGCTACCGCAAACAAGCAGCTTGATCTGAGCAGACCAATGTAGAAAGAGATATTCATCAGCTTTTCTAACCTTCTGTACTTGTGGCTTTTCTAAGCACATTCTTTGGTACGAACGACTACGTAAAAGCGGTAACAATAGCATCAGCAGCAAACCGCCATCGTGGAATTGGCTATGAAGGCGCAGGCAGCGTCAGCCCAAGCCAAAGGATCATGCGGTCAAGGAGAAAACGAAAGCAGACACGTAATCCCAAATATGAAAGAAAGAGGAAAAAAGGAAAGCTGCCTCAGTATCACTATCGCTCGTCGTTAACATGGGCAGCCGCAGTGGCAGCATCAGCCACTACATTCGTCAAACCTCTTGGGCCCATATAGCTGTGCTTCGTGGGTTACTCCTGGAAGATCATGTCAGGACCATTGGTGGCTGAATATTTCTTCACGGTAACATCCGTGACCATACACCAAACAGTCTTTCTGCCCCCTTTCGTTACCCCCAACAGTGCTCAGACTGGAAACATTGTCAACCCCAATAGCAGTCAGTTACTGAACTTTGAGATAAGAATAACTATAAGATTGAAACCTACAACTATATTAACAGAAAAAAAGAGGGATGCCAAATAAAGTGGACTAATGGGATTAGTCACTGACCTTGTAAATTTCAATCAGTTCAATTTGACCACTTCAAGAGTGACGTTTAAGTTCTTGCTTGAATCGTTCGTATATACCATATGGGATGGTATATATATACTAAAAGTTGAAAAGTACAATATTATTTTGCGAACCAGTCAAAACCTAAGCAGTCGAAATAGCCAGCCTGTTGTCGAGAGGTTAGGTGATCTGGGGTAGTCGGTGCCCTTGCCGACAAAGTACACAAGGCCACCACTATGTAACTTAAACCTTCCTTTTCAAACAATGGACGGCTCAACCAAGAGTGGCCCAGCCACTGGCGTATAACCCTTTCTCTAACTCTCTTCCTGTATAGGGATCCGCTTCAACTTTATATTTATATGTTCTAGCAATCCCCTAGGTTGGGTCGAAAGATACCCGTGAGCTTCTGTGACACAGACTGGCTGCTGGAGGCTAGATTCCATAGGACATTGAAATTCTTTCAAGTCAATACATTGGCCACGTTCGCCTAGTCTTTGCCTTGAAACCACGTGCGCTGTCGACACGCACGAGGGAACCAAAGAATCCTAGGCAACCGATAGGAACCCAATAGCCCTAGACTAGGCCGACGCTGCCCGGTCTCGCAGAATGAACGAAGGCGAGCTGAAGCACGTCACGGCCAGACGGGTCCTGGAATATACCATTCGATTTGTAAGGAGGCGGAGAACGAACTGCGGTTAGATCTACGGCTTACTGAACGGTGCGCAGCTTCTTCCCCACTGCGACACTGCCCCGACGCCAGTGAACAAACGCGTTAGAAGAAGGAACTCGCTTGAACAGCGTTCTGTAGTGTAAGCGTGTTGTTTCACTTGGGCTAGACCTGAACAGAAAGCTTCGATGTTTTACACAGTGAACGTACACCCCTTGAAACAATAAAACAGGTGGTGATATATGTATTCGTCCCCTGTCTCAAGAAAGTTAACTTGAGCGGATGTTGTAGCGGCATCGTAGACAACGACTACTTCTAGCACACTAAAAACCTGATATCAAGTTATGATCTCATATGCAATATTTCAAAAACAAGGTCTTGATTGCAAAATTGGAAGATATTTTGCACTGTCTTTGCACAAGCAATATCAATTGATGACGATTGCAAAATAGCCCCGACGCGGAACCTCGCTTGACTCTAGAAAAAGCACCCTTTAGCATTTTCCAATGTTTAACACCAAATAAGTTGGTGCTTGACTGTGAAGTTTCAAACAGCAATCAGCAATGTATCGATAGCAGGATCATTACCGAGAGATGCTGGCACAGTAAGGCTGTTAAGCCGATAGGCGTACTGCAAAACTCTTCGAAACCTTATCGTTATGTATGGCGGTGTTATGATTTGCCTGTTTATACAGACCAAAAGTTGCTCTTTCACCCCCTCAGAGTGCCCCGAGTTTCCCTGAGTGTTTTTGTTCTTATGTCAGCCCAGCCTAATAGTTTAATCTACACTATACACTGATAACTATTGAAGCTAAATGTCCTGCCAGGATTAAATCCTTTTCGTACAATTTCTAAATCACAGCCCTGTACGGTTCAGCATAAATCTTCAGCAATAACATCACAAGTACCGTGCTCCAGGTTGTCAATCGCTAATGGCACCATTTGATATTACTTTGTTATTTACACACCTTACAGGAAAAGTTAATTTCAAACTTGGAGCGGCCTTTCGACGTTACCGCCATGCAACGGTATCAGCTGGTCTGGGAACGTGTTGCATCCAGATCGATTGTTTACCGTGCCGTTTTGTAGAATTAAAGGTTGTTTGCATACAGTGCGTTCATTCCGCTCGATAAGACTCGTTATTGACTGTTGCCGCCGGTCTATCGTTATGTGGAAAAAAATAGAGATTTAAACACTTATGCTTAGCCTATCGAAGGACCAGATGCAACAATTTTATTTATTCACACAACCATTTAGCTGACAATGAGCTTCATCAGAAAGGACGTGACCAAAGAAGTATCTAGCAGATGCTTTGCGCTTCAGCGTGTATTCAACGAATAAACGACGTTTTTTATAGTCCTCGATCGCTAATTATCGAGTCAGTTGCCCCTGGCAGAGATAAAGGGGCGATTCCTGCTTCACAAGACGTCAAAGGTTGATACGCTGCGTTGTTGAATACGACACCGTGATGAGGTCGTTGCCGTGCAGCTCTTCCGGCTCATGATCGTTTGGCTTAACTTTATCCGCGACTGAGCCGGTAGCACCAGCTTTCCGGATCAACCGCTTCAGTGTGAGCTTCGCCAACACGAAGTATTCTCTGTATTCTGCCATACACTTGCGGAATGTCATCATAATCGGATCGCCATATCAAAAAAAACAAACTCTATTCCAAGCTGACCGCGAACCGCAAACACCTCCGTCTTTAGCGTGTGATAAGCTGTTACCTTTTTTGTTAACTCAAACACCGTGTCAGACAGACATTGATGTGCCTCGTCGTCTCGAAGTCGAAACGGCATGAGTCCGACTGTACTTCAAAATGTTCTAAAAGCCTACCAGCTAACTATGTTGTCTAAGTTGAACTAAAATCATCTTTATATGTCAGGTAGAAGACGGTATATGCGTATAGTACTACCACTGCATAAATTCTACGATATTTGTATTGTTATCAGTACTCGTCATACAAACGCTACTAATTGGTTTTCGAGTTTTTCAGGCTATTTGCGGAGAAAACTAGTTTTTCATTCCTGCGATACAAGCCATCTCAGGTTTATAGGCCGCGTCCCTCGAGATTGCCTGTTGAGGAATCCTTTGTCATTAGAATTTCACGTGGGTAACGTGTAACTGCGTTATTAGATGTGTAACTGCGCAGTATTTCTAAGTTGTTTGAATCGGATATAAAGCATTTTCCTCGTGGCAGAAATGATACGAAGTTTATCTATTTCTTAATAGAACGTATCGCAATCGGGGGTGGTATCACGGGTGGTATAGATTAAAACAATCGTTCTCATATCTGGCTTAGCTATTTGTGAATCCTTGACGCTAGCCATACAAGTATATTATAATTGTTCCAGATGTTTTTGTGATAGTGAAATCTTTTCCGCTTCGGTTCACTAATGCGACTCAGACGAATTGTGACTTCAAGCAACGCCTCTAGCATCTCATAAATCTTACTTCCTTTTCACGTTGGCCATGTCGATGGAGATGCCCTCTTATGCAAAAGCCACTGGTGGTTTTCTCGTACAGTCCTCATATTGCGAGCAATCTAGGATTGTATCGAATACTACATAGATATTATATCTACAGCATAGGGTACTATATATATAGTATGCTATGCTAGCCACGCGATAACGTGTTCTGTAGAATACAGCTCTTTCACTTACCGCTGGGACGCTCAGCTGCTACATTAGCGATGGGAGCAAAGTCACTCACTGTACATCCGTAAAGTGTAAGCGAGTCATGTTTTGGTCAGTGGTCTGCCAAACATGGTACGATACCTTTAAGTCGTTTTTTCTTCTTGTAAACGTTTGACCGACGAGGGCAAGCGGGCAGACAGTACGACAAAGACAAGGCATGTGTTAAACGCTCAAATAATATTTCATAGTGCACTCTTCAACGTCTGTCTCTCTTAAGGGGCTGCAAACTGTCTGAACAAAGATGGAAGATGATAATAAAATGAGCCTTTGGTTTTATTCGATTTCGTACCTATTTTTTCTTCTAAGACGAGTGTTTCGCTCAGTAGGTTGTTAGATATCAATATCTGGCGCTGATGAAATTGTATAAGAGCCAAGTTTGAACAAAGCGTATTAAACAGTAACTTCGATGGCGTCCTTGAGGTTGCTCACTTATAGTTTCAGCCAATGATTGCTCTCTCAGGATAATTCCTTTATGGCATTGGACGCAGACGTGCTTACCAGTAGTTTATTTTTACTGGTTCTCCATAGTGCAAGCAGGTCTTGAATATAAGATTCCCAATTATTTCGCGACTTAGTAGGCTGATTTTCCGCAACATTCTAAGCGTTTTAGATTTACGATGTCAAGCCAGCTAAGTAGTACAAAATATTTTTTTGATTACAAGTCACCTGTTCTATAGATGGCTTTGATTGACAAGGCTGGTAGCAACCCTTAACGAGTTCATGAATTCTCAGAAAAGCATTATGTGTTACATCGAGCCAATATATCAATTCGTCTCGATTAGGCCACTAGGAAAAACGCCAATCGATACCTGCTAAACCTGTAAAGGACAGAAGATAAAAATGAACCACATTACCGCTTTTGATGTATTACATGACTTACCATAGCATTCCCTATGGGCCTGAGCTCTGAGCCTTAACTGTTTTTAGGTATATTATAAATAGGGGTAGAGATCTTTAGGTAAATGGGTCGTGTCCAAAGAAAGTTACGCAGCTCGTTCAATTGTTCGAAGTAAACATTGGTATTAGTGTGGCCTGCAATAAATGTAAAAATTGCGACGATTATCTCGAACTTTATCTTATGTACGTGGGTATTGAGAACGACCGTATTCATCGATACATGTTCGCAGAGCCATGTCTTCGCTGTTTGAGGCTATCGTCTTCGTAAATCGACAAATAAATCGGTCTCTAGCCAATATATTTTAGGCTGGCTTGGTTCCTTAACTTTTAACAGCCATCTCAGTGGTAGCTAACGATACGACGATTTGCGTACGTTACTGTGAGGCTGCATTGATGTTCATAGAAAAAAACAACAAAAAGATTTAGTTTGGTTTAGGACAAACGCAGTTCTTGAACAGAATAGGCCATCAAAATAACGAGCTCTTAAGCCTACCTAAATTAAATTTATATACCTTTAAAACTGCGCCCAGTAAATTCAGGGTAGACATTTTTATGGGCGTCAGTTCTGGATGCATTTTGTATCGTTTGTCGGCACAATCGCTTCTCTCATTTAAAGTATGCTTTAAATCATCTACAACTCGTTGGGCACTTGTCTTTAAAAGATAAGATGAACTTGCTGAAAATAAAAGATCAAAAAAAGGTGCCTCAACATATTACGAGCTATTATGTAAACTTACTAAGTATTGTGATTGACAAATGCGTGGATAGAGTGTGCACGTACTGCTGGAGTGAAGAAATTTAACTTTTGTTTTTTTAAAAGGAAGATATCTTTGACGAACCATAATTAAAGCATGTATCAGGTGAATTTGGTTTGGCGATCAACCATTTCTTTAATTGACTTCTAATATCGATCAATATTTTCCAAATGTTTAAATGGTCCGTTTGTGCTACACTCTTCCATAACCCGTACATTATACATTTCTATTTTGCTTCCTTTGTTTTACTTAATATTAGATGTTATAAAATTAGAAATAACCCAAGACGAGCCTTCTTAGCTGCAGAAAATTGACTGATCACTTCGATTTTGTTCCGAAGAAGTGTAATATATGTGTCGAAAAGATTTTATTAATTTTTGCCTTTTACTGCCTCACTAGTAAAAATGAGCAAAAGAATCGAAAATCCTAGAACTTAGGAAGATAGACAATCTTTCAGTATAAATTACACCTGCTTATAAACGAAAGAAACTGGGCCGCACGAAAAGTAGCCACATGTCATAAAAATAATAAATCGCTATGGGTGATATTTTGTCAATTCTTGACAATTTCAGCGAAAGTAGCAATTTTAGCGTTAAATCGTAAAAAGTAAGATTTTTATATCTTACTTTTATCGCCGAATCATCTCTCTGGTGTAAGGCAGAGCTTGAGGAGATATCATCCACTTTACAATATTGTCCTTTGAGAAACGTTCAACCGTTATCGAGTAAATCGACAAACCGGCCAACTTGCCCGAATCAATGGAGCCCGTGAATAGAAACATTTATCCACTGCACTTGCATCTTAATCCACAATGAGGGTCTAACACCGTCAAAAAAAAATTAGCCCAGTTCGACCGCACTACGCCCGATAGATATACGAATAGGCAAACAGATAGATAGATTTACTTTCAGCAATATATCGAAATAACTAGATTTGCCTATCTAGTAATAGTTTTGTTAGCACTTACCAAAATGATACGGGAACGTAAAGCGCAATTAGTTTAAGTTGAGATGGTAGCTAGTTTTGAATTGAGCCACAGTAGCTCATTTGAATATTAGTAAATTGTTGAAGGACAGTTTGTGCTGAACAGAAAAGCACCCGAGGCAAACGGTCGTCATAAAAGGGATAAAAATGGTATTAAGCCGATTACTATTCTTCACACTGTTGCATACACAAACTGATCTTGTTCTTCTTTAGCCTGACCAAAATCGAGATTGATTCCAATCTTTGCAACGTTTAGCGTATGATGCAACTGGTCCGAACGTGTTAAGGCAACTTTCTTGCGACGCAAGTTATTCACTACGGCAACGTCTTTGCTGTTCTAGTTTGTCGATACTTCTGCTATTGTATTCCTGGCAGGGTATCTCGAAAAGTTGACATTGCGACCATTACGGTCGTCGGCTTCGCGTGATATATGTATATAATGGCATACAGTGATAATGTAATTACCAGAAATGGTTGTCGCTTGGCAAATAATTACTGAATCATCACGCTCGCGTCTGATCGGACAGTCTAAAGCGGTCAGGCATACAGCCGACATACTATTTACTGTTGAAAGAGGGGAACACTGTAGCTCACCATAATTTCCTTAGGGTCTTGATGGTCAATGGTAGACCATTAGGTGATTTCCTTCAACGTACGAAAATAAATAAAGGATAGCACTATACGGATGGTTAATAAAGGCGGACTGCATTAGGTCTCCAGAACAAAGCAAACTTGTTGAAGATACTTGGATCGATGGTAGGTTTGTGTACAATGCTTTCTTCAACTTTTATACTTTTCATATCACTACGTACTCTGCCCTACGTTTGCTTCTATGTTTGTCTGTCAAAATTGATAACTGCTCATCTTGCTATCAAGCGTGGTTCAAATCAAGGTCGAGTTCGGTCATTCTATTGTCGAAAAATGTACTTCATCAAGCGGAGTCGAAAGTTGTCCGGCGCTCCCCAATATTTGAGGATCACGTAAGGAGTTACAGATGACTACCCAATTGGGTAAATTTTTGTGTTCTGTTTGACCAAAACATAGTCGTTCACTGTGAACGGAGGCGGCAAAGACGGTTGCGGTATGATCCTATCCTATCCTATCGATGTTATCGGCGTTTATTCTTCTTGATTACTCTTGAGAATGCGATGTTGGGTAATCCAGGACAACTTTTGATAGGATAATCGTAGCACTCTGTTTTTTCTATGATGAAGCAACACACACCGGTGACGCTTTTTTCGGCAACACAAACAGCAATAACAACGTTATATTACATAGACATTGTATGATGAGATGCCGCGTTGCGGCTGCGGCCACATGATATTTTCTTGGCTTCAACTTTTTGTCGGCTCGAACTCCGCTGCAGACGCTGCGTTGGTGAGGCTGGTGGTGACTTGCTAGCGTCAAAATGGATGCTGGTAGACTTCATTTGTAGTAATGATACCAGTAGTAATTGTAATAGTAGAAGTAGAATGGTGTCTTCAGTTGTAGAGGTAGTATATGTAACATGAAGAATAGCGTAGGGCGAAGGCGGATACGGCAATGGATCATGATCGATCAGGATCAATTGTGCAATGTTATCTCTATTGCCAGTTAGATTTGGCTGCTTGAGAGGAAGATGCAGTAAACGTCAAGGAGAAAAAGAAGAAGAAGGTTAAACGTGAACCTGACGAGACGGCGGCACAGCAGAGATATTCGAACAGTTATCTTCCGCTTTACATTTACAACTGATTCATTTGTTTTTAGCTTATTTTTTGCTTGCTTGCTTGCTTGAATGTCTGTTTTTTGCCGTCGTCTCGTAGTGCACGCTATATAGGGCCTACTCAGTGCCAGCCACCACTGCCTTCAGGTGATGGCTGTGGGGTGAGTCACACGCAAGGCACTCGCGGTTCCACTGACAAACGCTACTGCACCTCTCGACCGACCGAGCATCCTGCAAGCGCGGACAGTCACGCCTGTACCACGTGAGGCCATGAGAGAGGCACGATGGAAAGGGGTCCTGTGGGGAGCGCACCTTCTCCCAATGAGGGTTGCTTGCTAAATGAAGGAAAGAGTAGCAATGAGGGGTTGCTGATGACCCTGCGGATCGACCTAGCAAAAGGAGGAATGAAGGACGCCACTGACGACAGCAACAACAGAACTGCTTCTCAACTAAACCTTAGCATAGAAATGTACGTGAATACGAAAACATTATACGGCGGACAACATCTGCCTAAAATAACTACAGGTGTTTTTTCTTTGCCTCAGTAACGTCACAGTTGACTGCAAATGGTGGCCCTACCACACAACTACAAGAACTATATAATAGACAAACGAAAATTAAACATTTTTGCAATTTGATATTATTAACAGTGTACCTGCTAATTCGCGAAACAAACGATTGTTTGCATTTTTATAAAAAAAAAAAACAAACATAGTCATATGTAGTTCGAGCAAATAACACCAGCCATCGATGTAACCGTACACAGCTGCAAGCTTTGAGCTGTGGCATGTTATTATATCCATAAAGATGTAAGATATATGTAAGTAAGGGCTAGATAAACATATCTACCTCTACTATATACGTTGTATAGATCGGTAAACAAAGAGACTATCGATACGGCTCGTTCATTAGTACCGCCACTGTCGTCATCGAATCGGCAGCGTCATTAGCAATAACAACAGTAGCAACGTTATCACCATCCATTGCTGCTGCTGGGAGCCGTCTGCGAAAAACGGTACCTAGCTAAACGGTAAGATGGTATCCAGTCCCCAGCGAGAGTAACTTGGGTTTACCCGACTGCTTGTTGCCTCAGGGCATTACGCGAGAAAGCCTTATTGCTGCAGTAGCAACCTGTTATTACGCTTGTCGGTAAATAGCTTCGGACTGCTAGAAAGAATCGATAACCATATGCACAACTATCGACTCTTCACAATCATTATATGAATATCTATTTATTATTATTATTATTATTATTATCTGTAAGTCAAGAAAATAGAAAAAACATATAACGACTTATCAGATTATGAACAGGAACACGACTTCAGAGAGGGCAATGGTATCCTGCGTACATAACTTTCTTTACGTCTGTCGTACATGCACCATTGGTTTGATTCATGGAAAGCCGGTTATCTACATAACTTGCAATAAAGCCTTAGCTCAGCAAAACGAGCCGACAGTCTCTTCAGAACTCTAATTCAGTAGAAAGACTATTGATTAGAAAAGCTCCTCTTATCGTCTATCGTATGCAAGTACAGCTTTGAAATATAATAATATAGAGTTTCACGTAAGTCAGAAAAAAAAACAGCAATTAATTCGCTATTTTCGAGCTTCTGAGCTGCCACCTTTAAATTGAGCAGCTGCGTTCCTACAGGGTTTCTTTTTTTACTCGCGAAATCTTACCCTGTACGCGTGTATTGCCAAGCTGGCGCACCGTCGACTGATGATCTGCATCGAAGTATCTGCTTCACTTCGTGAGTTGGCAACCGTTGGAAACTGTCGAGAGTGTTACAGCTTGTAAATACTAACCTAAATAAGTGTCGAAATACTTAAATTATATCGTAGCAAAGCAGAAATCACTAACACGACAATCACTGAATTCTCTATGTATTTCTTTGAATGTCTAATGGATTATTAATTTCTCATCAGCTTAAGTGTCGTATAAGTGCGACAAAAACACAACGGTCCTTTTCTGCTATAGCTATACAAGTGTACCGACATTACAATATTGTACTTTTCATTCTAGCAATAGCCCATTATAAGAATAGGTAATAGCTCCTCGTGCGTTATAGTTGCAACTCAACTTACATCGAGTTTGCCTAAAAGAGTCATCGGCAGCAATACTATTAGAGAGAAAAAAACAGGAAAAAAAGGAAAATAATTTCGAAATATTCGTTATAATTCCGTATTGTTCCCACCATGCGCTTATCGTTCCCCATTGGGGGATTAAAATATTTCTAGCACAAATGTTTGTTCTCGAACTAAGACGCGTTGCTCATCATGGCAACGTATTAAGTGAAGACCTGCATAATCATGTGACGATCAATTGCCTCTGTTCCCACCAAGATGCTGAAAACAGCTGAATAACTATGGCCTGACTACGAGTATGGAGGAGCCAGAACCAGTTTTCTGCCTACTACGCGCTGTTACTAGAACAGTTCGAGAAAATGCTTAAGTATCAACTGGGAATCGAAACGGGGTCATAACGACTATGAATTCACCGCTGTACCCGCCTCGTCCTGGTAGCACCCCAGCATAAATTCAATTTTAGCCACAAAGTTTATACTTCGTCCTCTATTGCTACATAAATTGAAAATACATTAAATGTGTGGAACTCATCTTTTGGACCCGAACGCTCGGGTTTACATGCCATAAAAAATGCAATCACGAATAACTTCTTCAACGTAATTATAATAATTGGAAATAATTTAATAGCAGATATAAATAACTTAAGACGAACAGTGGTGTCAACTCATTTCAAACGTTTACTAGACTGTTATATATGTAGTTATTACTGAAGTTTCAAGTGTGCATGTTCAAATCTCTACTGTTTTGCAACGCAGCTTTGAGTTCTAAAGACAAGCAAGCCAAACGTTCGTTGACAGTCTAGAAAAAGTTTCTTGTAAATAGAAAGTTTCTCATTTTACATCTGTTAAAGTTGTGGGAGATATGTCAACTATTTGAGTAAAAAACAGGTTTATTTTTGCGATATATTTGCAGGTAGGACACGATAGTCCCTATGATTGCTGTAGTACTGTGCTACAGCGATGTTACGGAGTATAATATAACACAGGTGTATAATTGAAATATGTTTAATTAACTTATTAAATATGTTTGCATTTCTATAGTTAATAGTTTTCGTCCCTTCCAGATTCCACGCTAAAAAGAAGCCTGCGAAACAAATATAGTCGTCAATTTCTTGCTCGTAGTCGATCGATTTCCTTGAATGCAGCTTTCCGCCAAATGGCTCATATTTAATGTACTGTGAATAAGACGTAACCTCTCACTTCAGCCACGCGCGAAAAACAGGCTTGCTAGAAATATAAGCACGATTTCAGAGTCCAGCAGCGTCAGATACGAGAAGTGCGACGCGCCGCGTTGTGAATTCTAGAGTCTGCGCCGTCTCTCTTCCCTATATATCCTTTTCGATCTAAACATCAAAAGGAAGATGGGCTTCTTAGGCTTAGGGTACACGAAATAAAAATGTAAAAAGCACCAGCTTATAGTCGGCAATATTTTACGTTTTATTTCATAGTTCTGTGACAGGGACCAACACGTGCCTCCATCCTAACACCTCTTCCTAAAAACCTCACATGATAAGGCCTCGTGTAACACCGTAGAGATCTGTAGTATCGTACTGTTCATGGTATAGGTCAAACAGCTCGTGCTGATGTAAGCTTTGTGTAGCGATTATTTCAGCACGGTTCTGACTAACGTTGAGCGAAAATGGATCAATGCACCATGTTGGAAGACGTAAAACGCGGGAGACTGACAAAGATAGACCTGTGACGTTGTAACAATACCGCCAGTAATGTGAACAATTTACAATAAGATTGAAGTTATCAGATCTGTTCGCAGTGCCCCGAGAAGCGCACTACGCAATCGGCAAAGAAAAAAAAAAGTGCTGGTAAGTAAAAAAAAATTATCATAAATCCCTAAACTGTTCACACGAAGAGCTCCTCTCGAAATATCTCTGTATATATTTGTATATATGTGGTGTATATATAGCAAACGGCAGACACGTCCAAATAGTAAAGGTCATCGATTTGCACTGCTAAACTAAAATGTTGTTGCTAGAACATTGTTGTGGATGTTGCCCTTTAAACCTATATTAAGGCTACGGCACTACGACACAGTACTATAACAGCTGTGAAGGTGGCATTACGGCGCGCGTACTACATTTGTATTATACAATTAAATCCGTTTTTCCTTGCAGTAGTTCGTGTATCTCCTGCTACTTCAATAGGTACCAAATGAAGACCCTCCGTCTGTCAGGCGACTCTGTGTGTAGTAAAAGCTTAGTTGAGCAACAAGAAAACGCCTATACACATTATGACTTAAACAAATAATGTTATAGTATTGATTAAATGACGCTGAAACAACCGACATGAGTCAATATTTTGGTCAACGATTTATATCTATAAAATAGATTTGCGTACGGCTATCTTGGTCCTCTGTAAAAAGGATTCAAACACTACGAGTGTCCGTAGGTTTCCAGTTCGTGTTCCCAGCCAAAAGCTACGCACTAAATGGTCATTTTCTAGTCGCTGCGATGTAGTTATCCTAGGTTACTGAGACTACAATCGACAAATAGATTTATGATGTCTTTCGGCCTAGCATTGCTCGAAACGTCATGCCCTAAAGCTTTACATGAATGCCTTCCTATTTCCGAGCAATCGTCGCAGAGACAACAATGGATTCTTTGGAGAGGTGTGTGTTTGCCCCCCAAACGTAGCAGTTTCAGGGAAACTTGGATTAACTGGTCTTTGTTTGTCCTAATTAAGGTACGTTAGGGTTAAGGATAACGCATAAGTTCAGCTAACCCATCGACCTTATAAAAATTCATGCTGACGTGGCCACCCGGCTGTTAAATACACATCCCTATATTCGGATAAATTCACACCCGTGACGCCTGATAGATTATATATAACAGTATTAGGACTTTACAGACATCAAAAATGTCTCTACTGCATAAATCCATACATTTTTCCGTTTCTTTTGAGTTCCTCCGTTGGTTCTTTTTGAAATATTCCTGGCCCCTCTATGATTTTCACTATCGCACACTTCATGAGACATCGAAACGAACGAAGCAATGTTTCTTCAATGTCCTATCAGAGACAAATCGGTCCAAGCAATTGATGCGGAAGGTGCCGTCTGAATTGTACCGTATATTAGGGGCATCGTTTTTTCTTTTGATAGTACAAAATGTGCCAGTCGTGTCTGACGCCGTTCGATCGTTCAGCTCCATAGGGAGGCACCGCTGCGAATCGGAAGACACTTATATATCAGTCATTTTGAGCGGATGTTGGGGTGCAATGAAGGTTGCTCTCACTTCTTTCCTATATGTATGCTATTATGAACGGCCGTTTCTTGCCTGAAGGCATTACGCGATCTGCCTTCGCCTGCAAGTTTGATTGCAAATGATGATATTTGGTGTGCAGAGCTACAGAAGCTGTTCGTAGAGACGCTCCCACGTACATTCATGTGTCCGTGCTATATCGATTCTATCAACAATCGCCTAAAACACTGAAAGACACCGCAGATCGAAACCTTTAAAGATGTAATGACATTCGATCAAGCACAATTTCAATGTAAAACGCGTCGAACTCAAGCAGTTGAGGACTGGGGAGATCTTCTACGAGAAATACTACTATAGATTACATTGTACAAGATATATAAATAATAAACCTATAACTACTTGTTAAAACTAGTGTATGAAAGGAAAGCATGTAAATTATCAGCGGGGTTCAAACTTTTGCTTATTAAGGATGCAAATGTTGTATCTTCTCGAACGAGACCTATAAATCGTTGGGACAGTTAGTGCGGAAATGGAGATCACATGATGATACTACAACCTGATGATGCAAATGATTTTAAAAATTACCTGTAGCAGGTACAGAGGATAGTACTGACGGTTCAAGGAATTCATTTTGAAGAGCTTAGCCTGCTGAGATAGTAGCGGAACAAAGCGACAATTAGTTCATTAGGTGAGAAGGGTGCAGGAGGGGGCGAACTAATCTATGCCTCAGGAGTATGTGCTACGATGAAGTTGCAAAAATATATCGCATGTACTTCTATCTGCACAGCTAGGTGATGCAAGAAAACAAATGGTGCGGAATTTTACGAAAGTTTGGTAGGAGCACAACACGATCCAAGGAGAACAAATCAGGTACGATAATAAAATATCACCCCCATTACACCTATCAAGCATACTGTTCGATTTAACCGCGCTGGACTACATCATATATTTGAGGAGGTCTACAAAACTAAGTAACAGCGTATTAACAGCCTGAACATGCAAACGATATTTTACTACTTCTAGAAAGTAATAATCAGTAGAAAAAAAGCTTCAGGCCTGATTGATAAGCGAAGCACACCATAGGGCGACGAGATTTACCTGAAGGGGAAACAGATACTCTTCGAACGGTAACAGTAATACAACTCATTGGCAGCTATCTGTAGCACTAGGCTGACTCGCGGAGATTAAAGGCAGATGTTATTTTCATTTGAAAGAAAAACGGTTCAGACTTTTTGTGATAATAAACATCGACACTAAACAGGCGTTCAACTCTCATTCAGTATTTGGCCTCGTAGAGCAATCTGGGGGCCTCCTCAGTGTTTCCGTTTCTGTGTGTACCTACAAACTCGACATATGAATCTTGCTTGATCTATTAAATATGCAATACATCTATCGATTTCTCTCTTTAGCTAAAGACCTAGTAAACAACAAATGTCGAAGTGAACTGGAATCCAATTAGCTGGGTCGCATATAAAAATATCTAATATAGAGAAAGGAAAATGCTTTCTAAATGATCGCTGGATCGCCTGGACGAGAAACGTCGATAGATTCAAAAATTTTTGGATTTATTGTGAAATTTCTCGCATACTAGCGGACACGGTGCTATATGTTTAGATAAGATTTCCCTAACAAATATGAGATTTCAACCATAGGTCAAAGTTTTCTTAACTGTTTGACATTTAACAAATATGAGTTAACGAATAAAAATCTAGAAAAATATATTTTAATTAGTACACCTCTTGGATACTACCTGATTAGAAGAAAAGGCCTGAGCTAGTAAATCCATACCTGCTAAGTTTAGGGCTGTAATGTATAAATGTCATACTTTGAAATATCGTTGTGACGAGAGCTGTGACTGGAGAGAGGGCCATTGGTCGTACAGTGAGTGGAAGGTAGCAGAGCTCTAAAAGGCAACTTGATATGAGGAGTGAGCCAAGGTTAAACCGCTGTCTGGCACAACAGAAGCCAAACATTGCCGACACTTTGTATCATTCTGTTAAAGAGCGCGACACGCATTTGGCCCTAGACACTAGAACTCAGACTAATCCACTTTCAGATATCCTGGTCGATAACACAATACCGCAACGTAAAACATACTGGCACGCAGCCTGACGAAGAGAGTCGCATGATCAAAAGAGACGTTTACGTCATATTTTAATTATATCTCTTACATCGATGATTGAACAAATGGTCATGAATCCTTGCTCGATCGCTGAGTCATCTCTCATCGTTCTTTATTAAGTACATTCGCATACGTAATGGTTTCTGACGTATGTATTCGTCTATCATGTATGCGCGAACGAAGTATCCCGAGAAGCGAAGACTCCTTTTTCTAGCATTTCCTATGAGCCAACTCAGAATTAATCAGTTACCGTCCACGACTGCTAATTCTTCCAGGCAGAGTTCCCCAGGGAGCCCACGAGTTAAAGCAGGGAACTGTCACTTAGTCAATCCCGCGTAACCCCTATTGATAGTCCAGTAAACCAACGTAGCAGTCGCTCAAGCCGCTATAATAACGACGACAACGTGAACCTTAGGACCTCGAATTACCTTTCACCAGGCTCTGATTTAGTGTTGATGCACGTTTTCCTGATTTACCTTTGTAGAAACTCCCTATTGGACTAGTCTAGTTAGAGATTGCCCCCCACCCCCAAATCGGAAAGTTTACTGCTGGTCCGTGTAATACTCTGATTTAATCTGATTGAGGAACTAACTGTAATGGCCGATCAGAGGGCAGCTGTGCTTTCGTTGACTGCTTACTGCAGTAAACACGTGAGAAGGGTGGTCGTAAAGAGAGCACTGCATATACGTTTGTAATAGAGTCTCTGTGCATTTGTCGATTGCATAAGAGCTATGTATATCAAATAATGCTGGGTTCACTAGCATCAACTCCGACATTCAACCCGGGTCACGATTTAGGATAGCTTGCGATGTGCTTACATAGATATAATTAATTTGGTTTCTTCTGGGGGGTGCTGTCATTCTGTCTATAATAATAATAATAATACATCTTTGCTTTATTTGTCACGATTACCGTACAAGTAATATTATTGTTGTCTTTTAAAAACCAATATGTAGAAATAACGTTAACAGTACAACAATTTCACCTAAATATTGACATAAGCTCATTAGTACGATTTGTTATTATGGTTACCGCCACAAGACATCCTTAGGGTGACAAAAACACATGTATCACCAGCAACGCTTATAAAACTATATTCGTACTGCCTTCGAAATTATTCTTTTCACAGCCTCGACCGTAATAATATATAACATAGAAACAGTGTGAACCGGTGTAGCCGCGCAAATTCAACTGAGGAGAAGATAGAGGAAAAGTCGCTCAAAGCTCTTGGCTAAATGCCAATGGTAAAAGCGTCGGCACGTTTCGGGGGCCGCCCTGTCACCTTATGGCGAGACGCGTCCTAGCAGATTGCAAATACACATCGTACGGCTAGACTTCGTTAAGGCTACAATGTGCCTCTATGCTGCTCTTTCCCTTTTCACTTCTTTCCACCCTCTTGCATTACGCGTTACCGAGGAACCATGCAGTCAAATCCCAACCAAGAAACCACCAGCTTTCAAGAAGACGGCGGCGGCAAAGCACACTAACGCATGTACTGGCTTCGAAGTTGTGTCTACGAGGGCAATAGGCTATCAAAACAGCCTACAAGTAGGCGGTGGTCTAGTGAGACACAGAGCGCGACGATACTAATAACAGTGGGTTACCATTGGCTGAGGCTGTGCGGTTAAAGGTAATTGTGATGATGATAGTGGCTTAATATTTATAACAGTTGCTTACAGTGCATAGATAGGCAGGCAGGCAGGCAGGCAGGTAGGCAGGCAAATAACAGCATTTCACTTCTACGATTGAAAGTACTATCATTTGCAGGAAGTAAACGTAGTTAGGTAAGAGCGAGGGCAAGAACGATATTTCCTCCATGTTGCTTCTTTAGCTGTCATAATGCGCTGACTATGCTTTTTCTAGCTTCTGCTGATGTTGACAAGGGTGCTCTAGGCTTTCATTACAATAGAGACAATTAAAAAGGGCGTAATACAACTTCTGTACAGCGAACCGTCCATATCCGTTTTTCGTTCAGTACTTTTTCAAGAATCAATCTTGAAGCAAGCGTCCCGCCCCTCATTTATGGTACACAACAGGGAATATTGGTGCAATAAACTAAATCGCTCAACGCCTGTACTACTAAATTTAATTAAAGTATTCGAAAACGGTTTGGTCAAAGCCGAAAAATCCAGTCACCTAAAGTGAGCTAAGTATATGTCATAATAAATTTTTCTTAAACATAGATAATGTGATCCAAAAGCGATCTCGTATCGGACGGTAAATAACAAAGGTCCATATATGTGTGTGCGTATATATATATATGTGTATTTATTTCAATGATAAAGAACTTCGAGGTGGCATTTCTTCTAATATTGCTTACTCGCGTAGACAATCGTCAGGCGTCATCTATTATGTTGGCGTCGTCCATTACTTTCGAAGCTTAGTACAGCCTTACACATGGATTAACTCACACACACGCGCACCCCACTTTTACCTTCGCAATCGAACTAGTTGCCGGCCCTATAGACTTCCCGTTAGGAAAAGCCGCCGTTGGTATTATAACGAGGCTTTTCTACGACCCTGAAGCACTTCACCATCGTTCAGTAAGCTTTGTCTTAGAATTTTTGGTGCTGTCAATGCAACAACAATAATAACAAGTTATATTGATAGTGTCCAGAGCGTAATTACAAATTGAATGCCTTGTCGGCATTTGTGTTGTCCTTATTTAGTAATACTCAGCATTCCACCAGGGTACACGTCTGTCCTAGTTTTTTATTGTGTAGTCCCACTGCATACAGACAGGATCTCTCTATAAAACTGCCAGAAGGAAGCAAATATTTAGCGAGGATAATAAAGTCCTGCTGCAACGAAAGCATCAACTTTGTGTGTTAACGCGCTCATGTGACAACATTTTCTTAATGGTGATTAAGGGAGACATCTTCGTGACGTAGACGTATACGATAGAGAAACAAAAAGTGCTATAGGCTATAAGTCATTTTCACCGAAGTAAAACTCACCAAATCCTTCGATGGGTTACAGCGCCATCGTCATAGGACAGCTAGCCGGTAAAAATTAAGGACCTACGGCAACAGCAACAACAAAAAAGAGGCCAAAAATGTCTCCTGGACTGTGCGCGTGCTACAAGTGTGTCGTGTCCGGTCGTCGGTGGAATCTTGTGAGTGATTTTTTTCTAGCTCAGCTCAAAGTCGTCGGTATTCTGAATGGACAGTTATCCCTTATAGAGAAATTAATAGATAATCACACTTAATTGTGCTAGGAGTTTCCGGCTTACACACTGAAGTACAGATAGTACACACAGCCGGTGAATATACTACATATGTCTATATAAATTTTGAAAGAAGACGTGTACTTGATGTAGTGCCGCATTAAGATAGAGGGACAATTCAGAGAGATGCTCCTCAGATTCTTTGTGGCTGAACAATAATTTAGGCCTTAAGAAAATTTCATACTTAATTATTATTAAACAAAGCGATTAAAGCGACACTGCATTTCTAGAGGAAAACGCTCTTCATAAATGTTCGCTTATGCTTGTCCCTATTTGAAGCCTTTTAGTATAGACATCACTACAATAAGTTCACGAATTCAAAAATAGCAGAGATAGGGTTGAAGTAGTGTTCACGAACGCGAAGCGTAACGTAAGCCATTGCTAGTAAAAAGTCTCTACTTAGTGTTGGAGGATGGAGGAGACTTCTTCATGAAGCAGTGACCCGCAGTGATTTCCTCCCTCCACCACCGCTACCATGATCACTAGAATAAAAGAACTTAAAATCTAATGTATCTACTAACTGTACCCTCGTAAAATGAAAGGGATATATGCTTGTTCAAAGTCTGCATTAAGACAGCGAGTTACCCTCTAGGAGACGTATAGAAGCTGTTTCAGAAAAAAAGAAACAGTAAGGTAAGCTTAGCTATCTATAAGCTATTCGAAGAGCATGTGAGAGTTGTCTGAACAAGCCTTGTAGTTCATGCGTTTCTTTTCAATTTTGTACAGACAGTTACGGATATCATCCGTGACAGGCCACTTGTACGAGCCTGTGGTAGCGTGTCCAACTTACAGGATCTCTTCGCTGAGGATAAATGCGATGAAACCAACCCGTTAACCGCCATCTCAGAACGAAAAAGGATCTTAGTCGCTCTATATTTTGGAGCTGCATTTCGCGATTCTTGCCAGTGAGTAGTTCCCTCTATCGAGGTTTGTCTGACCAAATTAAATAAAATTGTTATATCGCTCACAGATGGTTTAATCAGCGTTATTTATTATCGGCAGCTTTTTTAATGAGTTTATTTGAAAGCTTAAGCAAGCCTAGATTTCCCAGGCGTAAAAGTTCTTATTTAATGTTGCTGCTGTCTTCTATAATGAATTTATCCAATGATATCGTTTTTAACAAGGGTTTTATAGAACAATATCGAAGCACAATAAACGCCCCGCGGCGTCTCATATTTAGATGAAGTTCATCTTCGAATCTGCTCGTAAACGTGCATATCGCGAGTCACAATACGGTGTTGATACAGGTAGAAACTGGCAGTCACAGAGTCTCAGCTAGCGGCGTCAACACGGCCGGCTTTAAGTTAATAATATTATTTGATATTATAAAAAAAAATATAGCTTGTTATTTTCTAAATTGAGCGGTACTTCTGTCCTATATCAACCTGTCGTATGAGCGTCTGAAATGAAATGCGCTACATGTTAAAAAGTATCGAAATATTTGTGTTTTTTTCATCATTCCTGTCTATGATAGGTGTCTCTGCCGTTCTTCACAATAAAGGACAATATTCAGTGAGTTGAAAGTCACTTCACGTATCCAAATTGTTTGGATATGCCTTTTTTATTTTCCCTTATTTTGGTTTTTGAATCCGTATGATATAAGTGTCTCGTTATAAATACAGAATGTATTTTTAGCTAAGTCAGTGACTGGTAGCCAATGCATCTTTTCAATGAGTGATGCTTGTATTTAGCAAATATGTGGGATGCACGTTTTGCGACCCAAGACACGGCAAACGCAATCATGTCGTCTTTGCTCCTTAACAGATTTGAGATGTGCAAACGATACGTTCAAAGAAGGGTCGTAATGCTCGGTCCTGTACTCATTTTTTGTCGCTAAAATCTGCCGAAATTTAATTTGACGATTCAGTTAAATACAGGAATTACTCAAGGCATCTGAAGATTTCACTTGGATAGCTCCATAGGCAATTAGAATTTTCTCAAGTTGAAGTTTCTAGTCGAATAAAGACTATTATGGTTCAAAATAACTGAAATGTAGCCGCTTTTGAAAACCAGTTCCAAAGTTATCGGGTTTAGAGGTTAGCGTAGGCAGGCTGCAGAACGTGACGGGTTGGGGGTAGGCTGAATGGTGCTAACAGAACGCTGCTTCAATTCCCTCAGTCTTTAGTTCCTTCGAAACGCATTCTTTAATACAAAGTGTGACATGACCTTAATCCGCAATAGACTTCGCTGAATCGGATCGTAACATCATCACAGTCATCATTGTTGTCATCATGAGCTTCGCCATTAACAGAACGCTCCTGCGCTCGCAAGGAACCATACTGTTACTGAGGAAACCCATGGTTCTAATAACTTTATAATCATAAAAAAACATGGCACAAAAATATTTTACAATAGACAGCTGTAATCTTTTTACGAGCTATACTCAAGACTTTGTATAGTCTCATATCCTTTTTGTCGTTGCGGAAAGCTCAACTAACCTCTCTTTAATATGACCTTAGGTTTGCAATAGCGGCCACTTTCTATTAAAATTATTCCATAAGTTTACTCGGTAGGAAGCAAATTGATGTATATACAGCTTGTTTGGATTATGCAGTTCTTAAACGTCGGGACGTAAAAGGATACGTAAATACAGGGCTTAAACAGACTCTAAACGGTAAACGCCTATGCGGTATTACAAACTTTATAGCAGTTATTATTGAAGGATCAATCCACTTCTAGTGAAGCACAAATCTGGTACTTCACTAGAAGTGAAGTAATCCTTGTGAGAGTGGCCATGCTTTCCCAACCTTTTCGAACAGGTTTACAATGAAAATAAGAATTTAGTGGACAAAAAAATGAAGGGAATCACATTTGAATACGCATGTTATAGATCATATAGCGTAAATCTATTAAAAAGTAAACCTAAAAAACATATGAACGGAAATAATAATGCTAAACTCAGTAACCTATTCCTTCTACTTGATTCTAAAATACTTCCCGACCACATTTCACTTGCCTTCTATACGTGGTTCCATTTGATGTATTTGTATTTTTCCGCCAGGGAAGGTGCTACTAGCTGAGCTGCATATAGAAAATCTAACGTTAGCCTAGCGCGTTAAACATAAGCTGCACTCTTTTTATATAACGCCAACAGTTCCATTTCAGTATCAGATAAAGGCTTCCCTAGCCTATACCAGTTCTTCAAACAATAGAGCTAATTCAAAGGTATAACAACTCGCAGACCTAATTTATTTTTGCAAATAGGCGCGCTATATTAGTCTATGTTGAAGACTGTAGTACTGACTGATGAGTGCAATATTAGAGAAGGCACCTTTGGGGCTTTTATGAGCGTACAGATCGAAAATATCCGAACGGCTAAATACGTTGTGATATAGCTTTAGACTCAACTAAGCTTGTAGCAACGCAAAATGACTAAGTAATTTTTAGATAATGCATACATAATTCAGACCACAGTTATATTGAATGTAAAAAAATTGGTTTTTGTAGCAAGCAAACATTTATCACGTCCGTGCTTAAAGTGGACAGATGTAGATGACCGATCCCTTCTCGTAGCGTAGTGAATGACGTATTTGCCTGCTTGACACGTAGTGCTTTAAGCATGAGTCCGGGCATAGAAGCGCTTCGTTTTGTGCTAGAAGTCAGCCGTCTATCTAATAACGCCTAACAACTTAAACACCATATGTAAAACACGTTGCAGATATTTAGTATTACAGAAAAAATGGTCTTTGAGTATTTAGGACCTTAATGGAGCCAATCCTGATCGACGAAAGACTAGACTGTTATTAACACGATAAGGTGAGCCTGGATCTTGCAGAGCATTAGCAACATGCGCTGGTGTCCAATCGAATTATATCTTAAGCACGCGAATCTATCCAAAAGGAAAGGCATTACCGACAATTTAGAAGGCTCGTGTCTATCGCAATAACTCGTATTCGCCTTATGTCAATGCTCGAGTCAGGGTACGTTGTTAAACGGATTAATCCCGAGCTGAACCAGCGGTACAGTACGAAAAAACGCGAGACCTGAAAAGACGGTGAGGGCATCTCAGCCGGCAATACTGGCTGAGTGAAATCGACTGATTTACATATTTAAGCTTACAATAAATGCCCTTGGTAGGAACTAATCGATAGAACCAACAAGAGGAAGTTACAATCGGGCTGATACATTATTAAACGTTACAGAATCCTTCCATTGTAATGCGAAGACTATTGATCCGTAACCCATTGACTTCTATCATTGGAAATTATGATAATTATGGGTGTTCTACTTTGCGTTCGATTCTCAAAGCAGCGGTCGTCTCAATATCCAGCCAGATGTTAAACCGACAAGCTATTGCGTCCGAGTTGTCAGTATTGAGCTGACGAAATTTATCAGTTAGAAGTATGTCCGTGAGTAGAATAACATTAGACTAAATCTAGTTTCTATCAAAGATCCTATTTCAAACTCTGACGAGCTTCGGTCGATAGTCGTATGACGACACGGTCGGAAAATAAATGTCGTCCTTTAGGAACGTTCCGATCGGCCTCTTGCCTTCGCAGCATTATCTTTATGACCAAACTTAGCGCCGACACTTAATAGTTATCATATCAATAGAATATATTACTCCTATCTCAGTGTACGTTTCTAAATATGGCTGGCATTGTTCGAATATTTTTTATGCTTTGTCTGTAGGCATGAATCTAATTTAGTAAAATGGATGTAGTTATATTTTACTGGGCGAATTAGTGTGAATGTTCGTCACGAGGAGATTAAAAGTTAAATGTAAGTTTAACTTTATTATAAATCGTCACGCTTTCCCAGGAGAACTCGCATTTAGCTGGCATAACATTTTGTATTGGGTTGCCCAAAACGACGACGATATAGCCACAATCTATAATGGCATGCTCTTCTTATCTTCTATGTTGGTGCACCTGTGCGTTCAAACCTTTGTTTGCAAGAGTGTTCGCTAACGAGCTGTGGATTGCACAGCGTTCACTGTATGCAGCAGGACTACGCCTTGAGATCGTATACGTTTCTGCCGACAGAAATGCAGATGAATTGTTCAACTTCATGAAGTCGCGACCCCAATGGCACGCTCTACGCTTCAATGACCCAGCCGTTAGGTACGCAGAGTTTACGATTCTCTACTAACATGTACTCGGGCTTGCGCGTACGAAAGTCACTAAAAGGCTACAAATTTTCCAAAGCAAGCTGCAGCTTGATGGCTCACGTTGCCTGATTTCAACTGAAAGTTGACGGTAAATACATAAATGATTCTGTGAACTCTGCCTATACTAGAGTTACATTGAACCACAGATATATATCTATCGGAAGAATACGGATCAAGTTAAGTGCTTAACTATTAAATTTTCTGCCTTTAACTTTACCAATTAGTGTACACAAAATGGTTATAATCTGGAGCCTACAAAACCTGAAATAGGAAGGAAAGTGCCAAAATAGCTACTATTCCTTGAAGATCTCGAGCAACAAATAACCAGTCGCATTGACCTTGCAGCATCTATCCACCTAATTTTCCTTCAGTAGGGTTTGTTCGTGCGGTTCGATGTATAATAAGCCTAAAATGCAGTTGTTTTAGAGATCTTCTGCTGAACGGTACGTGCTTTGCTTTATCGAATTTCAGTGAACTGCGTTCATTTTTGTCCATTCGTGAGGTGCCTGCTTTAGTCGTGATCGACAACGTTGGTCTCGTAGCACGTTCTGGTCGTCGGGATTTACAAACGCTTGGTCCTATTGCCATCTGGTGCAAGTGGACCAGCTCTAAGCCAGCCTCCTCTGCTCCTGCTAGGTCAGCAGGACCGTCAACCATATCCTCAGGGCCGTATGCGTCAAGGAAAGCAGGTCCTTCAAGAAATGCCATAAAGCCGCTCAGAAATAATTAAAACTAGCTAGGAAACAGATAATATCTAATCAAATACGTACGGATCAAATGATACCTAGCTGTACCCCAGGTGGCTCGAACATCCGGTGGGAATATCTACTAGCCTCCTCGTATCTAAACCCGTCTGTTGGCGATTTGATCCGCGGAATCGAAAGAAGTAATTTATAAGCCTCTCTAGAGAATGTACGCGAGTGTTGGTGACGCCATTGCTCGCGGAAGTTTGGCGAACAGAAGCAATGATAAGGATCCAATCTGGACTCAGTGGCCACCTTAAAATGTAGGTTACAATCTTACGTCGAACGCTGTATTATAGCTACCAAATATAGTGGATATACTGTTCAGTCGATGAATAAATTCTACTCAGTCTGGAGTTGGTACTTTCGAGCCATTAGACCCTTTAACTAAGCTATTAGTTTGTATACGATATAATTCAGTTAAAATATTATGAATCAAACTTTGAATTCTGCCAGCATAGAAAACTCATAGATATCGGTTGCATACATATTTCTCGGGGTTTGTGATCATATTTGGGCTAGACCCATTTTTTATATGACCCTAAAGCGCTTGAAAAGTGTGCGCAAGAATCTTTCGTTGCGCCTCGACATTTGCACCAAAAAGTCCCCTTGAGAAAAAAATTGCACCTCGTGCACAATTAATATGATTTCACTTAGCAACATCGTGGGTTAGCAGGTTGATGCAATAGCTGAAGACCAGTGCCATTTTATTATACAAATATTTAATGGTACGTCTTTACTGAACTTCGTTTGTGCTGATGATTGTACATCAGATAACTATTAGCACCATTTAATTAGTTTAAACTAGCAAGATAGCTTTCAATTTATTAGATAATCAATTCAATCTACATAATAAACGTAGGACTTGGTCGATGCATCCATTCAGTCATCTGGACGCGTTTTATTTTTGAAAATGTTTGTTCTTCGCAATATATACGGCGTTCGATCGTTAGGAGTGGCAGGAAGAGTTAAATTGTACATTTTTAATAATTACTTGCAAATCTCACTGGATACGTTGGCTATGGAAATTATTATAAGCAAAAGCGCTAGGTATAAACACGATCGATCAAAACGACTGATGCGATATATTCGCGTAAATACCCGTGACATTTCCAAATATAATTTAGCGCGTAGTCTGCAGCTGCTTATTCGAAAACAACCAGTCGTCGGAATAAACGCTGCCACAGGAACTTATCCCTTGGAAACAACAATGGGCCCCAGTTTGCCTAGCTTGCTTGGTAAGTTTACCCATACAGTCTAATCGAGTACAAGTAGGAGTCTATAAATGTTTACCATGTAAATATGGCATGTGTCTAAAGGTGTGCGTAAAATTTCGTCGTTACGCAAAGCTGTTGTACAAGTACTACACTACGATGCTAATGGTGTTACCTTCGATCCACAACGGAGTTTCAAATTATTTAGCTTCTTAATATTAGTTCGCCTTGCGATTACATTTTTTTTTTTCGTAATATTGCATATTCGAAGTTATCTCTACGACAGCCCAAATAATACACCCGAACTTGATGTGCTTGAAGTATCAGTTCCTTCAAGCCTACGCCAAACGTAGCATTATTTCACCTAGGCAGAAATAATGCGTAATAATTTATAGCCCGGAAAGATGCCACGCGTCACTGTACACTAAAAAAAGCTGTACATTTATGTACTTATCGAAATATGCCAGTATATGAATATGTACGTGACAGTCGTACGGCCTTTCGCCGAAGAAGGGACGACTAAAAGTCTTGACTGTATTGCAAAGCTGTTTGTGATCACTGGTCATTGTGAGTTAGAAAAATTAGAATAGTTATATATCTGGCCGCGGAATTGTATCATGTGCCAAGTTCTGTTTTCACCTATAGAGATAACACAGGATTTGATATCGATCGCTACAAAATTTCCATTGTTACAAGGATATGAGAATTATTTTGACAAATTCATCCTAAAAGACGTTTTGTATTCTTGCGATTGTAGCGCGGTGATTGATTAATGTACCCGTTTGGGTAAACGAAAACCCGAATAGTCTGCGAACGAGCGAGCTACAAGCGATCCACAAACAAAGCATCTCCGAGCTCATTGAAATAAGGTTCTAAATGTATGTATTTTACATTGTTCGCGTACGCGCACTATTTCGAAACGATTATGATAGGCTAATATATATAATTCGATTTTCGATATTAATCCAGTTGATACTATTAGGCAAAGAACGAGTGAGGAGATTTTAAAAACTCGGAAAGGTTCCATTTTTCTTGTTTAGTCGTTTGTCGGTTTTCGACGAGTGCCTGAATGTTTCATAACGCATTTGAGTTAGCCCCTGTCATCAGGCGTTTCTCAATCGGAGCAGGCAAGTGACGTATGGCGTTAGTAAAGAAAAATTCCTAATTATTCAACCCAACAACATATACATATGCAACATATTGAATACTAGCAAAAAAAAAAAATTAAGAATGGGTCTTGATGGCGTTTGTGTAATTACCCTTGACCAATGTATTTCTATACAGACATAAAGTCTAACAGCACACAAGCAATGGGTAGATATATTCATGACCACACGTTCGGCAAGTATGCTA
Organism: Varroa destructor; assembly: GCF_002443255.2. NCBI lineage: Eukaryota > Metazoa > Arthropoda > Arachnida > Mesostigmata > Varroidae > Varroa > Varroa destructor. The sequence goes on from NW_019211458.1 coordinate 7,898,478, forward strand.
CTGGATACTGTTTAGGTCGAATTGTATGGTCTTGTGGACTACCTTCGTATGGTTACAAATATTCTATGCTATTTATATATTTACTGGCCTTAAATTTTTGTCGACAATGCTGATATGGTTTAACTTGTTTGTATGTAACAACATGCTCATTCAAGCGTTCCTCCAATACGCTTTGATAACGACGTATTCAACACTTTTCTCGACCAATCCAAGCTGCCAAACGCTAAACAAAAATCGGTTCTGGTAAGTTTGGTGCCAATGCAGCAAGAACTTGTATAGGAGAAAAAGTTCAGGAATCCTACGTCATTTTCTAACACTTCAAAACCCTCGCGTAACACGATATTACCGAGAATTAACATAGAAGTTTCGCGGCTGATTTTTTTTATGAACAAATGATTATTTTAAATAGTAACTATATCGTACAACGTTTATTAAGACACTATATTACATTTTTAGTGTTCTTGACTTGCATATTCCGGGTCTTTCGGTACCCCTCTGTTTATCCCCCTGGCCCCCAGCCGTCCAACTATGCGAAAACACAAATCGCCTGACCCAAATTAGATACAAATTTTCAAACTCTAAGAGATAAACTGAATAACAAAAATAAATGAAAAAAAAAACTCTTTTCATCCACCTTTGCTGCTAGCAGTCAATACAAATTAAAAACTGAATATCACGATATCAGAGGGAGTGGGGGACCATCAAAACACGTTTCATCATACGGATTATACGAGTCCGATAATTATAATATCGTATGTGCTCAAATTTTTCGCAGCAAACAGCATCTGATATCAGCAGTAGGAGCAACGAGTCGATTTCGATCGTTGTCATTTGAAACAATTTAACCTGAACGGCTATAGAGACTCGTGGCTTTAGTTAAAAGAACAACTGCCTGACAAACCCCTCTTTCTACAGAAAGCGTCTAAGAGACTTAATAGATTCAAATTTCCACAGAATATCAATACCAGTAATTCGGATATGAAATATGTTACTATTGTCCTTCTGCAGACTCTTTGCACTTTATATAACCTGCAAAGGAGTATAAACAATATAAAGTTTGGGAAGTGTTCAATTGTACAATTGCGAGGCGGAGATCGATTTTGATTCTTGCTGTATGATATACTTTTCGACTTGAATTCTGTTCATACTTTTATTCGTTCGATTTCATTACAAATGAGAGGACCTACAAAAGAAAGCGTAACCTGGTAGGCATAGGTTATCCTCGTCCCCTACTTTTTTCCGATGCTTGTGTCTGAGTTAGTGACTGGAAGAATACGTTAAGGTTGTTTCAGGATACCTACATTTCATAATGCTAATAAAAATTGTGATTTTTGTTTAAGATATTGAATTTACCGTTCTTTTAGATATTCTAATATAGACCCCTCTGCCCTAAAATAAATGCCGCATTTTTATAATCTCTTTCGAAAAGGTCATAATTGTGTTTACAAATACATTGACTAGTTACGCAGAGCTCGGGACACTTTTATATTGAAATATTTCTAAAAAATTTTAAGGCCTGTCTGAATAATCATGGGCTATTATTAGGTGCGTACGCAGTATAACTGTGCAGTGGTTTAATACCCTCTTAGCAGATCCTTTGATAAAGGTTTGCGACTCTGATTGACTACGACAAACGTCAGGTGTGTACGTTAAAAATGATGCAGATTAGTAATGTGGACTATAAACGGGTGAGCGATAAGTTGATTGACGACGGAATGCAAACCTATGGACAGGCACTTTAATATCTTTATTATTATCTTTAATATTAAGGCGCCTTAGTACAGCTAATTAAGTTACCTGAGCACGAGCCAAAAAACGGCGCGCAAATTTCCGGTGATAGATGAGGCAGTAACGAACTTTGTATACTGGCGTCGCGGAAGTTGCGTGTTCGAATCCGCTCGTTTGCGCGACAGATTTTTCACGCTGCCTTTAGTTGGCTAACCTTCCGTCTCCATTATGAATTCGTCTCAGCGTAACGCAACAGTAAATCAATATGATATTATATATAGGTTGTATTTACATACTGCTTTCTGAATTATTTTCACTGGCTTTCGATGTTCAGCAGCGATAAGCTGTAAACAAGAACGAATCTATTATTATTATTATTATTAAGGCGTAAGCCTTATGTATATACTGTACGCTATAATTGAGTGAGATTTGATTTTGATCAAATCTTTCGATACGTTAGTCCGCTTCGAGCATAAATGGCAACTGCTCTCACATGATTTCTTTTCGCTGTCTGCTGTAGAGGCTCGGCAAAAAGAGGCGAACCTTTTGAAGTGTGTATCACCTTGTCCTGAGATACTTATGTGATGTACTAGTTAAGCCAAAATATTAATAAGCATTGAATATCTATTTAAAAATACTTAAAAAAAAAGGCAGATTTTCAACTTCGATGACTTAGCTTTAGACTAAACGGTTTAACACACAGTGTTATTTTCAGCGATATGCTATGGTGAAAATCGTTTTCCTGTCATTTTTCTGCCTACTGCATAGTTTGTTACTAGGCAATACGAGTAACAATAGTATATTATAATAAGGTAACTTGCTACACGGTACTCTTGCACTCCAGGCATATGCACGTAGCTCTCATGCACTGCTCATTGCCAAAATGTATTTTTCTATTTTCACAAGTTATAGATGAATACGAAATAGCCAAACGCGGTATGACATAAAGCCACTTAACAGCTAAAGCACAACATTAACAAGAATATTTAAGTGTTTGTTGAGCCCGGAAGTGACCCAAATAGGTGAATACTTTGAAGTATCATTAGACATTACTATAACTTACGCTATTGTAATAGGCTAAGTATGTCGATGATCTATTCCGACATTAAAATCGCACTTAGCTATCTTTCTCAAAAAAGTCACAGGTCGTTCCTTTTCTCCAACTAATCTGAGGAAGGTACCCAACACTGGTCTCTCTACGGGCTCTCTATGTAGGTTAGGCGATCTTTGCTTCGGTCTATTTGACTGCCTTTTCGTCAATATACCAAATAACATATAATGTTTTTTTTTAGAAAAACTTTATCGCGCTAGATATAATTGTTACTGAAATGCTATTCTCTGTTAAGCGTTGCGCGCGCAAAAAAAACACTGCCAAGCTTTACACCCCTCCTTTTATTATCCATAGTTAGGGCTTAGAAGGGCAGGCGTAATAAAATAGCTAATATTAATAATAATTTCATTAATACACCAGTAATAAGCAAATAATGAACAAAGCACAGCTTGAAACTGGCTGGAAGAAGTGTTATTTTCGAAAGGAAGTTTTTGTGTTAATTCGACCTCAGTGCAACTGGTTTTTAACTGGTTTCTTTCAATCAAGTCAGCTGAATGGAAATCTGTATGCTATTTCTAGTTATGGCTCTGTTGGCAAAGAGCTTAACGATTCTCGCCGCTTCTTTGCAGATAGGTGGTTTGATGATAGCTCTTTTAATTGTGCTTCCCCAGATGGCTCAAACGATCTTCATCCTCCGAAAAAACCAAATAATGATTTGTTTCTTTTAGAGACGCTCGTTTTGTTGTACATAGGAAACGACGGGCCTTATACACGGCCTGGGTTTAAGGCATTTGCTGTAAAGGCTAGGTTTGCACTGTCTGCAGACATTGTCTGGCGGGCGAAGTTTTCTCGAAAGGGAAAGACTTTATTTTTTTTATTTAGGCGCAGATTACATGCTACAAAAAGGTAGCCGCAAAAGTGTACAATCTCTCATGCTTGTGGTCGCGCACTCGATAATCCAGAGCGATAATGGATATTTCAGATTGTCAAAGCTTTATAGAACTAGCTAAACAGCTCTCTGAGTAGCCAAATAAATAACCTAAAATACGAGTATATATATCTTAACGTTTATCGGAGTAACCAACACAACGCGAGTAGCACCATCTGTGGTGGTGGCAAAAGCTACAAAGAAGTTAGCAAGCGAAGAAATCCTAGCCCGCGAGGTTTGTGCTCGATCTGTTTGAAGGATACAGCCTTAATTTGAAAGTGCAATCCCGACCTGAATCTCATAAATAATGAAATAACTCTAAACCTCCTATTTATAATCGTAGCCTGAAGTAAATATCTCTATGAAATAATAAGGGGTTGGATATTCTAAAATTTTGATCTAGTTCAATTAAAAATCTCACAAAATCGTTATCAGCTAATCGTCTATCTATGAACGCCGAAATAGTTTATCCCAGCATTTTCCTTTGTTATTTATTATGTCCTGGAAGCTTCTGTTTTCCGAGTCCTAATAGGCCATGATGTTGTTTTTGAACGTAGGACCCTTTGGACTGGATCCGACTAGCTGTTTAATTTGCTTAACGAATACAATAGATATATTCACTTCAAGTAACAATAAACCTCCTGCTGCAATTCGAGCTCATATATTTATTATATTACGACAATTATATTTACAAGATAGCGGCGTTTCGTTTAGAACGGAAAACTGGCTATTTCAGAACATGGAAAGATGCCAATCTGTCAGCTTTCCTAAAAACTCATATAAACCGGAAACTATAGAGGAATAAATATTCGGTACCTAATACTGGCGATATCTGCGAAGCAATTACACGAGTTTTAATGAGAGATTGTTCGCAATTAGATCTCGTTCAGCTAATTTCAGCAACATTACTGTTTATTACTAATGTATTATGTGTATGTGTGTGGGCTAAAAAAGAAGCGAGCTTTCTTTTGTACGTATTTGAGTATCCCGTAGACACGATTGACATATAGTACTCGCGGAGAAAATCACCAAGAAATCGGCAGAAAAACGTAGCGGACGTTTGCTAATACAAAATTCGAAAAGAAACGTACTTTACTACATTATAAAACACAAACAATTAACAACAAAGTAGCAGAAGCATTTCGTATGCGCGTCTACCTCGCTTGGTGTCGCCGCTCGCTGCGGGGAGAAACACCACTATTCGTATCATTATCATATTGAGAAATAAATTAATCAGCTCTCACTGAACTGCCAGGTTCCCCCGGCATTTACTTATGCTCGCCAGCGCTGTGGGAAGGACGGGCTGAAATCAAACCAAAATATATCATCGTGTAGAGTTATCATTGTAATAGAACGGGAGGCTTAGCATTAACAAGTCTTGGAGCAATTCAGTCTAGAAATCGCTTTTTCCCTTTACATTTATACGAGGAAAATAAAAACGAAAAGCGTATATATTTGATAAATGTCGGCTTTTTGCCTTGTAGCAAGATCGCTTTTAGCCCAACGCAGGTTAAACCCTCTGTATCATTTGGAACAAGACCTATTATAAACCTTAAGCAATATGTGGGCGTATAGAGAAACTCACGCTTGCATTTGCAGTACGAGCAGCGCGTGCCGGGTTTCTGTTGAATATAGCAACCGTATCGGGCTGGGCAGGACGAAATTGTTGGACAGTCTGCTCGGTCACCCTGAAGTCCTTTCCAATAGTCATCGCCATGAGGATGTTGGTTCTGGATTGTGCTGAGGTGAGCAGGGAAGCTTGGCCTGGGGGGATGGACGGGCGGGTATTCGTGCTCATTTAAAGCAGGACCAGTTGGAGCGAACAGAGCGTTCACACTGTTTCCGGAGAGAATGTTCTCGTGCAAATATGCCGCGGCTATACGAAGAGCGCGCCGTAAGGTGGTCGTCGCACAGAGGTGGATGAGGGACCGAGCACGATGAAATACAGAGCAGTTAAGACACATTGATTGGTATCTTTTACAGAATGTAGAAAGTTTTATCGAATTTTTGTGGGCTCAAAACACTTAACGAATCAACGTATCGCTCACGACAATTCTATAGTAATACGCTGCATAATTTTCACTATCTAAAGACATTATAAAAATATAATATCAACATGTTTCAGTAAACCAGCGAAGTTTATTTGCTATATACAATATCGATTATCTTGCTTGTACAGAGAAACGAAGACAACGCTTTAAAGAGGTTTATTTTGAAAAAAACTAGAACAATCTATTAAATAACATAAACAATATATGCTTTTCGATAGATTGCCCTTAACGACAGGAGTAACTGGCAATTGGAAATTGCCCATTTAAGTTCCTGACTTGTAGCCACGCATATACACCTTTACAATTTAATAGTCGGATTTTTACCAGTCTGTGCAGTAATCTTGCTTGTTTCCCATGAAGCAGTACTGCTGATAATCGACTCAATCGTTCGAAGTTCGACACGGTGAATATTTTTGTAAAAAAAAAAAGTTTTTCTATTTCCTCCCTTTAGCAACAACTTCGATATTCTAATTTCTTAAAACTTGCTGAACTTGGCCACAAACTTAGTTATACTTATAGGCTAACAATACTATGCAATCAATGTTTTAAATAAGAGAAATATCATTTACTAAAGCTGTTCTTGCTGAAGCAGAAACATTTATGACTTTTTTGTGGACGCCTCAGGTCCTCCCCTGAAAAAGAGTAACCATGGGCCTAACTGTGGTGGCAAGCTGCGTTCCATCATACAACTGTCAAATTTAATATTTTTTTTTTTATTGTATGACGTGGCACGGTCGCATTGGTATACTGAATTCTCCACTGTTGTAACAACAAATGTTCTATGCCGATCTTTTGTTTTAGGTAAAGAGGTATACGTCTTATTTTAGTACATTTATATTCACACGACGATAACGATATCAATAGGCCTATTATATTCAATGATATAATTAAACGACATTTCTTCAACGCTAACTAAATTTCCATTGCGTATACCTTTGTATTGTTATTATTTTAATTCTTCGCCTCCAGTTGATTGCCTGTTTTAGGTATACATATGTCCATATTCATTCATGACAGCGTAGCATGGTTCCACTTCATCACAGCACGATATATTTATAATTGCTTGCACGACTTGTCTACGTGCCGATGTATGTAATGTCCACATATACATGTAACATTTATATGCCGAGCGTTGCTTTACAGGTGAAGTATTTCAAAATAGGTCCACATATTTGTATTTAAATCTACATATTATACTTTCACGTATAATTGAAAATTGACAGACTACAGATTACCATAAACTACACTTAAACTATAGCTTCCACTAAGTCCTAAAACCATTTGAGACCTTCGGGCTTCTTCGCTTCCGATGAACCGAGTTGACGACAAATAGATCGTTGTGAGGAACTCGTCAGGAAAACGAAACAATAGGCGACTTCATACGGGCCCGAACGCTAATAAAATTGTTGATCTTCAATATAACGCTTAACTCTAATCAATTGTAGTTCCTTTACCAAACGTAATTCAAATCAGTCTAGTAGAGTAGTGTTTGGTCAAAAATCCTACTACCATCTGATGTCGTACCTTTGCAGGATATACTGCTCCTACAATATATCCTTTACAGTGTATACACGTAGTAAATTAATTTAGACAAAACATTCTCACATCGCATAGAAAGCCTCAGTCTTCTTAATCTTTCCATTGGCCACAGTCGAAGAAATTTGCAGTAAGTCAAGCTTACGTAAGATGAGTGTGGATTAAGCAATTTCTAGAAACTCATTAGTTATTCCGCTAAACTGTGTTCAATTAGAAATTAAAAAAAAAACACCAGAACGATAGAAAATGCACCGGGAATGCTGTTTCGTAAGGTACGGTGGGGTATTAATGGCGCCATTAACAATTATTACGGAAACTAAACGCCAGAAAATCCGTCACACGATCGAATCAGACAAATACTGTATGTGGATCAGCGTTTATTAGACGTCAGTGTATTGTTTGTTTCTGTAAACGCTATACAACATTGTTTTACAAGGTAGGTAATAAATAGGCAGACAAACTTTATATCGACGGCTGACCCCTGATCGCAACAAATACGTACCTGAATTATCTTTTTTTTTTTTTTTTTTTCTAAGTGGATGTCGATATATTTTATGTTCAATGTTTTTAGTTACCGTTCTATTGATTATAAAATGATTCTCATCCGTGAGTCTTTAACCGTTTTTTGTTGACTGGTCAAATATTCTGATGTGAATTTGTATAGTGTTTGTAAGTGGGCCCGCAGTAACCGCGTTTCCATTTTCTAACGATTACATATAAATATATATATATATATACATTGGGTCGTGGAAACAGTATTAACCATGTTTCCAGCTAGATGGCTATCTCAAACAAGATGCGTCAAGTCGCCGGTGGCTTTTGAAAGCTGAGATTTAACAATAGTAGATCTATTAGAATTGTTGGAACGTTTTTATTCAGAGTTAAGATAGCGAGGTTTCGAGATGACCATAATTCCTACAAAATTTCGCTGTATTACATATTTTTATTATGATACAGACACAAATTTTGGCAAGGCCCATAACTGGGGCTGTTTATAACCAATATGCGTTATCGAAAGAATGGCTCAAACCTAATTTTGTCGCTTTCGTTTTAGGAATTTTAATCTATACGATGCTCTCCGTAGTAAGCAGTCAATTATGAAAGAAGTTGATGAGATAATCGCGAAAGTTGGCCAAGAGAGCTACGTCAGTGGCCATTTCTGAAGTGGTCGAAAAAAAGATCACATATAATAATAATGTGTGAATAATAAAAAAAAAAAAAAATATGCTCCACAATATGTGCCAAACCTAGGCTAAAGAAGGTCGTGCTATGTGTCTAGTGGGATTGGAAAGGAACCACGCGTTATAAATTTCTGCCGCCAACAAAACGGGTTACTCAGACCTCTATGGTAAACGACTAACACGACTTCAACAACCCCTTAAAAAAAAACTAACGAAAGAAAAGAAGTGTCCCTTTCCGCCATGACAATGCCAAACCTCGTAGATCTTTCCCTAGCTGGAAAAAATTAACAGAAACATTTCGATGCATTTGACAGATAACCCTAATTTTGCACCATCAGGCTATCAGCTCTTTCGGTCTTTGCAGAAGTCCCTTAATGGTCTCAATAGGGGAATGCAAAAATTGAAAAAAGTCAACATTTTTTTCTAGCCACCAGAATTCACAGAAGTTTTGCAGTTTATCATGACACCAGGACAATGGCAGAAGGTTATTAATCGAAACGGCAAACAAATAGTTGAATAATGTTATTTTAAGATACAAAAAGTCGATCACTTCTTTCCCTCTCGCTCTCTCTCTCCCTCTATATATATATATATATATATATATATATATATATATGGAAGAAAATGCGTAGTATTTTAATTTAAGGCAGGAATAACAGTTATTTTCTCAGAAATTATAAACGCTCCGAAAGTTCCTTTAAATTAGTTTTTTTAGTGGACTCAACATCGATAACTTATAATTATTTTTTTAATTATTTGTCCAGCCTGAAGAGAAATCAAGCCACAAAGCAAGCAAGGTAGGACAGATTTAACAGTATACGCATAACAATGCGGACCTTACAAAGAGATAGACTGATTTATTTTAAGGCACCGTTTACTATGCTAATACTGATTTCCCTAAGGTAAGTGCGCCTTTTTAATTGAAAACATATAGTCCTTATCGTAACCATGTATGCAGTGATAACTATAAGCGGGTAAAAATTATGGGCACGAATGAGATGGGTGCATCGATAATTCTCGTCTAAACATCCAGCGATGCCAGACCCAGTAATAAACTGAGTCGACAAGTGCCAATTGTCCCAGGAGGATTAAATAAAGTTATGCAATATTTTTTTTCTGTGTGCATGTGCTTATTTTTTTTTAATAGACTATTTTTTAGTTCATGATTGTATTCTTTATTTTTAGTTCTGCATTAGAGGAGTTAATAGCTCCATCATGATGAGGCAAAACCGTTGTCATTAACTTTAAGAACACTGAGGAACGCTCAGGCCCAAGATCGTTTAGACTGAGTGTACACCCACTAGTTTGATTGATTATTCGCTCTCTGAGCGAATGAACAGCTAAACTAGATCGTCATATATCACTTGCGCACGAATATAACGTAAATACGTCTTCAAAATGATCTGCCTTCTCGTTGTTAATCACGAAGATAATAAGGAGCCTGCTGTTATTGCTGCCAGCTGTGCTTTACTCGCATTTAGTTATTACAGTGGTTGTTGTTTTTATTGGAAGTCTGCAAGGGTCCTTCTTGCAAGAACGCCAGCTGATTGAGCAAACAACTCTATAAACATATATTTCTTGATTCATATTCCTATTTAATAGATTTCAATTTCTGGGGAGAGTAAGGTAGCGCTAATTTTTTAGCGTAGAAATGTAAAAACGGACGCTCGGTGCAGCCGGATCAGAACTCGAAATTTGCTAGCGGAGGCTCTTCCCATACGTTCCCATCTATTGAGAATAGATAAATAGTGACGTCCATGCCAACTCATAGCTTGTCGATGGGTTAACGGAGGTGTTCTAACACGGAGCCATTGAGTGTCAACGTGCATCGAATGTTATGCGTGCACAACTCTGAAAAACGTGTCGTAGTTTGAGGTATGGATAACGGACAATATATTATTCATTTGCCAAACATTTTACTTTTTGAGGTAAGTGTAGATAGAACACTTCGCTGGAAGATGCTTAGCTGTGTTTATCTGTACTTAGTAGCAAATGTAATACTTCTATCTCAAGATTTGTATTTGGAGGTACTAGTTACAACAGGAAGAAACATACAAGGAGCTGTACTCTGATGATTGCCAAAGACGAGTGTGTGCCAGTTATTAGCGGGGCTGCGTGTTTTTGGGGCAGCCGGGTAAGGATACGTCAATGGCACAGAATATTCAGGCCCCGCTGACTGACCTGGGGCTGCGGCCACCTGTTGCTGCTGATGTCCATCCTCTGAAAAAATCAACAAAGACAAGTGCATTCAATAGCCGCTTAGTGCACTCTTGTAAATGTCAAGTAAATATTAGGGTAGCTCATCGATGCGATTACGATCTGAAGTCGGTGCTTCAAATTAAACAGATCGTCCATCGCCGTGCAGTAACACGTATGAGGAGGCACTTCCGTCGCTATGTGATTTTTGTAAAACATTCGATCTTATGTTAATAAACATAGTCAATTTCTATAAAACAAACAGTGAAATAAACAATTTGTTCTATTTTAATCATGGTTAGCTTTCGTATTTGTTTAGGGTAAATTGAACAGATGGTTTTCGATGATTTAAACCTTGAAGTTCCATTATGAAGGCATTTTCAAGCTCAAACGGAATCTATACGATTAAGTGCGCACCCTCAGTGTTTGTGTTGATGTCAAAAAAAATTACCAATTTACTTCAAAGCTGTTAATTATCGTCCTCAAATGATTTATGTGAATTCTATGTTTCCTTAGCTCGTTCGTCTATCATCATAGACGGTAACAAAGCTGTTATTATAGACCCAGCAAATAGATTTTTTTTTTTAATTTTAACTATACAGTTTTAGAAATAGTTTCTTTGACGTTTTGTTAAACGACTGTCAATGTCTTTATTTTAGGTATAGTATTGAACGCTTTTGTTGATACTGCTGGCCGATTTTTATTTTCGTCAACGTTTTTCACTGTAATAACTGTTTCATTTATGGCAGTTATTTAATGCCTAGTTTTTGTAAATAGTATGTTACAAACTGACTGCTTAATAACTTTTTGCCATTTAGATGAGCTGACAACTGAAACTTAGGGGCCCGATGTATGTGGAAAACTGTATACATGAGAATACCTTTTTCTAGGGAACACAAAAAAGGTGTACGGAAGCAGGCGGAAAGTGGCAGATATGCCATTAGATGCTTTGTTTGCCAAATACAATGCCAGTTGATCACTCCGCAGGTTTCAGCGGAAACCTCCCTAATTTAAAATATAAGGTCTATCCTAGATGACATGAAGAGTGACAGGTTGTACCAGCAGATCTGTCGTCAAAAAATTGCCATTTTTTTACAGATATAGACTAATCAAATAACCCATGAAGGGCATGTAACCCCCAAACAATCCCATTTGTGTTCCAGAAGTCAAATTTCACAAAACCGCACCAGCACTTCTTCTTAACAGAAAAGAAACTGCTTTAAATTTCAGCGTTTTCCATTTAGCTCAAATTGAGTGATAGTACTTTAGATTTCATTGCTGTTAGCAAAAATTATTTGGCCATTTTGTTGAGACTTATATCAGTCATCTTTTGTTGACTCTAGTTGAACGGGTGATTTATCTTATATATGAAGAATCCGGGCTGTGTTTTCCGCAGGCCAGGATTAACTGAGTCTTCTGGTCGGGAATATAATGACAATTTAGAGATAATATTATCATATAGTGGTTCCCTGACCTAGCTTTTCCTACTAAAAGTTTTTAAAATCAGAGTTTGTGTAATATTGAAAGCAATAAAGATACAAACTTAGTTTAGTTCGGCCACACAAACGCGAATGGTTCGGATATACCTTTTCATGAAGTACGTTACGAATATTATTTGTCAGGATTTACCAGTGTCTTTCCAAGCCAGTTTACTATGGGAAAGGTTCTTGACAACAGCTATAGAGTCATTTAGCGCTGTTCTACCATCTCAAGAATCGATCTAGGTAAAATTCGTTGCCGAGAAGCACCGACTTAATACTTGTTACACAGTTTAATGTTTAAGAGTAAATAATTTCAAAAGTTCTTTTTACACAAGTGGCTTAAGATATGGAATAATAAAGAGGAAACTGTCATTTATGAAAATTATACCTTCATAATATTTGAGAAGTGGGAGTATGAGCGACGAGTATTGAAATTATTTGCCATAGACGCCGTTCAATCCGGCCCGATTTAAAATGCAGAGATTGTGAGATTGAAGCCGTTACCAACGGCTTGCAATTCTAACTTATAGATGTTCTGTATTTTGAAACATTCAGCCCTATCCTAATTTTTGATTGACTTTATTTGAAAGCAGATAGGAGCCAGACAGGGGTAGACAAATCTACAACGGCCACCATCATTGATACGATCACACCGGAGCGGTGTTAAAAAGAAAACGTAAAATTGTTTTTCTTCGTGTCTTCCCGTTCGTGTCGACATGACTATGCATTCAATGTCGCGATAGCAGCGTCTCGGCATCTTACGTGCGAAGTGACCGCTCGACAAGTTTCATAATCAAGGTCTTGTAATCAAGGTTCATATAAAATCCTATGCACGCAAAGAAAGGAGTGCTAAAAGCCTTCAATTCCTATATAGTACCCGCGACGAGCTATTCGTACAGCTCCTATATGGCCTTATAGCATCATCGGTCTTTAACGCCAGTTGTCTGTATTCTTCGCCCAACGATAAAAATTTTATCACAACTTCGCCTCGTTGTACTCTTCCCACCAAAAACAGCAAGGTCACCAACGGTAACGCAATGTAAAGAAGATGAAAGCATTATAATTTGGGAAGCAAAAGATGCAATTTTGTGCGATTCTTTTTGTCCCGCTCCAAATTGCCCGCAATAACTCCGGTTCCGCACCGATGACCATTCAAGATACAAATGTCGGGAAGCCAAAATGATCTTATTGAAATTACAGAAAGTTTTAACCATTCGCGGCTGCCAGTACCGTTTATCGTCTACTAATAATCTGGGTAAGGCCAGGTGAAGTACACCTTATGTTGCTACCACATCTCTGGCAAAATAGGGGGCAGAAAATTGCATCTGAGAAGCGTAGCATGGAGACAGTGAAATACGTGTTCGGGGTCCTACTTCTAGGAGATGAGTGCCGGTTAGTACACATAAGACCAGTGTAGCATATTAAAAAAACGGAGCTGTATAAATAGATAACGCAACGAAAATATAAGCCAGAGAAGTAATCATAAAGGTGCGCACTGGATTATGACACAGAAAATAAACTGTATCAAAAGGGACCACGAAGCTTCGGGTTTATTTACATGCTTGATATCGATCGAAAATGTTATCAATAATAAATAATAGTACCAATATTTGATATAACATACATGATATAATTTGAAGATAATAGTACCATCGGTACTGTGAAGATGTTCGGCTTGGCAAGTTACTATTGAAAAGGTACTAAGCAGCGTTCTTGCCAGTCAAACACTGAAAGAAGCTTATACCACTGACCGGGCTAATGAGAGACAAGGAAGAATACAGGGAAACTGAATATCGACTTATACTGAACTCGTTCAAAATGGTATAGAGCTCGTATGAGCTAACGCAATAACGTAAATTCAAGTCATACTTTTGAACTTAACATTAACTAATAAATAAATGGAAGTATTTCCTTTTTTTACAAAGGCCATTTCTTGTAAATAAATATACATTGCGGAACAAAACTAAAGGTACCACAACAGACGCCACTGATTTGAAAATATCGACGCCAAGCCTTCAAGTAACTGTGACGATACATGTTGTTGTCAATGGATCGTAGAGAGAGCCGATTAATTCAGAGAATAGTTTAGAGGTACAGGTAATATTTTAAGTTGTCTTTTCATTCCTCGAAAAACAGAATGAGATCAGAGAAAATGTGTTTGTTAACGTTGTTGTAACGTTGAGTCCTAGACGCACAATTTGTCGAGCGTTAACTGCGGATCGAAAATCTGACACATACTGGCATAACAAGCGGATCATTGTAAATTTATATTTGTCATAAATGAACCTTTGGTCGTATTGCGGTTCGTGCAGAGGCTGTATAACGTATTTTCCAATAATTATTATCTTGTTACGATAAAAATACGAGCAATTATACAGTCGTATGTAGTTTTAGACTAGGTAATGATAGTATGTGTTGTAAATTGTTACATTATTATCCATCAAGGACCTTCTGTTGATGTCAACACGCATTACTTACACGGTAGAAATGTGGCCGTGAGAGAATGATATTAGTCGACGATGTCGATTTAAATCAATAGAATACCAAAAAAATGTTTTAGATTATAAAGCTTATAATGATGAACTTACGGAGCAACAGGACGAGCACTTGGTACTGATTGTATGGGGGCTGATTCATACTGCTGGCCGAAAATTGAAGATCTTGGTCAGAATAGCTTGCCGTTCCTGTAACAGTAATTTAATATTGTCATTCCGTTAGAGTAGTCACGGGAACTCTTCGGTCAGTTATTAAAACGGCACAATGGAGAAAACTTTTACGTACTTTACCATCTCAAACGTATGTGCTAACATCCAGTTTAAATCATATTACTAAGTTAGCCGTCCATGTCTACACATAATTTTTTACAGGGTAGTTAATATGTTAGTTAATCGTCATAACTGAAGCTATACTAAGAAAACTGCTATTCGTGAGCACCGCGGAAGAGGTTCCGTTCGGAAACGGTAGGAATAATACTAAATCTAGTCGAACAATTTGCCACATTTTCCTATATAGATTGTTTTTCGTTGAAATGCGGGCCTATCAGCAAATCGGGGAAAAATCACAATGCACATTCTCAAAGATAAATGGGCTCCAAACAGCGGT
Organism: Varroa destructor; assembly: GCF_002443255.2. NCBI lineage: Eukaryota > Metazoa > Arthropoda > Arachnida > Mesostigmata > Varroidae > Varroa > Varroa destructor. The sequence goes on from NW_019211458.1 coordinate 7,913,732, forward strand.
AGATGATATACAGCTCTATAAATACCCACCTATTTCGGTATCCCCAGCAATATACTAAAGTCCACTGGGAAATTAGACTGTGCCTAGCTATTCGGCCCTCGAGATGTATGTCTCGCTGCATGTTCAAAAGTAATCACCGATCAGTGTTTTTCTCTATAATAAAGAAATAATTTTTAGCTATAATAAAGCAGAACATCATAAATCTGATCACTCAATAAATTGCTGTTAATCCCATTTCATCAGTGACATTTTCTGTTTTAACAAAAATTAACTAACGTTTTGCCGTGGCATAATCTTCGCCGATGCTGAGGTGCCGTTTTCGCAAACCATAACCTTCCCTCAATTAAGTCCATTGAACACGTCTTAGTTAACCCCTTCTTTGATGCTTGTTTTTATATATCAAGTTATACTTCTCCGTTCAAATACGTGCGGCTCATTGATTTAGCTATCTGATCTGTTACCAATAAATTTTTCATTTTCATCGTGCCGGAACATGCTCCTCGACCATTCAAAGGGCTTCTGTTCAGGAGTTCTCCGGCGTTGCGACTTCTTGGGTTATCACACCTCGTATGAAGCCTGTATTGTGTGTACCCTAAAAATTGATTACCACTGCGGTTTTTGTTGTTCGCAACTGATAGTACGCTTAATCGTCGAACAATTTTACGAGACGCAAACTGGTATCCACAAGCCTCTAAAAAATGAGTCATCACTCAATGCGAAACTTCGGATACGAGCGGAAGCTTCAAGAGGTGCCTGCCTTGTTGTTTCTTTTGTTATCAGCAAACGTGCCATTGCGTGCGATCTGCTGATCGACGGAACGAGCATACAGCCAGCGCCCTTACGGCATCAATTTCCAACGCTTGCGGTACCAATGCAGTGCGACAATTTACGTAATTGCCACTGTCGTTTGCTTGTACGATTTATCGTGAACAGAGATGTACTTTTAGCGCAAAGATCAGAAACAGTACTGCCACTATTAAAATACATGCCGTATCGGAAGGATCAGGAGACGGCATCATTTGTCCACGCGGATCAATATATTGCCTAAGCGGCCGATGATGGTACGCGTACAATGTTCTATTTGAGTGACAAGTCACAAGTAGGAACTGGTGTAGAATAAGTGTGGTTAATTACGATCAGGCCATACATCGATTATGCAACGCGGCCTCCAGTTTGCCACGTTTCGTTTAAGGAGACGTTGTGACAGTAGCAATGCGCAGTAATCCTTTCTTGCGGAGTTAGCGCTCAAGTGTATACCTACATGATTAATAAAAAAAAATCTTAATATTACAAACACAACAATTCTTTTTTCTATCTAAAGTTTTTAGCCATTCTTAGGTGTACCTAGCTTATGCCTCGATTCCAGTAGACTCCGGTCTTTATCTACCAGTTTAAATAAAGGCTGTCTCTACGTCAATAATAAATGTATCTAATATTTTATATCAACTGATCAGATCACATTATTTTTTTATTTTTCAAATGTAAAAAAAAGCTGTTTTAAATGTCTATAATTGCAGTAGTTCTCAATGCACTACCGTAATAATTACTTTCATGTGGACTTTTTTTTTTTCACAGAAAACATGGAAAGGGCATGAGGATGGTATTGGGCATGATATATTCTCTACATATATTTGCAGTTTAGCCGCTGTATGATCTATAAAAAAGAATTGTATTAACAAGCATCCTAGTCGTCCATGAAAAGCAGCATTTTAGTATCGTATAGAATTATAAATTTACCAGAATCTTGCCGAATGTCCCAGATCAGTTATGCTGCCGAGCTCTGCATAAACAAATACTGCTGTTCGATAAAAACTGCATAAGCGGTCCGTCGAAGAGTACTGATTGTTGTCCGTATAAAAAAAGACTGCCATCGTCGATCTTTGTTTCTTTACGCCCCTGGATATCGACATATCTTTTAATCTTATTTAGCGCCTACATGTGTGTATATATCTACTCACTTGAACGCTTTTTTCGACTACAGCCTGGAAATACTGCACAAGCTGTTATTATACTATAAAACTCTCTCTAGTTTATTCTCACTATCTGCCCTCCTGTACGGTCTCCCACATCGACGTCGTGTCCATCATCAGAGCTCTGGTTCATTTGTCGGGTACGGTTACGTAGACCTGAAGGAAACTTACGCAGTGTTCGTCTCGCGATTCAGATCATATGGGTAGCGTATGATTGAGTTGATTCTCTATGCCACAGGATTGGCAGACGATTGCTAAGAGTTTAGGTGGCTTTGCCGATTTTTTGGAAGTTAGCGTGGCCGACGAATGTCTGCGCGGCTTAACAGCAGGGCCCTTGTATGTGTTCTCCTTGCCTTCCAAATTACATATTAGTCCTTTACCGGCGCAAATGTATGTATCTTCATATTCAGATAATTAAACTATTCGGACTATGAACCTTTCGACCGACTTGACTTGATATATGACCTACCGGTCCATTGGTCTCTGTCCTTGTTTGATTTGTTTGTATTTCTTGCCCAAAACGCCTATATTTTGCATGAGCGAATATATTCGACTGATCCAAAATAATTACATACGCCAATTTTGAGACATGTGTTGTCGTTGCAGTTTCTAGATCGTGTCGATATACCATAAAACCGAAAATTTAGAGTTTCGACACCCGCATTTATCGTCGACATGAGCCCACCACTTTAAGCCTTCTTATAGATGGAACGAATATTATATTCAGCATCATAGCATATGTCTTTTAACGAATGGAAACATAAAAAAGATCTTCAGTTAACACTCTTAGGTGGAAATAAGTATGTATCGACTATGAAAGATAAAATGTAAAGGTAAGTGGATGACGCAACTTCTTCGACTAAGGACTTGGACTTGTAGAAATATGCCGGTTGTATCTACCAGTGATAGGTATTTCCTCTTTTATTAATTTGGCCCAATATAACGTGCCTATAGTCTTTACTATTGTTATAACTAGTACAATGCGAAACATATCGTTGGTTGTCTTGTTGAAAATTCTCTATCGCAATCGATTGGAGCAAAGATGAATTTGCCCCTGTGCTATCGTGGACCAGCTAGAGAAAAACAATAGAAAATCATATTGCACGAGAAATGGATTGTAATTATATGGATTATCACAGCTGATTAAATAGGTCTTCTGCTCGGTGCGGTACTCCGGCAGAATGAGGGACGGCGACACCTTTATCGATTGTTTACTGCAACAAATAGGCAATCGTTCCGTCTTTGACATTTTTCTTACATACAAGCCTAACCAGGCTGACCCCAACTATGTTAAAAGGGCAAAAAATACAACTTAGCATTATTTCAAGAACCAAAGTTAATCTTTAGCGTGTCCGTAAGTCCAATCAGTAAATTTACTCTATAACGGCTCGCTCCAACTCGTACGAGTTTCAATAAATAAATATATTTCAAAATGATTAGCGTAAAAAAGAGGTGGGTCTCTTCAGTCGCCTTAGATTCACCACGGTGTTGATGGTGACTGCCTCTTCACATCTTTTGTGGATTTCCATGGAGTCAGAATTCAACAATTCAGGTAAATGTGCTGCTCAGCGTTTCATACCGACGAGGCAGTTCAGCATCTAGTCTAGATTCAGTAAGGACAGCATCCTTATAGCACCTTTAGGCCGTTTAGGCCTGTCTCTCTAATGTTGATCCCTTAATAGATAACTCTGCTTAGGTCAGTATGATGACAATGTGTTGAGAACGCCGGTCGAATTAGTCATAGAGAACAACTGATATAAAAAATTGAGCAAGTTTAGACCAATTTATTGATTAATAAAATAAGCTTCTTTTTTCGCATCTATGTCTAGCTCATAGTGATAGTAAAAACAACGTAAGCTTATAGTCATGGTATTATTAACGCAATAGATCGTAAAAATAACACACTAATGATCCTATTACAACACAATAGCGAACAGCTGCACAGGGCCCGTTAGCGAAATAAAAGACCTTATGTAGTCCTGACTAACTTACGCTTAGGTTACTCTTATATACAGGTACCTAAGCACAGTATTGTAGCTTAGCATGAATCGATCGTAATGTTGTGAACCTTCGGCAGATTCTTAAAGGTGGTTCACCCTTCACGAAGAAGTTTCCTAGTAATACTTGAAGCATAAACGCTTGTTTAAATAAACCCAGCTCGCTTACTACCGAAATGCAATGTGTAGAATTGTGGTTATTATACTAGCGGCTGGCAGTATCACCTTGTCCGGAGCTAGTCAGTAGGCCGGTAAAACTATTTTTCTTTATAATCATTTATAATTAACAAACGAAGTTTACTAAATACTTACATAAAATCTTTGGCTATTTGCTACTTGAAACAGATTGAATATCATGACAGAATAGCGATCTTAGAGACCGAGGTACGTTTTAGTGCTGAAAATCAACGCTCAGTAGGTATGTCTGTGTTTCACTATAACTACCTAAGGCTTATAAAAACTTTGGGCACACAGGACCTCAGAAAAGCAACAGTTTATTGCTGCAATCATTTTAACTACTGAAATGGAAGGGTGGACACCAAGAGGGAGGCAACTGCCTCTTAAGACCTGAGAAGAAAGAATTGGTTGCTGAGGCCTTCGAGAAAGGCAAAGCATTGCTAGTGAGCTCATTATGGGCTTAATGTGCTATTCCTAGAAACACGCAATACGGAACTGCAACGAAAACACTGGAGATGATGAAAAAAGCACACAAGGGTTCTTCAAGAACTGCTTGTTAGTGTCGCCCTAATCTAGAAAAGTTTATGGGCACAACACGTGCCTGAAGACGACACATTCTTGCCTCAGATGAAACATGGGTCCATCTATTGGGCTCACCATAAAGGATCAAGTGAAGGAATGGTTTCGAGCAGGATAGAAAGCCGTTTCAATGCAAATACTAAAAGAGTCCGAGCGTAAGCTAATGCTCACACCTGCGATGAATACCTGCAAGGAACAAATACACTACTGACTTTTGGAAGGAAAAAAAAAGAGGAAATCATGCTGTCAGATATCTTGAATTTTTCAGGAAATCACATGAATGTATGGAAAATCGGCAGGTACAGTCATTCGATGACAATACAAAGTCTCATTACCATACTCGAATTACGGTTTAGACCAAGACCAGCAGGATGGCCGTAATCTTTCTATTCGCCAATGCAAGGTCCATATAATTTCTATTGCTTCTATTTCTCAAAGAGAGTCATATGCGGCGGAACTTCTCCTCCTATGCAAGGAAATCTTCAATAACAAGATTACATATCGGTAACAAGCACATGGCTGTTCAGACCATGCAGAGGGTGAGTACATCCTAGAATCTTAGACGTGAAGACAACTGCGGTACGGAAGCCTTTGAGCAGGACGGGACTTGACTAACGCACTCCTATCGATTCAATGTAAGATGTATTGAAGTACATTCTGTAAAATGGCAGTGAAAATACTGAAAGTGAACAAGAAAAGCAAAAACAAATCGCGCCAATGAAGACCAATACGAGCGCACGCAGTTTGTATAATGGTCACCAGTAACAAAAGCACAGTGCACCATCGCAAGAGACGAGACATCGATCAGCCTATGCCGCTCATACAGGAAGTATTAGGCGAAAGAATGCCCCATTTTAGCCCATATTGTCCAGCTTCAAATTCGTGTCACTCCAACTGCTTAAAGAGAGCCACAGGTCTTCGACCGTATCTCCTCTCAAATAAGTTACCTAAAATAAAATTTGGTAGGCTATGTAAATCATGTTCAAGCTGTTAGGAACTTACGGTCGTTTGGCTTAAATGTATGATTGACAAAGGAGCGCACATATAGAAAATATCCTTATCCTACATTATGTAGACTACAAGTCATGCACGTTCTTCAATTCATTCAATAGGCCCGGAAAATTCAATAGAAGTACGTTTAAAAACAAAGAAAATAGTGGAACCTGCTACTTCATAGCTACAGCGTCGTACCTACAAAACCGAGTGCCAGCAACTATGTTCGCATCAATTCAGTCAATAACACCTAACCTGCAGCTCTTTCTTGGTTGTATTATACTTTCTCATAGTTAATATGAGCGTGTTTTGCATCGCACAAGATATAGAGAGGTATTCTCTGCCGGTAAAGCTCTATTGGCTTAAATTCATGTAAGTATCTAACGAGGCTCGTGAAAACAATTTATCGTTCACTCAACCGGTAATTTAGCATATGTATATTAGCGTATTCCATCGGTAATTATAACTGTTTGTACTCTTTTTTTTTCTATAATTGGAGCCATGCATATATGGTATTAGAGAATTCAGAAAGAATAGTGCTATAACGACACAGATATAATGGCTAGTCGATAATATATATGTATATATAAGTCTCCGTTGGCCCGCCAATGGCGAGAATTCTGACGGGAATTCTGCATCGGAAGTGGACAGCATCGTAAGGAACGTGTGTTCGGGTGCAATCTTTGCGCTTGTTTGACGTATTTCTAGATGGCCTTGCCGTCGGGAATAAAATGGGATACATTCACGGTAAGCTTGCTGCTTAATGTCAGAACGCGCTTACGTTTTAGCAGTGTCGCAGAAGGATCTCTGTAGATTGTCGATCACTGATCGAATTAACGCCTTTCCAGAGCAATGACATATTTTAATTACGTTCAGAACACGAAGCCTTTAAGTGTGGACTGCTAGGATCGGCGCCGTATCAGAAAATCACATGTCGCAACCACCACGAATACGTTTTTTTTTTTACAGTTGCATATAAACAAACAAATGGGAAAAAAACATGTGAATGAGTCTTGACGCGACAGTTTTCGATTATGCCGATTCCGTTGTAGCTGTTTGCTTTCTGTTAATAACCGTAGAAAGATTTTTGGCTCTAACTAGTAATAAATATCCTCGTTATCAAAAGATCTTTGAACGTTTTCCATAGCTACCATGCAGCGACCCTTTTGTGGCATGTCGCGATAACGCTGTACGGCGTTGCTTCGAATATTCGCCCGGGCAGAGGCTCACATATGAGTAATTTGGAGGTAATGAGCAGAAAAAAGTTACAAGATTACTTTTTATAGCTCAAAAAAATGTGGCTCGTAAAGTATTCGGAGACTACCCGAAATGAACGATTCGGACCTCGTGTCGAAACCTGAAAGAAACAGCTGCTGGAATCGTTGACTGGCAAATGATAAAAAACGTATAAATAGATGCCATTTTCTAATATAATATTACGGGTTGTAGAACGCAGCAAGCGAAATCATGTTCACGCTATTCGTATTATCTGGATATCGTACTCTATGACAACGTATTTAAGCAAGTCGTGTTTGCTTAAAATGTACTTGAGGCGTTTTTCATCAATCACGTCAAAAAAATCACTTCGGTGGGTCGTAAGAAAAGGGTCGTAAGAATCATTACATTTCAACAACCTTCACTGAAGAGTATTTCCATTCGATAGCGAATGAGCGATATACGACCAGTCAAGGCCCTGTGCATTACAACTATTATTTATTACTGCAGCGTTACGCAAAAGGCTCAGCGAAAAAGTGGTATTTTCTTCTCATTGCATCGCGAGGAATTGCTTAAGTCGTCATCGACGCAGGAGAAAATAGAAATCTTGTCGGAATACTTCACTTGCTGTTGTCCTATTATGTGGACTTAGACCTTTTGTCTGCTACAGGCAAATAACAATCAGTTGAGCATGCTATATGCAACAAAGTCGTATGTTGATGAGAGGTCTGAACTATGACATTGCGAAGGAACGTTAAGTAGATGCCTCATTAACTTAAAAAAGATGTCGTACGTCCGTTATGCCATCGTTCATTTTTCAGGAGTTACGACGGTAAACAAGAAAGCCTATTATATGGTTTCTAACGTAATGCCTTTTCACGAAATCTGTGGCTGGCGCTGTTGGCCGGCTGACGTTCATCTCGACAGATAAATGCTTCAAGTTATTATATTATATTACTTCAGACAGCTGACTACTTCCACCAGTTCGGACTGACCTGTTGGACGTCAACGGCAGCAAAAACAATAGAACGGCAACCCTAGAGATTTGTTCTGTCGTTCACCCAATTCCGTCCGGTTAGTAATTATAATAAGTATTATTAATAACCGGCATACTGAAGCTATGAATTTTGGCTGAACGTCTTGCAGCCACATGCTCCATTCGTCATATCGATAGTCGTACATCGTTTATGCCCAACAAAGTTTTGATGAACATCTTCCTTCATCAATGCATAGTATTATCGATCGAATTGAATGCTATGCCCCCGTTCCATCACAAACAGTTTCCGTTACGAACGAAGGTCGAACTATGTTTCATAATATTATACATTTATAATGTCCGCCATGGTAGAGTATAGCTTTCAATGAATGTATCGCTTATTCTATATTCTTCCTATTAATCGTATTTAGTTGTTTGTTGCTGGCTTCTGTTGTTGGCATTAAACTAGCACTTTTATTTTCTCGTATTGTGAGATGATAAACAAGTAGTGTTTGAATTCAAAATGGCTACTTGGCAATTGCAGTCCCTCGAAGGCCCTACATCGTCCAGTATACCCAGCTGAACAAGCGAGCCTCAAGACCTGGCTATGAGGAATCACGCGCTCGTTGCATCTCGAATCTTTCTGTAAGAGTAAGGATCATAGCCTTACAAACGATGGACTAAGGCAACAGCGAGATAAACAGAAGTACGCTTATTGTCGCCATTGGCGTGTAAAGGTCACGCTGATTTAGAGTAGAAAGAATTGCTATTTGAAGACGCAATTAGGGCAGCAGGTGCTCCGCCCGTACCAAGTAAATACTCATAATCGATAGACCACAGCCAAATCATGTACAGTCTAAAACCTAATTAGTAATCAGTAAATTAATTTTAATGGCTGAAATTCGAAAAAGACTCCGGTGAGAATATATAAGCGGATTATATTATCCATTACGAGCAGACGAAAAGTTCCGTACATCACTACATGATCTACTCTCCCCAACAGTCGATTAGGCTTCATCAATGCGGAACGTTTTAAATGTCAGACGGCCCGTAACAGAAGCACCCTCATAAGCTTCACATCGAGTATGCTTTTAATTGACTTCGAATATGTCTACTACCAAGCACTACGGTCTCAATCTATTTTTGTCTGTTATTATAGATATATGTCGCAAAATTAACCATAAACTTAACAAAAATGGAGCCAGCGAGACTTCGAATAAGTGGCAAAGCTGCGATTTATGGCGCGCCATATCGCTTGGGTAGGCTGCTGGGATAGGTTAATCGATTTACCTACTTAGCTTTACTGATTTCGTCGTAGAAAGAAGCCTTGATAACTTCGTCCTTAATATTCGGCCTATCATTGATTGTTCCTTTCAACTGTTTTGCAAGTTTTTAACCTCAGAGTTGCATTAGTTGCCGCCTACGGAGTAAGCTCGACCTGGGAATGATCTTACACTGGTCAATCTCGAGCATTTGAATATAAAAAGTCTCGTTACTCAAGAGAGCTTCACAATTGTACCGGACAACCCATCAACCTCCTGGGCGACGATGCCATCTTAACCTATCGCCAACTCCGGTATCCTGGGTATGCCTGCCAAAATGGGATAGAAAATTGACGGAAGTCAGTTCCTAGTTCTATCAACTACTGAGGAGCATGACAGACGAAACCTCATCGCTCTAATAGATCTACTATCACCATCACCTACGCAGAACACAGGGGTTCCATAGTGAATATTGTTATTGTACTAGGCGTAAGCAACCTTATGAACCGTATCGTGCTTATCAGTTAGATGACATAGTAGCTAACTGAGAAACGATTGTGTCATGATGTATAATTTACAATGCCAATCAGTAGCGAATCGTAAACAAACAACTTCGCAAACCATAGGTACCCTTTTCAAGAACCGTTTTAGGATATTAGCTTTTACCAGGTCCGTGTTTAAGCTAGTAAATAAAGCTTAGTATACTAAGGTGTCATACATGTGTATATTTATAATGCATCCTGCCAGGGATGAATAAATGAGCTCGATTGATTGATCATACATATATGAAGAATGTCATTTTTTACGGGCCTTTATTACCACAGGCCGGTTGAAAATATATGGTAGAAGGTTGTACAATACGGCGACCTAGTTGAGTTGAGATGTATTATTTCACACTGTTCGCTCTAGCCACGGAACGAAGTGTCTGTGTCAGAATCCGAACCTATGCATCCACTTGAACTTCGGTAGGCAGACACGTTACCCCCTGCAGTATCAAAGGAACGAGAATAATGTGATGAATGACTATGACTGGGATCCTTATCGTGTTTGCTGTTCCCATAGGCATGAATATACATAAAGTACCATAACATATTTTCTTCGATTTAAAGCTGATTGCTTAATTTTCATCACACGTTTTCATCAAATGTTTTCACAAAGCACATTCGCGTGCTCGAAAAATGTTGTCAAGTTAAATATAATAAGAGAAGCTAGTAACCGTCAAGACTGTAACGGGACTCAAAAAAAAAGGTAAATGTAAAATGCTGATATTGATATAAAAGTACAGGGTTAGAAACTCTCAAATTTGGATCGCACTTTTAAGGGGAATTTACAGCTTGGCTGGATTTTGCTTTGAACCACTTGACTAAATTGGGTGCATGCAATATGGAAATGCATTTCAGATCCTACATTATCTTGTTATATAGATTATCATTGATATACGGATGGATTTCGAAAGTTCATCATCTAAATCAATGACTGTACACTCAAATAGCCGTAACGTCGTACCTTAAAAACTGTAACCCATACCTACAAAATAACTAGCGGTCCTTTTAGCGTCGTAACGGATAATCAATGTTGACTCCCGTGAAATTGACATTCCAAGATTCCGCCTACTAAAGTACTAGAAAAAATTATTCGGTTTCGAAAAATATCGTAACATCAATAAACATGCTTTATAAATTTATCCTGCACATATTAAAATAAGCGAACATTGCTTAGCAAAAATTGCTTGTTTCGGTTTGCTATGTTTTGCACTTGATTCGGGTGTAGTTTAATAACTGTATAATTTCGAGTTAGGCCTGCTTGGCACCGAAAACACCCTGAAGATCAATTATTACTACAGGAGTCAGTTTTCGCCACATTTACAATGAAATTTCGTAATTTCGTCTGCCTGCCGACCGTAACGGAGTCACACGTCTAGGTTTTAGGGAAAGACAGGGCGTAAATAGAGACCATGAAGCATTCCGAATGGACTGCCGGGTTGGAATAGAATACGCGATTTTAACCATCGAGGTTCGATCTGTAAGATACGACCAGCATTAGGCAACCTAGGATCCAGATTCGATTGTGGCATCTAAATAAATAGTTAACCTTATCTAACGCCACCGAGGAATCGAAGAAACACAAGCCAGTCGTGACGCATTTTTTCGACTTTTATATTTGTAGACCGCTCTCCTTAACAGCCATGTTTGTGGTATTAAGCAGCTTGCTTGATGACAGGAAATGTTAAACAGCATGAACAATTTTTTTTTTTCGTCAAGAAACAGGGTTTGCAGTCCTGAATAACAGGTCTGTTGTTTGTTGGCGATCAATCCGACGCTCTCAGAATAGATTTGCGAAACAGTGAGAGGACGACATGATTCTCTAGACTATGAGTGAAGGTAATAGTTAGTACAGCGCGAGAGAACAAGCGGTTTCCCTGTAGAAGATTGCCCATATTTTGTTTGGGGTAAGGCTGCGCTTGCGACTGATCTCGCAGAGTCTTGCAAAAAGAATTTCGATATTGTGCCGTCACCTGCGAAGGTGCATCAAAAGTCGCTTCGCTTGGCTGCATATACGAAACATATCTTTGTCAGTATACAACTAACATTCGCGCTGTCCTTTTAGGTCAGAGAAAAGGCTCCATCGTGAGAATTTAATTGTCTATTTGCGTAACGAAAGAAACTTCGCAGGTCACCAGTATAAATTCCGATTTTCCATGTTGACGGACAGACAGACAGACAGACGTAGAGTATTCTCCAGTTAATATTATATATGAGAATATTTAAAAAAAAAAAACTGAATATTGTGCGTTAACTGAATTGCAGTGGAAAAGGAGCCGTAGCCAGTTCACAAGCCTTAAATTAAGCCTGATCGATTCGTAAGCGGCTTTTGCTAAATTTGAACTGCATAGAGGATTGTGATAAAATAATTAAATTTTATCAAAAACAAGATCTAGGACAGTACTACTCCTAACACACCTTTATCTCTTAACTAGTTCCAGGAAGCCACTAGTGATACAAAAAGATGTTAAAATATATTCGTTTCCGACCGTGGATCCGGTACCATTTGGCGAGGCCTGATTCACAGTGGCAATGCTGACGTATTACCGGAACCTGCACTAGATCATCGAGTGCACCACAGAGCGTCTCGAAGCTATTTTGATGATCACTTGAGGATCCGGTAGGGAAACAGTACATACAGATTAGACGATCGTGGGTTTCATAACTCCACAGAAGATCAATAGCGATTTGATTTTAAAAGTGTGCGTCGCCACATCGCGCAGCGGAATTTAAATTTTACTAAAATCCACACGCTTCCACCGGCAAAACCAAGTTGATCTTTACAGAAGACAGCATAGCTACCACTTAAAAAGATCTGCATTAAAAATTTGATTATTAACCCATTATTCCATAAATCGAAAAGCATTAGCTGAAGTGGAAGTTGTACACTCCAATAGGGGTTCACAAGTAAATAAAGTACCGTTAGGTAGTAGGCAGGTATATGTAGATAAACAGGTTTAGGTTGATCAGAGTTCTAAGCCGAACTGACAAAATCAGGGGTAGCGAAACTCAGTCACTGCTCTTTTTGGGTCAACGATGGTGGGGTTTCATATTCCACCCCTGTGACTCAATATTGTTGTTCCATTGGCCTGCAACCAACCAAACTTCACAAATCGATTTGTGAATCAGTAACAATGAATAAAAAGTGATCCGCGAATCGAGGTTGAACTTTTCTGACCGCAACAAAGGGTATTTTATGACTTTTTTAATTGTCCATGCGTTTGAGCTGCGATGATTTTTTCCAGATTAAATACAAACATTTCTTGACACAGGGAGGGATACCGGAATACAGGGAGTTTCGAGGATGTTTTATTACTATTGGTAGATGCTACTGTCTTTTGCGACATACGTTCTATGAGAAGCTGGAAACTTTCACGAGACAAATTCGCCTACACGCAAAAATCCCGAGAGCCCCCTATGCTTTTAGGTCTGAATTCCCTTTTATTTTATGCTGGTTCTTTGCCGCTTCCGATATGAGAATGTTCACACGAATTGTAGGAAGTTTCTCTGAATAATACTTGAGACGTTAAGTGTCGTTTAGTGCTTTACTGACGTAATACAGATGTACCGTGATACCCGGGTGTACTTATCGGTCGTAGCGACCTCCGCGAAAAAAAAAGCCATACTTTTCACTTTCTCTGTTCGTATGTGCTAGTTTCTTATTTGTAACGAAGTAAACCCATTTTTTTGGACAGCGTTCATAGTGCGACTTGGAGCGTGTCAGCCATGTTTTCCAGTTCAACGGTATCATTGCGCAGATCAAATAAACGGTCGCAGTTGACATAAACGATTGTGTTGAGTGTTGCAGGTTTCTTTCGGATATCCAACGTAATGTACGTAAAGCCTACCCGCTTGCCACAGTTCTTCATCAGGATATCTTCCGGGTTAATGGAATGATTTCTTTGCTGTAGGAGCAACATCGCCAATAGCGTTTTTTTCGTTTAGGGTCCACACCCATCGTATTGGATCTCCACTGGCACAAACCAAAGAAGACAAACAATGCACTCGGATGACAGAAAGAGCTTTGAGTTCTTGAAAAGTACACGTCCTGGCTGCAATGCGCTTTGCCAGAAACATATAGAAAAAGATCATTACGAACATTAATTGAATCCAGGTGACGAATGATAGTGGAAGTAGTGCATGTCTCACGTAATCATTGCTCGCGTGCAGTCTTCAGCCCAGTTCAGTATTTAAGGATGCCGTCTTTTCAGCTACGACATTATGCGAAAACACCTAAATCGTTGATCAGATGGCCAGTAAAATTGAAGTATTAGTCTCACATTCCGTAGTTCGCTTACACATTAAAATGATGCAGGCAGATAATTTATGTGCAGAAACTCGCCTGTGTGATAACTATTTAAGCATACGTTTACACTACCATTTGGACATGCTTGCAATACGAATATCTAAACCCGAAACAGGTGATGTAATGCTAGTCTACTAACAAAATGGTAGACCTGTACACTACCATGCAGTACGTATGTGCTGCGCGGGACAGATAAGATGCCAAAAACTGGTTTATGGGCATGGATTACGGGTTTTTCAATCTTAACGTTATGGGCAGACAGAGATCGTTGACACAAGAGATACCAATGCTGCGACTGCTTGCCTTAGCAAGCCGGACCAACTGGTAGTATATAATAAAATACCAACTTGATAAACTAGTGTTTCAGTACTTATGCCTCTTGACGAACAGATTTGTTCATCAAGAGGCATCTCGGAACGTCTAGGCAGTAGGACGCCATCCGATGAAAAATACCTAACGCCGTCTAGCAAAGCTATTTTAATTGCCGCAGTTTACTAAACCGCTAACGTGTAGTATTAATTTGAAAAGTGGACGTTTTTGAACTCCGTTCGGTTGTGTATGTTGTAAGCATTAGATTTGAAAGGAAACAATTGAAACTCCGTGAAACAGAACGAGGTGCTACTGTAACTTCAAGACTATAGCAAGGTAAATTTTAGCTAAATATTTATCAGCTAAAGTTTAACTCGTAATAAACAATAATTCCATCGAGGCATATTTATTACTAAGTTGGTGTTGTCGATTATTATATTATAATATGTTCCTTTTTCAAGCTGGAGCATAATGTTTTAAAAGAGCTTGTTATTAATATCTATGTATGTGATTATGAAGATGTTAATACATACATCAGTGCAGAAAAACAAATTGTTGATTTGTTGCATTTACAGGGTATCGGTAGATGCGTGTAGTTGGTACGTCTCTACTTTGTCATGTAAAGGCATTCAAATCAGAGCAACCATCTTAATGGAGTTATTACCTCATATTGTTATTATTATTATTATTATTATTATTTTACTGAGATAAAATAGCAGGTTGATGTCGACATTCCTGTCAATTTTGTGAGATAACTTCGAATAGCTTTACATAGACCTGAGCACAATGGTCAGCGATCATAGGTTCTAATGTTTTCATTGTTAAACGATTACAGAGCTAGTTATTTTTGCTTGCACAGCATAAGTTATAGTGCCTGTTTGATATCAAAAATAGTAAGTAATGAAACGAGTTGTACGCATCTATAGTCCCATTCAGCTCATTTTCACAAAGCTTTGGCCTGTTTTTCAATAGTTGCCTTCTGCCGTTTTAAGACAGAACTATTATTTGATGCTGCTTGCGTTATTCCTCTTATTGAAAAGATACTTTTGTCTCTTCTTTCAATGGAAGTATCTGCTACGGCTGCTAGGTTCGTCTGCCCTATCTTCTCATAGCCAGAACTATTAGTCCGCAGTTCCAGGTTAGAGCGTTGGAATAGGACACGGTTGGCATCTGCGGTGCATTATTTTAGTGGTCGACCCCCCTCAGCGCAAAAAGTTTGCACAGTGAGTTCATAAATAGAAATAACTTTTTCCTATTTGATAACTAGACCTTTATTAACCAAGCAGAGTTAGTGCTTTTAGCAGACTTCGAACATGAGATAGAATCGGCAGAGCGAAAAAATGGTAAGCTCTTGATCATGCTGTGATGGCAAGACCTCTGTAGGCATTTTGAAATATTTAAGGGGCAATATAAAGGCAAAAAAGTACAATGCTGGCTATAGCAACAAATGGCAAGCACAGATGTTTGGTTTTTTTCCTATGCCAATCATCAGGACAAAAATATGAAATATTTGGAATGTTTCAATCCCTTCGCGGATTCCTTTGCAAAGAAAAAACGGGAATCAGATGATAAATTATTTTTAGCTAGCTTATATTACGCCAGCTTTGATTTTTGTATTCACTACGATGAGTGTCAGTCCGTGTGCACGTCTTGCTAGATGCAATAAAACATTGACTATCTAGGTGGTGTCAATCTACCCGTCGGCGTCGTTTACCACGTTTGTAGAAAGAAAAAAGGTCTCTAAGCGTGGCCAGTTGGCGACTACTGCTAGTCATGAACGCCGCAAACTTCGATGAATTCGAACAAATCAATGGTTCATCAATCAAGTTTCTTCAGAGTGCGGTTGCAGGTAACAGCAAGCTCAGATGGTGGAGGTGCCATAAATATATGACAATAAATCCGGTAAATAACAATTTGCTTACTAATTGCGATTTGGAAAAATACTAGGAGCATCTACCCAGTAGCGATAACTTGATAGATTGTAAGACGAAAAAGATTGTTGCAGATTTGTTTGTCTCATCATAACCATGCAAAGGAGGAAAGAAAGACCCCACGTAAACCTCCGCCATATCATTTCTCAGTATTATTATTGCAACTGGTAGCTTTGTATTTACTGTATTTTGGTATTACTGGGTATCTACTGCATTACACTAGGTAGTTTTGATACAGCATCTATCTGCTTCTTCCCTGTCGAAATGCCGCGAGACTAATATAATTTTCCTCACCACTTTTTACTATATATATTTATCGGAAAAATGTTTTCAATCGTCAAATGTATCGAATGGATCGCACATGGACATGGGTGCGAGAGGTCAAGCAGTTGAAGTTCACAATCGAGTGAAGTGTTATAGGCCTGTGGATGATCGAAACAATAACAACAAAAAGACTAGCGAAAAGGAAAAAGAAAGAGCTAGAACATTGCCTATATGGTTAGACTAGCGTAACGTGACGTGATGGAAGTTCATCACTGAACCAGACTTTCGTGGTGCTCCCGTTTCGTGGTGACGTAATGATAGTTTTTGAATTAGTTGTTGTGCCTCTAATTTCTATCTTTTTGAGATACGTTCAGTAAGTATTAATTCAAATTCATCTAAAATATAATTTAGCTTTATCCACAATAATTTGACGATTTTGCATGTGGAGGGCAACCGTGTTACTGCTTCCGCGGTCGTATCTAATGTGTTTTTCGGCGATGTACCTGTGAACATCTATTGGAACACTGATTTTCGTTTAATCGAAGCCTTGACAATATTTATACTCCTTTCTCCTAAACACAATCACCCACTCAAACTTTAGAAAAGTTTATTAGAAACTTATTTTAACAGCCTGATTTCTACACGCCAAAATACCTCTGCTTTAAATTCGCACCGTCGGATGAAAAATTTACTACACATTGTCAAGACTCGTATCATGACTCATGTCAAGACATACTCAGATATAAGTTCTCTGCAATTTGTAAGGATTATGATATTTGCAGTTCCATAACCAGTCCGTAATAATGATGGGTTGATCCGTGATGAATACGAGAAACAACTACAAATTGGTGTAGATGAGATAGGTATATGTATATAAGCTACATTGATGTCTGTGTGACATACATATCCACATGTAATAAATAGCTCTCAAATAATGGTTTAGTATCGTATTTGGCATCCCTTCCATGGAAAGGGAGTTAACACATATATATGTATATATATATATATATAAAATAAGATTATATTCTATTTATTCGACAACTAAGAAATTCACAAACCCTACCGCCTTTCTCTATCTACGTTTACGACGTTTGCCACAACGGAGTCCCCGCTCGATTATACAACAATCATCAGTTGGCTGGGCATTTGTGCATGAAGTTACACCGAAACGTTGATCTCCCAATTCTATTATAACTGCCGAACGTCACTATCGCTCAGCCATTCTTGAATAAGTTTCTCTGATGTTGGCGAAAGATAGGTATCAGATCCTCCGCTATAATATCCTTATTATATATTTAACAACGCACGAATTGTCTGCAGTGATCATCAACGAATTTGCGTACCGCGGGGATATAGGTATGAAACGTAAACTTTGATTGCGTTAAATCTGATCCAAAGTAAACGTATTTAGGATAAATGTGTTAGGCTTAAGGGTCTTTATCTTTGTTTACAACAACAATTCTAGAGGTATATCGGAACTTTTGAATAAGCCTTGGTTGTTGCTGTTCTCAATAGTGAAAAAAGCACGAAAAGGCGGTCAGTTGGCATGAGTCTTACTTTAGAACACACGACAAAAAATACTAGGTGGATTTTTGCAATATTTCATAAGCCCGATCGCATAACAAAAGGTCCATAACAAATCATTTTGTAATATATAAAAAGGAGCATTGTTTGAAATTTCTCAAGCTTAAGTGCTATTTAATGCGTACATTGAAAGTTTTTAAAATAAATTTTATTTAACCTGCACAAGGAAAGAATGTCATATATAAGCGTGCCCAACTTTAAAAAAAGAAATATTGACCCTAGACTTTATTAGCATTTCTTTTTTATGACAACCTTGCTTACTTCTAGCGGTTATTATTACTATTATAACTTTTTGTGCTTTATTGTTCTACAAAAATAAATTGATAAATGAAAGAATTCAACTTTGTTTATGCAGTGCCTTTGGTGGAGCAACCTGCCTTTTTAATTTTAAAGGTGTGAAGTTCTAGGCTCTAAACCAGGCGTGGTCACACATTATTTCGTGCTGAGGGCCAGCTGCCTGAAGTAATACTAAGCCGCAACACCCGACATGAAACTTGAGACGTTGAAGATCTAGAATAGAGTTTTTCTTTTTCTGACGCTTACACGCGAACCTAATGATACGCCCGCTCAATTATTTTTTTTTTAACTGATATATAAATCTTAATTATAACAGCGACACGTAGGTAACAAAAAGGCGTCATACTATTAATCATGATGACCCATTTTCGGCCAACAATAACGACAAGAACGGACCAAAGGAAACTGAATCGCTGATCTCATCCACCATTAACTTAAGGACGATTGGTAAACATCATGACACAAATAAGCTGTTCTTAGTGCTTATCAACTTGCAAGCATAGCAAAAAACAAATCGATTCCCGTTTAAATGCTTCAATATGCTTAAACGCCATAAACTTACTTGTCATAAAAAAAATAAACTTTCATTTTTGTGAGATGCTTTTAATGTCTCGTAGCCAGTAGCAACATAGACAGAATGGACAGAAAAATTATTTCTAGCAAAAATACCTATTAAACGTATGCTCCCAATATAAATATGGATTATATAAATGCATTTTGAATGACGGGTTGGTAAGCTTCTTGCCTTTGATGATATTTCCTTTCCTGGGTGCTAACTATCTTGCTTACATGAAACGAATAAGGATGTGTTTATATACAATGAACTGAGATATACTTAGCGCGAACGTCAAGAGAAACTGTTGCCAAGGCAATAAAAAAAAATGAGTACTTTTAGCGGATGTACTAATATCTTTTATTTACTTAGTGGCTTACTTAGTGGGCTCACAACAATGAATGCATTATTATTATTATTACGAACCCACAAGATTTTCCAAATATTCGTTGCAGAGGTCTATGTCGTTGACGCATATAGCCCCATAAAATATAGTTGAATACGACGAAAATGGAGTTATAGGGACTAAAAATCTAGTTCAAACAAGTCAGTCGTTCAACGAGGACGATACTTCATAAACATTTAGTAGCGAGCTAGTTAGGTCAAAAATAATAATTCATCTATCAGAAGTTCTCATTAAATTTCGTTGCGAAGTGTTAAACCGCGTCTTGAACTATTCAAATACTAACACACCTACATATTGAAGTTTGTTCGAAAGGCGAAAAGTAACTGCAACAATATGCATACCGATCTCCGAAGCTAATTTAATAATTACCTTGTCCGCGATATTGTTTAGTTTGACGATTATGTTATGCCAATGGGGTCGTAAAACATTTTTCAACAACAACTACATGCTGCCAATATAAATAACTTAGGTTTTTAATAAGTAATAGTCATTGGAAGTCGTCTGTATGATTGAATCGCGTTGTTGTAATTTGCCACCCTGTTTTAGTAACTTAAATAACGAAATAACTTGAGGATTATCATGCAACATCAATCTAGACTTCAGAATCTAGCAATATTTAGCAATAATAGACACATGTTTTATATAGTAGATAAATTGAGAAACCTATGAAAACTTGCGATGCAATTTAAGGGCAGCTGATAGACACAGGATTGTCATGGATAACCAAGATGCGATGAGTGACAAGATTGAAACTATTCTGAGTACGTCGCTCAGCTACATAGCGGTATCATGACCGCCGTCACTCTACTCCTGAAACTTCTCGTACGGAGTTTTTACACAGATTCTGCTTTCCTTTCTCTTGTTTCATTGCATGCATTCACCCTATGGTACGACATGGTTATGTTTACATTTAGGGACTGATCTAAAGATATGTAAAAGACATTACACCGTATCACGGAACAACCAATTTCTACAGCAGATAGCACTTGGAGCAACAACGGTGATGATAATCACAACGAGCCTGTAAAATTGAGGTGGTCAAATAAAAAACGAAAATTTTCTTATCCCTGCATATATAGATCTAACTGCAGTGCCTGATACGCCGCCTTCTAAAAACTAACCGTATCAAGTGTTAAAGAAAAGCGGGTAAATGTTCTTGTGTCGTCTTCAGACGCAAGCCTAAAACAATTAACAGTTGAGTAGATCCGAAGGGTGTCACTAATCATCGTTGTCGATGATGTCTTTTCTGTTATGGTACGTAACATTGCCAACGACACCTGAACTATTGATATTAAACCTAATTTAATTACTGCTTGAGGGCCATGCAGCTTTATCACGGGTAATGATTTAATATCCACCTCGTGTCTAGTCTAAAAATAAATATTAGATTGAGATCAAACGTAGATCGTATGACAAAACGGAATCCTCGAAAAAGGAGCGATGATAAATTAGAATGGTGTTGCTCTCACTGGTACCATAATTGCGACAGTCGTCGTAATTGATAACTATTAGGGTGATCAGATTCCCGCTGCTTCCTACCCTCCAAGCCTATGTTGGCCGTACAGTTGTTTTTTTGAACATCCTCATCATCATTTCGTTATTACTAATAAAACTACTATCGGACTCGACCACATTCTACGACTAGGCAAGCATACTGTTGCTTCTGATGATGCTTTCAAAAGCAGCAGCTGCAGCTATGGCAGCAGGTTAAGTGCGGTAAAATTACCTGTCGGAGCAAGTCCGCTTTGACCATGGCCCACGATACGCGGTGCGTTACTCCGATGTTGTGAACCCGTGCAGCTCGCCTTACGCGGTGGCGCCGTTGTTCACCCGCCTCTACTGTGTACGATTATTACCACGACCGCTGCTGCAATCATGAACATCGTTGTCAGCATCATCATAAACAACGTTGTCATGGATTATCATGCAGCACAGCGTCGCGAAGTATGAAGAAATACCAGGTGATTATGATATCAACAAACAACAATTCAGCGCCCGCTTTTGTGATGGTCCGTTAATAATCCTGAGTTTTCTGAAGAAGACCGGAGCGCCGGTCCTGAATGGCGCCAGCGATATACCTGGGAACCGTCATCAGGACAACAGCTCAACTACAATCGGAGTCGAAACAGCAAATAAAAACAAACGTGAGCAAAACTACTACACTAGTTTTATCTACCCTTTACTGTTTACTGCAATGACTAGATTAGAGCAGACGTCGGTGCAATCATATATCATCAGCCACGGCTTTGGATCTGGGTTGTTACTTAAGGGACGGAGTTTGTAAACTACAGAGACTACCTGCTTCTTGGCTTCGTACCTGTCCATACAACATGTAACTGTGCGGCCAAGGGATAAGCAAGTCGAAATGTTACAGACATATAAATACAAATATAGAAACACACACATGATACGACGATACGTTATCACAGAAAAGCGAGGGACAGCGAAGAGAAAAAAGTTTTCCTTACAGCCTTATTTGCGCCCCTGAAGTCGGGCCATTTATCATGTTCTTGAAATGCTCGTCGCGAAGCGTGAACAATTGCGTGTGTATGTAAACATATATGCCTACAAGTCTGTGATAAATTTATTTCTGCTGACGACGATAACGCTTTGTGACGTGGCTGGTATATATTTAGAGACTCACGTACTTCGAAGAGTAGGCATTATATACAGAAGCCGCTTCAAATTTATATCTTGCTGGATACGTGCATCATGTCAATGTACTCCGACCCCCAGTTTGACTCCTCAAATCATATCGTGATCTAGCTGGACTACTTTCATCTGCAGAATATAGAGTGCATATTGTAACAAACAGCTTAGCAAAAAGCAGAAAGAGGAAAGATCAGATATAGATTATGCCCTCAGCACTGAACATTATATCATTGTGTTGGATCCTGCTTTTGTATTTTTCATTCTGTCCCATAAAGCTGCTCGGCTTTAAATGAAATTGAAACGGATAACATGTAATCAACCAATATGTTGCTATATCCACTCCATTCAAGTTACACTTAGAACTTCTATTTATTTAAAGCTGTGTGTTACAACTAAAACACGACAAGTTTTAGCTATATCACGTCGTCCCATCACTACAATTTCCTTTGAATCAATTATAAAAACAGATACCTGAAACATTTACCCTTGTTGGACAAACGGATCTCTATAGTAAGGACCGTTAGCTTTTATTCATATAATTGTCAATTAGAAACAACCCAGATGAGCAAACAATATTACACTAAAAACCTACGCTTCCGGGCATAATGCTTCATTATAACTAAATAATGCAGACAAAAAACGGATTCCGACATCCAGATATGTCTCTATACGTCAGGTAAATGCTGCTATAAAAAGAATGCCAAACACGTAGTAATCGAAAATTGCTGAAAAAAGGATGCAGGGGCACAAGTTCAAAAAATCAAGAGGCAGAGAGCCTTGATGCACAAAATGCGCGCAGATGTTTTATTCTGGTACACAGATGATTTTTCAACAAACATACATAGTAAGGGTAGATGAATTTCTTATCGTTCGCTTAATGGGTAGATGCACTTCTACGCTTTCCATCCTTCTTAAAAATTATAAATGACAACTACCATAATATTAATAGCGCACGGCACGTGCTGGACGTCTTAAACCGCATGCCTCGCGCCGTTCTAAGACGACTGGTTTGATGTATAAACGTTATATTCTAACAGATTCACATAATATTCAATGAAATTCCAATCGTGTACTATCCGTGTAACCACAAGGCTCCTTTTGTATCTCCGAAAAAGGGACCAAAAGCAAACGAGCGTGTTTTTCGGATTTAGCCAGCATCGCTCGTGAGGAAAGAATATTAACTTGAAGTGTTCAGCTAAATCGGCGTAATCGTCGTATGCCATTTCACTTTCTCAATTACTACATCACTTGTAATAACTTAATGCGCCATTGACATTGCACTGATGTGAAAGACATCACGCATGTAACGATAAACGTGTCCGAATGTGGTGGATTCACTGTCATTGTCTTGTTACAGCCTGCCTGTCTAATGACACACAATTGTCAACAGCCTTACACGGTGGCTAAACAAAACTGTATGCCTTGGTGTCGCAGTAGGCTATCCTCATATCACGGATTATCAGAGTTATCATCAAAGAAAGATCAATCTCCGATAAAAATACACATAACGCATCATATTATTAAATCTGTCTCGAACAGAGAAAACACAAGATTTTCGAGATAATATTAGAGTAGCACGATGCATGAATAATGGGCTTTTTGCTACCATTATGGACTAGTAGGAATAAATTTAAAGTTATAAAGAACATCGACCTATTGTATATATAGGCAGCATACTGGGGAACTTTGCTAAAAAATTGCAAATAACAGCAGTGACGAAGTGAAATAAGACAACGTTGACTATATGCTTTAGCAGTCTGAAATACTGCGGAAATAACGATCTACGTGTTCTTTAGATCGTGTCCTGTGCTTAAACTTCTATCAAGTCAATAAAACGAGCGAGCACGCCTGGATTTACCATGCCCGATGCCGCTAAACGTTAGGCTAATTTAGAAAATTACCTCGAATTTAAAGGTAGGTGATACATAGCGTACTGTTATTTTAGTTCCTCTGCTATGTTGACAGACGGGTATCGTACCATTCGACGTTGACGAATGAATTTTAAACGTGCTTTGTGAGGCAGTTTTTTTATTGTTTTTTTTTTTAATCAGCTTTTCCTACAGTATATGTTTTGTACTTCCCACTAGGTTGAGGAATCAGTTTGCCCTATAACCTGTTATTAGACCAAACCCAGATGGAGAGATCAGATACGAACAGATTAAAATTCATGAGAAAATATCGGGCATGATCAGGAAGTAAATGGTTTACTTGTACTTGCTGCATGTTCGACATACATATTATTCGAAGGACGAAAAGGTTATTCATAATGAATGATTTTAAAATGCATTGACTAAGAAGCCACCTGACTAATATCTTAATGCGCATTGTATAAAATACAACAAACATTTCCTAGTGAAATTACTAAGTTTCGTTACAAGTATCTCGGAATGAACGCAACAGGAATCGAAACATAGTCCTTGTACTATAGAACAGCTCAAGTGGTAACCTTCAGAGGCTACTGCTCAAACTATTTACGAATTACAGCACACCGGTGGCTTCATCTACATATATTTAACTAACTGTGGTATATCGACAAGGAGATGTAGAGCATGTATTGCATTCGTGTTGGTATTATATGTCCGTCATACGATCTAGTTCACCCTAAATGCTAAACGTCTAAGCCTTCGATGACATTCGCCTGCGAATGCCAACCTTTACTATAAATATAGTATGCCTATAAATATTGGCATATAAATATATGCCAAGGTTGTCCGATCATCCACAGCCTTTTCGTACCGTCCCGCGAGGTTAGCTTGAAACTGCAATCAGTTCTTTGCTGCAGCGGGTAGACTTCCAAGCATTACGAAAGGTGTACCACAAAGGGCACTAATACGCTTCGACCTCGTCCCCGACCTCTAGTCCCAACAGCGTCTTTGTTTCATGTATCCAGATCCTAAGGGGCCAAACGCGTATATCCGGGACATCGACCCCCATTCAAGCAAACCTGCAATTAGAGCGGTGATCAATTGCAGCCAATGCCGAGATGCGTACCTGCAATGCTCAGAGCGGGTGGCTTCAATAGAGGAAAAAATCGGCGCAAAAAAGAACAGGTAACACAACGCACTCCAACGTGTACCGCTTCTCCTGGATCTCCTGGAACGCACTCCTTCAAACCCGCCCATAATATTCCTTCACACAAGGCGGTGCTTCTACAAATAATTATTAATTATTCAACCTTTGGAAAGGCCATACGAATTACAAATCATAGTGCTCCACTTATACTATGATATCCAACTGAGTTAAATGGAGTGTCATAAACTGACTCACAAAGTTACTAAATGCTCGCGTAACTGCTGCAGCTTTAACAGAAACAATGCATAAGCTATGCTAAAAGAAGCTCTTAGCAGGTGTAATTATTATATGGTAGCGACATTCCCCGTTTGCTTTGTTTCCTTATTTTCGTCTATCTTGCAGAAAGAAACTAAAAATTTCCGTTGTTGTGCTTATATGGGGCTTTCACATATACTGCTATTTCGGTTGCCCATAATGGATTGATGAAGATAATTATAATGCTAAAACCCTATTAAAGTTGTGTCGTTCACCAATAGTCATTTTATTGCTCGATGGTGCCACGAACAAACGTTTATAGATCTTCCGCCACTAAATGGTTTCTACAACGGCCGTTTTTACTAACAAAAAGAAAAGAAATTTAAATTGTTACTACTTTTTCTTAAATATTTTTCATCAACACTATTATTCTTCTTTAAATATATAAACATACAGTTTAATTTTTTCTGTGATTATCGGATATTTAAATTATACCATATCTCCACACACTTCTCCCGTTTATAACCGGACGTCCAACTGTAATTGCGACAAAACTGATGGCGCCAGAATGTCATCATTTGTGTCGTCCTTTGAGGAATAATAAATGTATAAAAAGTAAGTATTGAATCAAAAAGCGAGAAAAATATAAAGACAAGAAATTTACTTTTCTACGACCTTCTATTATAAATCTTATAATAAAATTCTTCCCATAGCGAAATGAGGGTTGTCATCAGGCTTGACGATAGATACGTCTGCTAAACAAAAACGGTTAGAAGTCTAGTCTAGCCGTGTCAGTCAACGTGACATCACAACTTAAGAGATGAACGAAGATGCATCTGTACATTTATTCGTTCGGTAACATTGATATATTTTTATAAGCGCAGCATTATTTGATTGAATACAAAAACAACAGCGTTACGGCGGTGACCCAGGCGAATTCATAATTGATACAAGAATCTCGCCCATAATTACTAATTTCTTGGCAGATCAGTTTTTTTATGAATTATCGATTGTTTTTTACAGAAAAATATGGGGTCAGGACACCCTTTAAAAACCCAACGTTTTTAAAACGTTCTGCGCGTACATAAGGCATTAAAAGCACAAACACCCTGGAAAGTATTAGTACAGGCGCAAGGGATGATGAAGCGATGACCGTAACAACGATCAGAATCAACCCTATAAGGTCAATAATTAGTTTACATGCAAGACTAAGTTAATGTTGACAGTAAATGCTTTTTTACAAAAGAAAATATATTTTTTTATCGATTACTGGGTAGATCTTAATTCACATAAATAGCCTTGGCTCGGTCGTCCATGTCATATTACTAAATAAAAATCAGTGACTTCAGAAGGCTCAAAGAAATCGGCCGATTACGGTGTTGGTCATTGATCAATTAAAAATAAAATTAAAATTAAAAGAATCATTCTATGAGAGTTTCAAATTGCCCTTTATTTTAAGGGTAAATATATATATATATATATATATATATAGAGAGAGAGAGAGAGAGAGAGAGAGAGGGGAGACTGTATATTGTTCCTCAGTGGCTTCACCCACGCAGCTCATATGATACTGAATTTATTTGTTGAAAAACGGCTACCGCAACGTTAAGGACTTAATTCAAAAAGTTTTACAATCTAACCCAAGTTAGTTCTCCTTGAGATCTCAGAGATATAATAAGTTGCTGCTGTTACCACCTTAAACTCGTCAATAAAAAAAAGAAAAAAAATTTATAAGCAAACGAACACAGCGGGAATCAGAGAAATGAATTGCTGAATATTTTCTTTTGCCTATTCGTCTGTCAGCATTGGTAAATTTCCTCATTCTTTCTAGGCCAGAGCACGATCCCCTGACAGCATTCACGAGCAACACGCATGCTCATATGACTAAACAACTACATCAAACATAATACAGGCAACAGATGTTTAAACAAACTGTGTAATCCACATATCGAAAAATCAGTTATTTTTGATGGTCGTAAAGATTCGTGTTATCAGAAAGTAGTGCATGTATAGAACATCCCTTTGCGCCGCGTCACTTAGTGATTGGTGGAATGACAAAATGACGGTGTAGTATATCGATCGTTAGCCTAGTTACACTGCGTAGTACAGGGAGCTCATAAGAGCATTAAAGACAATAGATTAACGTTATCCGAGGCAGAAAACACAAGGTTTGCATCTGGGATCTGATACCTGTTGTAAAAAGACAAGTGATGATAGACGTGGTGTAATACACATCGCGTTTATCATCATGCTTTGCTTTTGCTACATTGTGACTTCAGTCTCCAAACTTCTACGCTAGAGAAGTCATACTTGTGTATTCACAAATTGTCTTACAAAAGTTTGAATAATAATAATAGCGAGCGCAAGATTTTAAATGCATCATGTCTATATACTATACTATATACAGTTTTTAAAAATTCGTAAAATTTACTCAGAGAAGAAAACCTTCAATAATAATGCAGAACGCCCTATTATACGAAGGAAACTACCAACCTTACAGACACTATAATTCTGCTAAGGATAGTGGTGATAAAACAACTACATATAAACGACGTTTAGCTGCATAAAAGTATAAACAAAAAATATCTAAGCTACGATCTGGTCTTATCCACAAATAAAAAAAATATAGCAAACAATTTTAGATAATCCTGCTTCGGTTAGCATGTGCTCTCGAAAATTTGCAGCTTTAATTCAATCCCCAGTTTACCGGAAGTGCTTTTCAGTATTCAGATTTGATTGGCTCAACGAATTCAAGAAAATCCTCTTTGGTGCTTCTACTCTGCGAATTTTCTAACACCTTCCATAAAGCATCAGTAATAGAACAACAATATAACAGACGACTTTTGCAGTATGTTACGAACGAATTGCGTTTCTGCGTTCTTACTAATGTTTTAAACTACTTAACACAAATGATAGCTTATTTTTCAGTTCCTGTAATAGTATTCATAATAAAATATGGGTATGAAGGGCCATCTGACAAATACGCTTTTCACATATGCAAATGTATACATATTGGAAACTTGCTTGGTGCTAACCTACTTGGAAGCTACGAAAAAATACGCTTTAAAATGAAATCCCACATATTGTGATAAGCACGGGTTTGAATACGCAATGTATAATCGAGTTTAATCGCGGTGCTATCAGATGTTAGTTTGTCACGCTCGATATCGTACGGCAAAATCCATAGTTCCCAACCAGGTCTATAACTTAGTATTCAAGTTAAGGTGTTGTATCTTGAAAAAACACAATTCAAAAACGTAAAGATTTATTTTGTGTTAGCAACTTAGTACAAAAAAATTCAGGCACTTCCTACAGTACACATATCGTAAACATTGCCTTTTTAAATAAATTACGCGTCACTATATGTGTAAACGATTATTTAAACCATATCTACTATTTCGGGCAATCCAAGACACATTCAAAAAGAAAAGCCAAGGTTTCTCTGTAGTTAGCTATCAGTCATAATTTATTGTTCAAAGTGTTTACATTTCAGTTACATTAACGATCCTTCACATGCATGGATCCTTCAAGGCCAGACAAAAAAATTGGCGCAAAGATAAGATTCCTTTTTGCTCTCACTTTTCAACTGGAAAAACATTTGCGCTTGCGTATTTTTCGTTTGTTTCCGAGCGGTTTCCAGGTAACCATTTGACATTTACAACAATCCTCGCGGCGCTACCGTAACGAAAATGTTGCCTGCCAAAGCAGGTCAGTAACTTCTCATAAAATCTACAACGCGCCTTCAGATCAAGACTCTGTATTTTTTGGTATGACAGATGATGGACAGAACACACGCACATATACAGAGTAAAGCAGAGTTTTCAGCTGCTTAGTTCGTTCTTTCGAATGTCACCCTTCTAGCCTCTTCGTTAAAAACAACCTGTTTGTATACAAACTATTGTAGGTGCATTTTTTAGTTTCACTTTGCGCTACCGCAGGGTTCGCCTATACAGTACTACATGTCGACATGGATAAGTCGAACGACTCCTCACCGCACAAAACAAAGTTGCTCAGTACCGGGCCATTATCATTATATACCTTTTAATAGTAAACTAACCTTAGGTTCTCCAGCCCTTTTGTGTGTGCTTCTCCTAGGGACTTTAATCCACCTCGTCCAACCTAAGTCAGCTCCTCAGCAAACCAACTTATTTAACAGTTACCATCACGTTTTCCTGGTTCCCAAAACTCAAAAGAAGGTTATTTAAATATTTCGACGGTCACATAGAATCGAGCGTCTATCTATCTAGATCATTTTTTATGAATATCATGTAAAGATGACTCGCATATCGAATTTCGTATGCGGTGCACATTATTGATGTGATGGTAAACTGTACGGTTACATGGATAAGGAAACTATTGAGGGTGGCAATTACTGGCCAGTATCCTGACGGTGCAGCTGTTCAAACGGAGGGGATGCGGCACCTCCCCGCAGGGCCAGAACGAGATGCAGGACCGATCCGCCGGTCACCTTATAATCACTCGCAGTTTTGTCATCATTCATCTGTTTGCCAGAAAAGATGAGTCGTTGCTGGGCCGGCGGAATGCCTTCTTTTTCTTCAACCCGCTCCTTGATACGTTCAACTTTGTCCGTGGGCTCGATGTCAATCTCGATTTCCTTTCCGGTTAGAGTCTTCACTTTGATCAGCATTTTCAGCTAGCGTACCTTCGCCGTTGATTAATCCGAACTGTCGAATGCACTGATTTCTCTATACGCGCACGGCACTACCGATAGCTGTTGCTTCCACCGATTCGCACCTATATTAACTAAATTGTATAGCTTGAACACCGGCGGCATGCGACTCTTCAACACTCACACTCGATTGCCAGACAGCCAAAATATGTACAACAACACAGTGGATGAACGCATTGTTTTGAAAAGACAGCGCTACATTCAAACGGTGACTACGAAAAAGAACAGGGACCGCACGCGGCAATATTTGAACAAGCGCCTACCGCGTTTTGCACAAATTAAGCGCCCTTGAGATATCGCGACAAGGATTACTCATTATTTGCACAATTCAAGAGCCTGATTTAATGACAAAAATTCCATTTTGTATTTTTTTCATTCAATTCTTTTTTTTGTCGAGGTCTTATGTCCATTTTATCAGTTTTATAGGTACTTAGAGCTTCATGAATGTGTGGTGATTTGCAAATGACATAAGCCTCATTAGTAACAACGTTTATAATACGCATGACTCCTTGAAGTTGTTGTGTAAATCCTCTGTGGAGTAACGCGTGCAGGTTAATAAGGTCAAATATTTGCACACGCAGTCGAGAAATCAAAATTAATTTTTTTGTTCATGTGACGAAAATCCTGCAGAGTTTACATTTGCTGGTTTTGGCTGTGTTGGCCATTTTACTTTGACTAATTACTAACGAGACTGGCTGAAAATTAGCAAATCAACGTCCTGAAGAACTTCAAATGTTTCGTCTAATAATAGCACATCTTTCCATTTTTCGGTTATCTTTTAGCATCTGAAAAGCTTTATAAGTACACGTTTGAAGGAAAGCTCATTGTACGAAACTTTTTTATCTATTGTTAATAAAAATCCATTGTTTCTTTTGCCTCAATGCAATCTTCTTTAAAGACAAACGTAAATAAGAAATTCTTCGTAGATAAATATCTTTTAATGTCGTTAAAAAAATAATTATGATTTCATACGCAAATATAACGATACCATCAGCACATTATCTAGCAGTAAGTATCATTGTAGCTAGATATTAGTGAGGTCTAGATGACCCGTTCTTGATCTAGTAATTTTGGGCAGCAACTAAATTAGACAAATGGGAGATAGATAATTATAAAAGCTATCGTTAGCCTCTGAAGTTAACTTATTTCTTAAACGAGTTCACTATTGGAGTTGTTAGAAAACAAAAAATGTTACACATCTACTGGTTTGCGAAAATCCGTGTTATGCAACTTTGTAAATATTTTTCTTGGTAGACAGGCACTACTAGAAGCCACAAAGTTGCGTAAATGACACGAGCGGACAGTAGAAAATTTGTAACCAAAATCGGCAACCTCGGATACAAACTATGCATTAGGAAATATGGCATTCTATCCGTTCGAAAAAATACATATGCGAAATAAGCGGGTTTGAGTTCAAATAGAGATTAATGTAAACATAAGGAAAATATAAGAGCGGAGTAAAATGTATATATATGTAGATACATATAGCGAATATTATTTTACGTTTACAAAAATATGCTGGTAGTTAAAAGAAATCTGTTCGTTAAAAAGCAAGCCTTGGTAAGCACTATAATGGTACATGGTTTTTTCCATTTATCCTTTCTGCAATATCAGGTTTGTAAAGGTTTAAATGTTGTATGTGAGAAACAAGCATCTCAATAGAGACATGCCGTTTGAAAAACGGTTACACAATGTCATAGGCTTTTTTTTTATAACAATTATTATAACTAATATTTCGGCTACGAGAGATCGACTGACACTGGAAAAAAAGTGAGCCCTAGACGAAGTCAGAGACTTCTTGTTATGATATGAAGCTATATCACAGCTGATCTATTAGTATTTTTCTTTTATTGTTGCAGTGAATCGTATACCGAATTGTAAATCGTTAGCATTTCTCCTTATAGCTATTCTAGCATAGAGGATTGTCGTGACGTTTGTGACATCTGGCCCATATAGACGTCTGACAACTGGGTCTCGTACACATTTCCGCTTTGTGTTCCTTTAAACATTGCGTTGACCCGACTTCCTCCAGACAGCGACCATTTGACCTTCAATGATTCTGTTTAGAGCTAACTAACATGGCGATACAGAGTTGATATGAATCACTTGAATTGTACATAGATTGTAAGTCCTATGAAAAGCAATCGGGATACATGGGCAATACATTGCCGTGTTATAAACGGGTACAGATTTAGATTTGAGTGCCTGCTTCTTTCAGTGCATGCAGTATTACTATTGTGAAAGTAAGCGGATTGGAGTTCTGATTTCATCTACGCTGCCGTCAGCAGTTGGCCCACTAAGAATACTACTTAACAAGATGGCACGAACTACTACAAATCTGGAAATGTTTGCCTCCTCTCTACTCGTTCATCTTTTGTGAAATCAAATGTAAAAAAAAAAACATTTAAGAAGAAGCATCGAAAAAATAATGTAATTTTCCGAATACAAGCGCGCTATACGTTCTTCTCTAAGGGAATTTTAATTGACGTTTTCTAGAAGTGAAATGGTGCTTGTTTTCACAAAAACTTGGGGACTGATTCGAGTTGAGGTGATGGGTGAAATGTCTCTAACAGCGCCTGGAAAAATCGTTTTTATCGTTGGTGCCTATAGCAGTAGTGTCCGTACAGCGAGATATTAAGATTGTATGGAACTCGCGCCAGGATAGCTAAAATATCCTCGCTGAAAAAAATACGATAAAGAAATTGAGGAGCCTTTTTTTCCTGTATTTACACTGTCGGTTGAAAGGAGTAAGGTATTATTAGTATGAAGTGGATTTACCACTTTGTTCACGTCGATTTTCTTGGAACAGATATATAATAATTCAGCTTGCTATAATTCCAGACTCTTCTTCTATGGTTATATATGTAAAGAGTAATGTAATTTATACCTAATATACATTTGTTTGTGGCCCTCAAGTCAATTCGATTATCTTGCAAATATCACCCACCGTATATAAATCTAAGAGCATTATTATGAACAGAGTAAAAAACATAGGAGGAAGCTTCGTCGGCTATTGAGAGCCAATGGTATTGTCATTTGCTGAATGAAGGATCGATAGACAGAAGCTGAATTATTTGATCTCCTCAAATCAGAAGCTCCATGTGACTGATGTATAGCGTTACGGCGGTAGCCAGTTCTAAGGTAGTGGCTGAGTATGCTCAGCTTTGGCCGTGCGCAGTTACTGCAAGGTGCAAATTTAAGGTCACAGAATTCTACCGAAAAAGTACAACGGGACACACACGCTGCGTTCGGACCTATGTTCATGTGCTCTAATCGTACACATAATCGTTAAAAACAATAGCTCAAATTTTATCAAAATTCTAAATAATTAGCAGAACAGGAAGCAAACCCCCCAAAAGTTCGGTACGAAGAACTGACTTCAGTTCATAGCGGGATATACGATGTCAAAGATTCTAATCAAAGTAATGAGCTTTTCGGGAAACTATTATCACTTTGATAAGCTTTACTCTAAACGAATGCTTCGTTTAGCATGTTTTATAAATTACTCCACACGGGGTAGCATAGGTACGCATCTTTTACCGCCCTTTGTAACAAATGATTCTATTGAGACTTCATTAAAAGTCAACAAAAGCAAACAGCTCGGCAAAATTGATTTTAATTATGCGACTTATTTACAGAAAAAGAAGAAAGAAAAGAGAAAGTTACAAAAAGCGACAAACCAGATCAATGCTAATTCTCAGGTTACGAACAACAAGGTGCCACGCGTGTATTAAATAATCAAACAAATATTTAGTATAAGCTTGAGTTTAAATTTTTTAAACTATCTTTACGAATATTTATATTCTTTCACTAGGTAATAGTAGAAAACGAATTCTGAATTAGATCTAAAGTGCGATAATGTTGTCACACCTCTAAACTATAATATAAGTATATAATAAAATTATTTGGACTGCATCTTAGTTTTATTAGTTCAGTTCTAAAAACGAGAAACTGCTTCGCTTTATTAACACGTCGCCAATATATGAGGTTACACTCCTTTATTTACTGTAAGCTTGAATTGAGCACTGGGTTCCCTAGACAAAACAAACTTTGTACCTTTAGCTTATTACATACATTTAGCAATATTTATTTGTTCATTAACTTCAGTGAAAAAAAAAACAATTTCATAAATACATCATGGGCCCTTTATACAAAAAAAAAAAAAGATCTATATTAAGAAAAAATCACATCTGAGAGCTATCGTCGCCGTTTGTTTGATACATGAGAAAGTCTTGGTGTACGTGTTCGCGAGAACTAAGTGCTTTATCCAAGCCAATTCAATCTTGCAATAGTCGTTACCAGTTAAAGTTGAGCTATTGTTGATACTGGGTCGTCGACCATCGTTGCGATCGGATTCGTTCAAAAAAGGATGATTGGCGACTCGTGATGATGGGATGCTGTTGTGACGGATGAGTTAAAACTCTATAGGAGCGAGAGAAGCGGTAGTCGTGTTGCGCGTTATAACTAGTAACGGGAGGTGACTTTGGGGGGGGGGGGGGTAACAGTGGTTACCGCTGTAGCATTCGACAATGATCACCCCAGTCGTTTTGTGACAGTATCCATATCATAGCTATAGTTATCATATTGAAACAACGCCCAGGCTTTAACATGATGGAGTGGGAAGTAGACGGTAGAGAATAAAGACGTAGAAACATAATAAACTAACCAGAGAAACCCAGTGACGGTTAAACGTTCATTTTGATAGCCACAACAATAACAATGAGCATATAGATATCTATTTCTTCAACGTCTAAAGTCAATCAAATACACCTAACACATTTTTACTAGTGTCTTATTTTCTACCATATCTCATTTACATTCGTGTAGAACCGTTCAGCTCAATTAGGAAGTGAGACTACAATCATTTTTATAAAGGCGGCCTACAAGGTAAATACAACATGTGGCCTTATGTGGATCAATAATCAATCCTATTCGTATGCCTTGTGATATGCCTCCGAGCGTCAAAAATACATTTATAAATTTTTCAAAATAACTCTACATATTTACACTTGTTTACAATATGTTACACATATGCCACACAGAAGCATGGGTCTATAGTGAGTGCAGATCTGAAACAAATTCAAAACTTCTATATTCTGTGGTGTTAATATTCTATGCGGGTAAGTTATCGCATTAGCTATGAAGCAGATTGGAGACAGAATTTTCAAATGTATACTCGTAAGGAATGACGCTAGAAAACTGCCTCTATAGATATATGGCAGGACCTTAAAGATGTGTGCTCTGTTTTCGCAGAGAAGAAGGGACGAATTATAATGCGCTGTTTCGTTAATAGACAATGTGATTTCAGCTCCTTTATTTGACTGGACTAGATTAGATGGGAACTAACCTTGGAAAAGCGCAGCTAGAAAAATGATGACACACCACGTCGTACGCATTCTGACTATCCAATAGTATAGGCAAATTTTTAGTAGTTCCAGTATGTCAGAATTGAAGAGTTCCACTTTGTATTCGCAGAATCGCAACGGTTTACTATAAACTGAAACAACACAGTCTCTGTTCGTAGTTGTCTGATGAGAACAAAGTGTACTCTTTTTAGTGTACGACACTTGCTTTAAGAACGGACTATAGCAGTTTCGAAAAGTTCTGTTCACTCCCTAACGGGATATCAACGATGCGGCTCACGTCGTTTGGTCGCTGCGCGAGTTTGAGGTGCCTGCTGCTACCCCCAAAGTCTTCAGCTGCGCTGGTGAGCAAAGCCGTGTTCTGCCAGCACTGCGCGCTTCCTTCTGCGTTTTGGCCCTTTCCAGATCGCTGGATGACAGACGATTTCAGCTAGATAGAGCCAAAAAACCGACACCTGCCACCAGCGTTACGACTGCTTCGCAGCGCGTCATGCGATCGTGTATTTGGTTTAAACGATCTGGCAGCTTTCTTTCCGTTCGACCACCGAATAGGTGGAGAGGTCAATGCGCTATCACGGATCGAACAAACGCACGGAAACTCATTACTTAACTAATAACGGTACGCTGATGATGAGCATTACATATCGTTTAAATTCAATTTGATGCAGATCACTAGACAAATTAGACCTATACTTGGGCGGAAAGATTCTAGTAGGACATATTCTCCTTATCCTATAGTTATACCCTAGTTATTTTTGGCTAAGCTTTTAAAATTTAAAATAAATCCTCTGTTTTTATGTAAGTTTATTTAGTGTTTACCGTTGTTTTATGTGTTCGTGGACTGAGTATAAAAACGATATATAATTTACTTACATATAAAATAGTCAAGGACACTCGTTTGAATAAACCAGAGATTAAGACAAGCTAAGGTTATAATTATTCAATGTTTCTAAGCATAGAAACGCATCAATATAGAAACCATCCACACAAAACTACGATTTAAAAGAGATTTCGTCTTCCCTTTTGTTACAAAGTTCCCAATTTCCCTGCACAATACCTTTCCAGAGTATCCTGTTTATATCATTTCGTTATATAAAAACGTTTCGTTATTCGAAATAATGAGGCGTGCTTTGAGCTGTAAATAAAACAATCCAAAATCATAAAGGCCCAGTTCAGAAGCCAACCTTTAATGGAGAAACTAACAGAACTTAATTAAAACATGAGCTGCAAATAACTGATCTAATCTACTTGTACAGGACAAGCTGCGTGTATTTTTCATGTTAATGCTTCTGTCATTTATCGAGAAGTCTTATCTTTTGTTATATTTACTTATGGCCGCGTCCGCGTGACAGTGTGGTGGTAACACGTTCGTTTACAAGTGTGGTTTGAATCCGAAAGTGGGCGCATTTAATTTCATCTCCTCTTTCTGGGCACTCGCCATTTAAAACAATGCCTAGTGACTCAAGTGCCAGATGTAAAACTTTGAACTTAATACATTTACTTAGTTATTTAGCAAAGTTCGGTCTATAACGTAAGTTTTTCGTTTTCGAGTACCTTGAATGCGAGTAACTTAAACGAGGCCTGCTCACTATAAGGTCAGGGCTCACAAAGATAGTTTTTTGGAAAAAAAATAATTTGATTCGTAGAGAACACGCGCACGCTTTCTTAAGTGCTACCGCAAATAATTTCAAAGAGTTTATTATAGAAATACAGGATATCTGAGGTTCTATGAACATGGGCATTGAGGGACGATTCTTGGCTTAAAAAAAATAGATATCCCATGAGAGTATACAGACAATTCCTGAACTTTCTTTTGGAATCACAACTTATATTGCAGTTACAACTCAGCTTCAAGCCCTTATTAGTTGTTTATCACTTGCATGTATTGCCATTTCGATTCCTGTTTCCGGATCACTAAAACATGTGACTGAATAAACAAGTTCACTTGAGGTGAAAGGTAACTCACTGTCAGGCGCACACTTTTCCATAATTTTTGTTTGAATGAGGCGTAACTCCGGCCACCACAAATAACCAGGCCACAATGAAGGAAGATGTTATTAACTTCTATAAACGAGCATCGTAGAACATTTGTTCAAAATGAAAGACAATATATCGTTTCTCTTGTTTGCAGAGCGGAAGCGGCTGAACAACGTTGTTAAAACCCCGGGGCAATTTGAAGCGTATAGTGAACCAAGCGCTTTGACCGAAGATTAGTTCTCACAGCATTATTTGATGCTGCTAGCACATGTTTATACTGTCTTTCTCTTTATAGTCAATAACTGAATGCTACCCATTTAGGATAAACGGGTAGCATTCAGTTATTGATGCCTAAACCAACATAAGGAACACTGTGAGAGATTAAATTGTGCCTTCTTTTATTTGAAATCATTCCTTTTATTTATAATGTAGACTCTGATCGCACTACCTATGATATCGGATCTTGTAAAGGTCCTCATATGAACCCGCGTAGTAGTGAACCGCACCACATATCGAACATTTTTTAGGTCTATGGGCGGCCCTGGTTCGACTACCTAATTATCGTTGTTTCATAAAAAAAACTTCAAAGTTGCCTTTGAAATATCTGTCTTTTGTTTTTGGAAGTATACAGTATTTGAATAGGAAAGGATTTAAGCATTTCGTTTACCCTTTTTCAGCGAGATATAGCGTATATTGGCTGTGGTCCAATTACGGTGCGTCTATGTCCGAATTCGATTCTAGAATACAGCGTGGCCTTAAAATCGGCATGCAAATAAATTATCCACAAAGCTATAACAGGGACTTGTTTAGAAACACTTATTCGTCCTTATTTCTACTTCATTGTCTGATCGAGTTCCATAGCTGTGCTTTCTAATCTATACATAAACAATGACATGTAGGCGCCTCTAAGATCTGTATTGGTATATTGACACCCGTTCAGGTGTGTCATTAACGGCGACGCAAATAATGTTCGGCCGACCTAAGTTTACCCAATGTATAGTAGCAAAGTATACAAGGAACGTCCAAATCCAAAAGAAGTACAGATCAAATTTATGATACCATACATTCTGTACATAAAAGGCTACTTAGATCTGAAAAATATCTTTTGACAGTTGCAAGTAGTTGATCAGAGTATCGTTTTCGAAAAAAAAACATGGGGGTTATCTGAAACGTATCAATGAATACGTTTTACTCAATTATTAGCAACCAATAAATAGCGGCTTTACGATGAACACCTTCGTCTGCAGGATGCAAATAAACGCAGCCTTTCCTCATCTAATTATCTATTATCTAATTATCTAATCATATTATAGAATGAATAATGGGGAGATAATGTTTCTAACTATTGCCATCATTTCCGTAAAATATTTAACACAATACAATAGTCCTATACACTGTTGTATATAGTGCCCAGCAAAACTGGTGTGAAAATGAAAGTCCCTCTCTACTGATTTCAAACGAGCTTACTTGGAAAGTGAGGATAAAAGTTTTTTTCGAAAGACGCTACGCTGCCATTATATACACTATGCGCAAGGCATTATTTAGACTCAGGACTTGATATTTAATTATATAATGGGACCAGAGTCGCCTATATAAGTGGCGGTGTATTTCTAGCGTGAAAATATTATTTTAATCGATTCTATATCCGTTCAGGTTATCTGAGAGCTAGATATCTAGGCCTAACTCTTGATTTGTAAACGCCTGTAACTCTCTATTTTTTAGGGTGAAACATTTTAGGTCGCTCGCTGTTTTTTTGGAGAGAACTTAAAACAAGATTCGATCAAAGCAAGATCGTTGCCCTCGAATGTCTAGGTACTACGCACCCCTCCTCCTTCCTCTATCCTCTCTTTCTATACATTTTTTTTTGTAACACCTTAATTTGGGTATAGGGTCATCGTTGGAAAGTTGTTTGGACAGAGTTCAAATTCGAGTCTTTCGTCAAACACATGCACCTGTCTTGAAAGGATACAGTTTCGTCCATCTCCTGTACTCCATTACGTTGGGCCTCCTGAATCTTTCCCTTTTCTGCAACGAAGCGATACCTATTACATGCTATTACTAGTTAACTTCGCTTACTCTTTGTTTGATTGTCATGGTCCAAGCTTTTTATATGCTATATTATTTTTTTAGGCATTTCGGTTCCGCTGGACGAACTACGAGTAACGAACTAACCCGCTTTATTTGTAACTAATTGTCTGAAAGCCTTTTTCATACTTTGGTCATTCCGATTTTCCTAGGGTTCTGCGGCACATAGGCACTCCGTACAGGCAGATGTTCCAAATTGGCGTTTGTGTGACAGGCGCTTAAAGAACAACCTCTAAATATTATTTATGTGAAAATGGGAGTTGAAATTGATAAACGCACGTTGAATAGAATCGACGTTGTGTAGAAGGAAAAGGTCCAAGCACAATTTATTTTGACATCTTTCTTACGCATTTTATCTGATTTCATTCATTGCATGGGTATGAGTAGTGAGTCCAAAAGAATATTACCTAACCTTTGCAATTTTTTGGTTTCTTCAATTTGATCTGCTACATATATTTTTTTTATTTGATCGGAGGTTCGCTAGCTTCTGAACTGAACGGAGTCCGAGCGACGTATGGCGCGGAATAAAATAACAACGTGTAAGAAACATTTTGGTTTTACCTACAAGTTATGCTTATTGCAGTTACGGCTGAGTGGGAAGTTTTTGTTTCTAAGAAGATTTCAAGCCCTTCACTTGCTATGCTGCGATGAATGTGGATTTGTCCGGTCACATACGTTAGCCTTACGAGTGGAGCGTTCTGCTGTATTCGGGGGTGCCGTAGACGAAGAGGCAATGGAAAGCATCAAGATTTAATTCCACTCTTAGAAAATAACAGAATGATTTTGTTTCAGAGGTATTGGTTCAGTATTAACCTAAAATGTAAAACCAGCCCTTTGTCCACATCGGTCTTTTATAAGAGCTGGAATTTTTCAGCAGTAGCGCTCTAATTACCATAAGCATTCTTGGATGGACGTAGAAGATTAGCAAACAATTTTGGATGGCCTACCAAAGGTAAGCAGCTATATTCATCCGTCAGACATTGCCGTTCAGTTATTGTCTATCTCCATCTCGGTGAATTGATAAAAACAAAGTGAGAAAGCAACAGGATCATCACATGTTTTTTTGGTTATTTGTATTAAACAGATTCGGAAATTTAGCCCTTTGCTAGCGGGGCCTGAACGCAAGTAGCAAAACGTTGTTGACATGATATCGGTCACGAAGCCATGGGTCAAAATCGCCGTTAAAATGATATATGATCGATATCGTCGCATGTACATAGAGCGTCGCATTTAACTGTCTTATGTTTCCCTGACGATTTCGCCTAGAACAGAGACGGAAAGCCACGTAACGAGATTACGACTGATATGTATGACGTATCGCTTTAGCTGCTCGAGTGAGGCAACTGTGAGACAATTCATAGTACAAAAAATAGCTAACAGCAAATCAAAGCGATCGAGCAGAGTCCCAACATAGTACACTGTGGCGGGCGTATATTTTAACTTCAACAGGCTAAATGATTTGAAGAATACTGATGCTCCAAGGTCCTTATAACGCTCTCACGCATACGAATGCATACAAGCACCACTTTTACTAATTGTCGAAGTATTTTCAGAATAACTACTCTCCGTTGGGGGCCATTTATAATCACTGACACCGTTATTACTAACAACAGCATCGTAATCGTCATTTTCAAGGGGCGGATTCTGTCATAGGGGAAATTTGCCCAACTATTCAATGGATGAACTGTTGAATGCCTCGAATAGAATAGAAAGAAATGACGGAAAAAACAGCAAATCGATGTCTATATGCACGGCACCTGCCCTCAGCATGGTCAAAGTGTTGCTTTCGGATAACGTTATGATGGAGGAGCGCATCAATCAGGAACAGGCATTGTATCCACGGAAATAACTACCATCGACAGTATTGCACGAGAAGTTTTCGGCTGTAGGAATCTACCTCATGCCTGTTCACTACCTATAGATAATTGCTAACTTTCAATATCCTGTCGAAGTGACGGTGGATATTGTATAACGTGTATTAATCCACCAGTCACGCATTGGGGAAGTCACCAACCCTGTATAAATCATCACCATCATCTGTTTCGACATACTGATGATAATTATGAATATTCATTTCGCGGGTTTCGTCTAGAAATTGGGCAAGTCTAGTAAATTATGTTAGATGCACAGGTTATGGGAGAAATTTGCGCAAATCGGAAATTGTCGATATGCTCATTAAGGCGATATTTTTTAATATTCTAGTATTCGTTGTTGTTATGGTGCAACCATTAATCAACAGCTTCTTCCTAGACACTTGTCCGTTCAACTCACTGTTGCGCTCGTTACTATTTGTAAATATATATATATATATATATATATATATATATATATATAGCGAATTTTCGTAAGTAGATGTATACAATTCGAACTTTCAAGGCTGGTTTTAGCCCACATAAAAAACTGCAAATAACGACAGCAACTAACCAGCTAAGCTTCACAGTGTCAAGCTTTGCGTGAGTAACAATAACGTGCGGCCCAGCGACCCAATCAGCGCGGTTGGAATAAATTTTCTTGTCTGTTTAGATTGATGTCGGTTTTACCGTTGAACAGCAAAATAATAAGATAATTTACTCGATCAAAGTTAGCTATCACTATATGTATATACTATATACATGCCTGTAGGTGTTCGGTCGCTCAACGGGATGACCGTTAATGACTTCGATGCAGGTTGAGGGGTCAAAACAACAACAGTAACAGACCACAAAACGTTTACTTAGCCAACAGTCATCGTTAGCTCCACTGTGCCTTATTCCATCACTGAACCTAAAAACTAACGTAATTCGTCATTTCAGGTATTAATATTGAATCTGATCTATCTAGTGGTTCGTGTTTCTAATTTTTACTTCGTGTGAGCATATATATATGGCTACTCCATATGACTAGAACACGTTTGAAGCGTCTCCTGAAGTAACGGCAGCATCTACCGTTTAATTTTACCTATGCATAAAGAAAAATGATGTGCTTGATCAATTATTGCCGACTATCCAAATCGTCTTTAAAAGATAAAACCTACTTGATAGGACAACGCATTGAACCGTTCGTTCTTCCCAACGTTGCCCATTCGGTTGAGC
The DNA here is from genome assembly GCF_002443255.2 of Varroa destructor. Lineage (NCBI taxonomy): Eukaryota > Metazoa > Arthropoda > Arachnida > Mesostigmata > Varroidae > Varroa > Varroa destructor. Next base: position 7,956,198 of record NW_019211458.1, read on the forward strand.
CACTTTACGTATAAATCATGATTATACTCTATTTATCACTTTGGTAACTAGAAAAACAACGTAATGGCAACGTTGGCTGGTGATTTTTCTGGTGCCGGCTTCAAAGCAACGTTCGTCGTTATTGACGACTGTCGAGATCAACAGATCTTGCGTACACCGTAATTCTTATATGTAGCATACGGTGGCAAAAAATAAAAATCGGATAGCGATCTCATCGTATACACGCCACCATAGCAGACCTCTATTCGTTTCAACCAGCAAGGAACACATTCTCATAAACTATCGTTGACCATTACTGCTTTCTCTTGACGGTTGTGTCGACATAACAGCGGTTGAAAAAATAGATACTTAGATAACCAGAAAAAAAGCAAGTATTGACAACCTAGACACGACGGTATATCCGAAAGCGAACATTATGCAAGCATTTACAATGCTTCTACTGATTTTAAAGTGCTTAGTGTACGATTAACGGAGTTCTGTCTAGAAATTTGCATGGAGCAGAACAGCTGCAATTCAGTTTGGGAGCAGTCAGACAAGTAATCAACCTATGATGTCTGAATAGAACGCATAAGCCGTGTCTGATTTTTGACTAGACAATTACGCCATGCCCAAAAAATGTTCATCTAATTTATGGCCATCTCTTAAAGCATAACGTTAGCTAATATTGAATCGAGTGTATTTAGGCAAAAATTTATTTGAATTTTCTACAGTAAGCCATTTTCAACATGTCCATCCCTCACATAATACGAACATTGCCATTCTGCTCTAGTTTCGTTTCGAAGAAAGCGACGGAACAGAGATTGCTTATACGTAATCTGTGCCGTTTAAGCTATTTTCGCTTTGTGTTATCAGCACCACCTTATCCACTGGAAAAACTGTTTTGCCATTCTGACAATATATGGCAGTGGTTTTCCCTTCGAATTTCCTTCCTTTCCCTCCGTGGCAAAAAGTACGTTATAGATGCCTACTCGTCCTTGGGTCTCTGTCGTTTGTCATTTTCGCAGTAATTATTAGTACTATTATGCACAAGCATAAATAGTTTCCAGTTTTCTAAATCTTTAGCCCCACACGGTCAACTGTACATGGTTAAGGGTTCCTGGTGAGCAACAAACATGATTATCTCAATTTAAATTCAATAAGATATTTCCTTGTCCATAGCCTCAGCTTGTGAACAGATTATAAGCATATAGGCATTCATAACTGGGCAGTGGATTCGTCATTCTTCTGTTTGACTTTCGAAGAAATTTTCGCGAGTGTCTAAATGCTGCCCAACTCAATACATTTTTAATGGCTGTAAACGTAAAACGGGAAATTAGTAAGCTCTAGAGAATAAGCCTCGGGCATATCTTCAGCAACACTTGGTCCTTAACCAAGAACTTATATACTGCTCTATGAAGGTAGTACTAAAGAGAAAACCGAAATTTTCGAAAAACGTCAATTAGACAGCGATACTATATCAACATGACGCTATATCTGTACTGTAATTGTTTGTTGATTTTTTTATTTATTGTAATAAGTACAGTACAAAATTTATCGTAGGCCCATTCATTTTTTGACAATAGATTGTTGTCCTGACGACTATATTGGCTATGTGTGTGCTGTTGTGTAGAAGGCAACGCATTCTAAAAAAATCTTCCCATTCACAGAAATGCTAATTATCTTTTACTGGTAAGTTTTGATAAACAAGTTTGCTTGGATAGTTAGATCTCGCACGTCAAACGTAGCATTGTTTGAAGGTGCTGGTAGATTATACCTGGAATTCCTTTGTTTCTCCTTCGTGCACTAAGGAATCGATGGCTTTTCGCCGGTTTATAATAATGTCTCCCTTTGGCACAATGCTACAGCAAGTATCATTGAGAAGAGAGGCTGGCAACTGGGCATTTGTTGGGCACGACGAGCTCCAACCGATAAGCTAAAAAGTCGGGTAATTAGTCACGAATGCCAAAAAAAGCCTCCCTATCCCATTAGGCTAGCTATGATTTGCAATCCAAGGTCGAATTCTAACGCTCTCCAAAATGGAGGCTATGCTTGTATAAATGACTTAATTGCATTAGTTTACCGCTATTCTCAATGGATGCGAGTTATTAAGTATATTATGGAGGAGTCTAAAAGCGATAGAGCTTAGAGTGTCGTTAGGATTTTTGCTACATTAATGGGAGGGCATAGCTAGTAGTTAGTATATTAATACGTTGCACTGTCAGCATGGCGAAATCACGAAACGGGGGTAATTGTAAAGCGAGCTGTCTAATAGTAGTGCCTTGGCTCCACAATATGGCCAATACGGTGAGCTTGAAGTACGCGGGTTATACCCCTGGTGGGTATGTACAGATATACGGCACTATCCAGCGTTCGTAAACACGAAGCAGCGGACTCACGAATTGTTACATGTGTGTCGATCAGCAAATACTCAATCAAAAGTTGTTCATCGATCATAGCGATTACATGATATGAAGTTAGTTTGTGATTTCCCGTCAACGTTGCATGTATATTATGGAGCTTGCGTAAGTGAAGTCTCTTAGCGAAGTACTCCCCTTGTCGCTACACAATCCTGGTGCCGGCGACGCGTAGATAGTAGAACGAATTGTACTAAACAGCTCGTAAGATTCGATTTCCCGGTGGACGGAGTGACCTTTCTGGCTGATGAAGATTGCAGTGACGCAAGTGCCATCTGAAACAAAGTGTTTGTCTGAGAACCATCGCTGTTCATATCTATGCCCATCGTGAATTCATGTCCGTCTTCATGATCGATGCGGGCAGCGAAGTTCGAAATCGACATGATCGTTTAGCTACTGCAAATAGTAGAGCATATGCCGTGTCTTTTTTCACTGATATTAATACTGCCATGATTCATAGGGAAACAGTTTGGCCGTTTACGATAAACAGCATTACTATTACGGTCATTTGTGAACGTTTTAGCAGAACTTCTAGTTATTCTATTGAGCGAGGTCAGTCGGAAACGCGTCGATTATACTCGAATCATAACAGCCACTTCGATTTACTAAGAGTTCCATTATTACGTCAGAACTGGGTATACCAAAGACTTCTCCTTTATATTTGTTTAATCATGTATAGTTGTTTGAGCGTATAATGGTAATAGGTTTTATATAACGTTCCCAAGCACTAGATGATCGCAGTTTGTTGCTAAGTCAAACACTATTGTTGTCGATGGTTACACAATTCACAAATAATCCGTAGCTTTCATAACGTGAGATGTCCTGCCGTTGTCTTAACAGGACAAACCAGAAATCGCCGTTCAACTGTTGAAATGAGTCATCGACTAGTAGAAGGTCCATTGTGCTAATGTATTCTGGTTGGTGACGATAATAATATCGTTTAATTTGACATCGAAGGGCCTACCAGTGGGATGATCCAACGTCGACGATCCGTTATATAGTTAGCCACAGCGACAAACTTCGTGCTTGTAACTAACAGGTTATTTTTTTTCTCAGAAAATAGAAACGAAGGCTTGAAAAAGTTAAAAAGAAAATAATTTGGTCGAAATCTAATTATCACAGAACAGCTATCTGATACCATGTGAAGGTACAGCTTCTACTCCTACCTGACTGTAGGTAAAAATTCATTTTTTTTCTCTAAAAACTGACAGCGGAAAGACACTTGACGCACCAAATGGTGAACGCTAAATGTGTCTATCATTGAGTAGCGAAAAACACAAAATCTATTATGATCACAGTGGCTTTGAGGTGTGTCTGTTTTAGAAAAATATATTTAATCGATAGCACAGTTAATTAACAGGTAATTATTTAATGAAAAGCATTTTTCCAAAATGTATATAACAGTACATTGTTCTTTCCCAGTTACGTAAGCAACTCTTAATACGGCATATATATATATATATTCTTCTTATCCAGCCATAACTACAATTCTATCTGTAATAAATTATGTGGTCATACTAGTTTATGATTACTTTTTAAGTAACTAGTTTTATAACTAATTTTATTAACAATTTTTGACCCTGGAATTTATTCTTTGACGAATTATTTGCAATAATAATCATTGTAAATTTTATTTAATTACCTTTACTTATAAATAAAGTTTCACTTATGAAATATAGTTATTCACTTATAAAATGCACTAAATTGATAAAGTTATCAATTAATGATTTTTTAGGAGAAGTAAAAATAATCCGTCTATTTCCAGATACTTTTACGGGTTATATGTCGATTACGTATTGGTGAAATACGTCGCTCGTTCATTAACGTGAAAACGACAAGGTATTTGAAGCATTGATGCTAATTTTTTTTGGCTTCATGTGTGTATTGATTTGTTGTTATAATAATGCTAGGTGCATATTACCAGGTAGTTCCTTTTCAGTTAAATAAGGAAGTTACGACTCAAAGCAAAAGTTATATGTCAATGGACTGTATATATTTGTTACCTATTCAGTAATCAGATCTAGCCAAGTTTTCACAATGGCTACTAAGTGATTCGGGTTATCCTCTAAGGGAGGGGTCTATGCGTTAATGCGGCATAAACCTCCACTTTGATTTTAGTTGTCTTTGTGGTCACAGACAGTAGCTAGTTTTTGCTACGCCATTTAGGTTAAAAATTTTTATAGTTGATCATGGAACTCGAAAGATTCAGTTTACCTACAATTTAACAGAAACAAGAATCAGGCGACAAAAATCTAAGGTATTACAATGTAGGTCTTTGCAAACAGGCATCCAACTCGTTATGGATTCAGTTACTAAAAGCCTAAAACGCTCATTACGGAACGTTTGCTGGTGTAATCTCAATTTTTTTCTATTCCAGAAAATGTTGTTTTACACACAACTTTGTTTGCCCAGTTTTCTATATTCTTCGGCTTAAAATTACATTCTGCTAGTTTATTTAATTTTTTTTTTTTTTTTTATAGCTATTCATATTTTTCAATTTGGGACAGCATCTGGCGTCTGACTATTTTTATCGTAATGTTGATCTATATCTTAAAGACGTTGTTAGGAACAACTGGCGTTGTTACAGGTAGTCCTTCTCTTTTACTCGAGCCACCAAAGGTGCCATGATTTACAAGGCAAAAGGGCTAATACGGGCAAATCAAGCCGATGAATTGGCTTCTCCGGAAAAAAACTAATTACAACCACCAATAGCAAATAACTAAAGCCACTTTGCTCTTCAATAGATGCTTAACGATATACGAAATGTTCGTGCGGAAATGTTTGCACGTTTTCGTTTAAACTTCGTAGAAAAGAAGCCGATACCATTGATTAACGACTACCGTCGTAGTCGTCTATAACATGCTGCCATTACTTTTCCCATGCATGTCTAAGTATCACCGCTTGGCCGACTGTTAATTTGATTGACTGACGTGATCGCCACTATTGTGCTTTCTCTTACTTGCGAAATCGATCCGGTAGAACTATGAGCCATATACACTCGGATGCGATCCTGTTTAGCCAAGGAGCATGCTACTGTGTTATGTCGTGCATTTAACATTTTGAGCGGCGTTTGTCACTATGAAGCCCGCTGGGCTGTTCCGAAGACCTTCGATAAATTCTGTATCGCTTCAGGTTGCGCTCGGGGCTAAGGCGGCACAGTGTTTTTCTTTCTCAACTATCCGCAAGGCAAGGCGAGAATATGTACGTTCATAGTTATGTACATCGTAAAAAACTAGGTATTCGTTTGATTAGGTTTCGTCAGATACTACTACGACCCAGTCATCAACACCCGATTCAGTGGGTCTCAGGACGTGACGTCACGGGTGACAATAAAGAGTCAAGATATGGAAGCGTGCGTGTGCGAATTTTAAACTATTATATATGTATATTTCAGCATCATATTGAGATCTAAAGCTAATTAGATGAAGAAAAACAAGACACGCATCAAATGTACAACGTATGTATATATACATTAGCAACGAGTACATCAAATTATTTAGTAGCGCCATAAACGGAAAAAAGAATCTAAAAAAAGAAGAAGAATAGAAAGAATTGTTATCTTCCGTTGGCCTCGCTGAGGGCAAATTTCGGAAACTCTGTGTTTGCCCCATATGTGTCATTATTTGGTGTAAAATTTCGGTGGCTTTTAATGGGCTCGTTCATGGATCTTCTCAGTTTGTTCGTGTTAAGGGCCCGCGAGTGCGTGTCTCTACGTTAGTCATTTTTTTTCGATCATTGTTTTATCACAAACCGTACCAACATCGGTTTAGTGTATTTTGGAGAGGATGTAACATATTGCTGAGCTGGCCATAGAATGATGATGTTCTTTTGTGAATATTCTATTTTTGCTTTCAGTGTTTTTCTCCCTCTTACAGTTCCACCCCCATATGTCCGTCCGACGTCTGAATAATGCCATTTGCCCATGATATCAATAATGAAAATAAAACTATTCTTCGTATCGATAACTTTTTCTCTGTATTTAGCAAAAAAATAACAGTCTCTATATTCAGACGATAGTCCTGCTTCAATTAATACCCGTTTTACTCGCTTTACCTCCACCTCATAAAACAGACAAATCAATAACATAAGCTCTTAATCACTAATTGGCTTATTTCGACGTCAGTATCTGACGTCATATTTTAGCAGAAAGGCTTGGCAGCCTCGGGGCTGAACAGATCGGGGTAACATGTGTACCGCCCGCTGAGTGAAAGACACTATAATAATAACTGCGCGACTGTAGTGATGCCCAAAAGCACAACCCAGGATGCCTGGCGCTATTGTTTGCCCCCGGGGGTGATAAGCAGGCGAACACGATGGCTAAACAAAACAAAGTAGAGCAAGATACATTCGTGGTAAAGCAAGTAACCGCGTTTCAAATCCATTTGTTCTTTTTTTATTCGTTATTTGTATATAGCCCATAATCTACTTTCAAAGATTCTGTTTTCAACAAATTTATGATGAAATAATTAATCAGGGTCTAACCCAAGTGTGTGTGATTAACTATGAAACGTATTCGTCTATCTGGTAAAGAGCCTGGTATACTTGCGTTGACGTCAAGGGCAGTACAATTGTATACGTCTGTTTTAGGTTGAATTTACGATATGGGAACATATTGTCGCATATCGTATATGGAGTATTGTCTTATCAACTTGAGATCCATGGTGGAATTTAAATAATATTATCATAACAACGTTTGCTTATAAAATGCCTAGCGTCTAGGTCATTCCAGGTGCTCTGTTATTTTTTTCGATTCCACTAACCTAATCTACCACACAAGTCAAAAATCCTATATTCTCCATAGAGGAACGGCCCTAGTGTAATGTGAAAAGGGCAAAGTACCATTAGGTTTGCAGAGCATACAATAGATACTACTGTGTTACACAGTGGATACCGCATTTGAGCTAGACGTATCAACGCATGCCGCTAGCTCAAAGTAGCTCAAAGAACCCGCTTTTGTATTAATAATAAGCATAAAAGGTTAAAAAAAAAAGTTTCACAAACCTTTGAATTCTATGCCAGAGTTTCAATGAATCACCGGGACAGAGAACCTTTCTCGCTGTTACTTTAGAAGCTGAAAGGTCAGCTGTCCATGGAATACGGATTGACAGAGTATATTCAGATTGAGCTCCACACTGCAAGCGAGCGTGTTATTTAAAGTTGTTTACAGTTTCAAATTATGAAGACGTACGTAATCATTCAACGGCCGGTCACGTCTTTAAACGGTTAGACGATAGATAGAAAAAATTAACGCCGTAGATTAGACCGAGTATATAATGATGTTGATGCATCAGTATTATTTGTATAATATCATCTCTTCCATCGCCTGAGTTGCTTCAGTTCCTGATCGGCCATTTATTAAACAGAATAGGGAGGCAAAAGTAATTACGTGGTATAAGCCCCTCCTCTGAAAAAATGTTCGTTTTGAAATGAAAGCCGTTCGCAGCATATAATAACACGCAGCGTAACATCTGTTGAAAGCAACAAATTGGACCGTCAGAGCGAACAGATGGAAAATTACCCAACTGCATAGGTATCATCAGTGTACACAGACACACACACATATACGTATTAGAGAGAATTAGAGCATGACGGTCAGGTTGTATAAATAAGCAGAGTCATGCTTACAATACATTACACCACATAAATAGATTTTTATTTTAAAAAAATGAAGGAAAAACTTATCTTTTCAAATTAGATCTTAGCTCTCATACCAACCGTGGGACCGTTATGGTACTATGAGCTTGAATCTACAGGTATTACATACGAATAGGAGAATTTCTGCTGGGCACTACTTGATAATTGTGTTTTCTCAGGAAATAAATCGCGGACATTTGACGCGCCTCTCCATGACATATTTAAAAAGGCCTAAAGTGACAAGAATATATACTAGCTATTACACTATGGTGGAAATCGATGCTTAATCCATACCTGTTCTGCAAAGTGGATCGAAGACGAGTCCATCCGAAAAATAGTAGGATAATGTTTTTTTACAGCCTAAAGAGGTACGATCCTGTAGATGGTACCAATAAAGAAGTGTATCATTCTTTTCTTGAGTCGTTCATAGAATGAAGCGAGTTGTGATGCATCTTTTCAATTCAGAACCTCTGTCTGAATCTACTTCTGTTAATTAATGAGGTAAAAAAATAGACAAATAAGTGCTGCGCGATTGGAACGAGTATCAATAACAAGGACTTCGTCTCTTTCCTTCACGATACAACAGTGTTTTGCATTAAGGAAGGTGGATAATCGCAGGCAGTGGTCTCGGGCTGAACGAACGGGAAAAAAACGAGATCGGCTCATTCTTATTCATTAAAATGAATCCATAACTGCAATAGCTTAGAGTATGTCTTCGGTAGTCTACCGTAAGTATTTCTATCTGCCACAGCTTCATCAATCCCAGGTTTACCGATCATTGCTGGTGTGTAACTTCAACTATTGGAGGATATGATGTTGGAAATTATGCAAAGCCAAGATAATTACCCATTCCTATTACGCGACAGCGCTTGACCTTATAAGACAAAAATCACTATGGAAAACACAGCCAGGAGCCTTTCTGTCGTCCATTATACTTAGTAGATATCGCTATCACAAAAAAATTACCAAATAATTGTTCAAATCTTAACACGCTGCAGGAATTATTTTTTGAGACTTTTTTAAATTCTCATAACCCAGACTTTTAGAGAAAATAAGTAAATTACTATCAAAATGGGAGAAGATCATCGATGGTGGCATATAGTTCGATTGAAGATAAAATAATTATTACGGCGAAATAATAAGCGTTTGCCACAGGAAGCTTGTTGGACGTCCTTAAACCGCATGTATGATCCCATCCCAGTAACTATGCTATTGAATAAACGAATACGGGTTCAGTAAAGAAAAGGATCAATGACCAATGCTTGACATCGATATATACTTGCTGATGCTATGCGTAAGAAGTCGGGAAAAAGGTAGAACAAAAAGGGCACTTTGGCGATTACGGTGAGGTGCTAATCCACACCATAGCGCATCTTCAAGTGAGCCTGGTATATACGTGTTATGAGATGGGTCTTCCCGCAGATACTATTCGCAGCTACAGAAATAGATCGTCAGACGTAATCAGAGGGTATCAAATAAAAAAAAATATTAAGATGTGGAAATTGGAACTACATTGTGCTGTCTACCACTTAAGCTTTGTACGGATTGCGATGTTATATACATGTATATATATATATATAACGTTGCAGGCACGTAACGATCATGGTTTATTTTTGTTGTGAGATCCTTATTTACGTTTGTTGCGATGACTGCCAATTATATTGTACGCATGTGGAAATTTGCCTCTTTCCTACTTATATGTATATGTAGCTTCCAATTCAGTTTTACACGTACAAAAACATGGAGTTTGAGTCCGTTTGAACCTGTTCAACGGGGCGGAAAAGTCCGAAAGGGATTTTACGGCGTTCCCCTACTTAATATACAATCTAGATTTTTTAGTATTGAAATAGTTGCTTCCTTGGAAGACGAAAACAATTTCCACGAATAAGATTTACTAACCTATGAATTTTACTTGGACCGTTTATATTGGTATCTACCTGATCAGTTGTTGTTGTAATCGTCGTCACGGTCGTTGTTGTACTCGTATGGTCTCTTTGAGAGAATCGCTTTCTTTTTTAAGGTGTTTTTAAGAATTTAAACAACGCTGAAACGATGCATATAT
>NW_019211458.1:7966386-8095629 GCF_002443255.2 Varroa destructor
TGCTTTGAAACTTTTACAAAAAATTACCGTGTTAGAAGCCTATATTTGTTATACTATGAGTATAAGATTTAGAGCATACAGTCGCATGGAGCGATGCTACACTAAGAGCTCAAATAACTTCTACGAGTCACTGAACGTGTTAGTAGATCAATGCTCCTTAAAGTTTCTATTCAGACTTCTATATATATTATACAGTTGGCGCCAAATTCAAATAAATTCAATCAAATAGTTTCAAACTTCGAGAACCACGGAACATTTTTAGACGGTTTTCGGCCTATGAAGTAACATTACTCTACTTTACACTGGTACTCTACATGTCGATAAAAAATATTGGCACACATTTTCAGACTACTGACAAAGTCAGCAGAAAAATTGAAATATCGTATTTTCGCGATTGCGGGCGTAATAAGTGAATTTCAGCTAGACCAGCATTTTCGTATTGTTACGTACAGCCGGTGTCTTCCGTCTCACCATCTGAAATGATGTTTGCCGACGCTGAATAACTAAACAGTACTGCTAAAGTGTACTTGACTTGTTGGGATTTTAGTGTTTTCTGGTAGTTTGACGTATTTTTGTACGTAAAGTGATGGCGAAATAGTAAGAGAAATAGATGCCACCGGGGAGCAGAAAATAGTGATCTGCTTCGTCAAAACGAATGTACATAAAACAAGTTTTCTGAAACGCTTCATGCTTTTCAGCATGCAGTCGGCAAAGCCGCTAGGAAATCAGGGAGAAATATCTGTCTGGGCCTTACCACAGATCGTAAAATCAATTTCTGTTTATTTGCACGTATATGATCCACCTTTCATCATTCGTAATGAACGCATTTAGAAATGACTGGACTCTCTGGCGTTTTGTGGAGTTTCACGGATGGAAATACGATCAAAAAAATTATTATATGTGGCACTTCTATACAGCCAGCCCATATATTATATATAGCTAGCGTTTTTCGTAAAATTGTTTGACAATAGACTTTTAGCTGGTCGGCGATATCGTAGCTTCTAACGTGTTAATCCTGCTTAACTTTCGCTATAATTATATCGTTTGTTTACGTAATTAATTGGTCACTACAAAGAGCCTCCTTCACACCGGAACTTCTAGAGCGAAAGCGACATAACGACCTATGGGAAGTTTCATCCGATCGCGCATACCTTAGCCATAAGTGGCACGCATCTTTTGCGAAACTAGCCAGCCTTCATCATATCAACATAACATTTCAATAAAATTTAAATAAGAACAAAGGGATTCCAGCAATTTTCAAATTTTAGTCTTCAGCCAAGACTAACTCCGAGCCAACGCGACTCAGATTACCTAGGACATATGGCCTTAAGACCGTCTGGCCAGTACTTTATTGACAAGCCAATAGATCAGCTTGTCGATAGATGATATAGTTGTGTAATTACTTTCATTGTTATTTGTATTTTGCATCCGGTTTTTTAAGGAACGGTTGCATCCGGTTTTTTAAGAACAAATCCAAATCGAGCTACGTAGCGAATCTTTATAAAACGTACGGACGATTCTAGCTTAGTTACTCACGCAGCGAATTTGTGTTACGCGTATTCAGTTCATCGGCATACGCTTTGCCTTGACATCTTTAATCGCTTTAACATGAGTAATACCCGAAGTGTGACTAAAATAAGTATATACCTTATTTCTATTGTAGTCACCGCCGTTATTATTGTTATAGAACGGTGTTAATATAAAGTTTGATAGATTAAACGCACGGGCAGCCGTGGTGATTGAAGCGGATTCTAAATTCAGCTCACAAAACCCAACTACAGACATGTAAATACTATGCACATTCCTATCAATCGTCTACGAGGTAAAACAGAGATATTCGAAGTTCGTGATCGCGTGTCTGTGCAGCCAGTCGACAATCTTATCGAAGGTCTGCGACACCTGGCACGTTTCGATACGACATTCGCACCACGCGGGTCACAAAGATCTTACTCGCTAATGTACGTAGGCGCAGGTTTTTTCTTGTAGTCTTTTGGTTCAGCGCAAACTTAAGGGCAGGCAGTTATAAGGGTGATATTTGCTGCATCATTCGATGATATGCTGTCTAGAATTTAAAGGGCTAAAAAGTTCGTATTGATAAAACATAGAAGCGTTCACATCAAGGGATTTCATTTGTAAATTTCCCTTTGTCGCGCGTCCATATTGGTTCAAATGCGTATATAGGCTCATCCGCCTAAAGTGCCTTACTACTATTAATAATTAATTAGTATTTTTTAGAACTGTTGTATATAAACAGTAAACTATAGTTATGTTAACTTTTTGATGGTCATGCGCTGATTTATTCTAGCCTTTATTCGGCTGATATTGTAAACTACGCCTTAGAACTTAAAGCCAACCAATATAACTTCTTTAATCCATATAGAACTTTTTAACTATGGCTGCATATCAAGCTATATTGTTACATGTATATTCATTGAGTTGTCACCCCAGTCGGCTATATACAAAAAAATTCCAGCGAGATTACATTTTGGCCTGGTAGCAGGTCAAAGGGCTCTAAGCACCCAACGAGTCCAACAAAATACAAAAAAATCTCGAAAAAAACTAATTTTAAGAGCTTATTCAACGACCTAACTGGCGATAGATACATGTAAGTCGCAAAATGATTAGGGACGTTTTTCTTCATTTTCACGAACTTTCCCCTTAATATAGGCATTTATTTATTTATTAGGCAGCTTCAAGAGAGGGCATTTATGAAATCGCTAACGATGAGTCAAAAGCAGTTACACTTTTTATATAATTATTATATTGTTATTCCTACATTAAGTCGAAAATGCAACAAGTTTACCGACTAATACCCACCAACACTATAATATGATACAGTGCAATCAATAAGAAACATTATAGCTAATTGCCATTGTGAATTTTATGGCACTGGTCCAAAGTTAACGAAGTTGCTGAGTTTTGAGAGCATCCCTTTACGGAAAGCATTAGGATCGGCCTTTGATCGGGCCTCGGTCTTTTTAGGACACGTTTTGCCGGTTGGTCTAACTGCAGACGCAACCTTTGACTAGAACATGTCGACGGATACTTATTAGAAAAATCACTGCAGTCGATTTTCGTATGATAGTCTCACAATAATGCGATCTGTAAGAAAGGGTCGTCTTAATGCTTTTTTCGACATCGCCTTCCTGTATTATTCTGACTACTATGTCAGCGGATTTCATCAACGGATGGTAGACCAAGCATTGCTAATCCGGTTAGGACAAACTTTTATGATAATAGCAACGCTAGTACAAAATGAGACATAAATACACTTGTTTTAATGACCGATGCTCATTGTGTGTCATTACTCCTCTGGCTCCTGCTTTAGCTGTTTTAAAGGCTACTTTAGAAGGTCCTATTATTATCCTAATTAAAAATTGGTCCTTTACTCGATTTGATTTAACGATATTTTACTTTCAAACCGGTTTATAGATTCTATATGATTGAGAGTCAACTTTCAAGTCCGGAACCGGCCTCAGAACGAGTCGGATCGATGCTACACTATTTGCTTTTGTCAAATGTTTCCCTTAATAACACATTAAATTTGTTTGTTTTATTGCATTATCGTGTAGGCACCAATTTGATTTCAGCCAGTTTAGCACTGCTGGCCATTAAGAGCGAAAGTTTCTAAAAGTTGTATAGTGAAAGGAATCGTTAATTTAACTAGATCATTACTGAGCGAACTGTTTCACACATAGTAACAGTTGTTTTGTATTCTTCCTAAAAACGATTCTGGAACATCCATATTCACGCATTTATATAGAGAGGATGTAAGGGGCAAGTAACAATTTAGCCAAGCACGCGATCGGTTGTGCCTAGAACAACAATCGAAAGGCGCGCCACTTTTCTTAATAGCCATCTGCTTGTTTCTCAGCTCAGCTTTGAGCTTTTCCTGTGTTAAACTCATTGTGAGAATTATCTCGAATGCAGTTAGATAACAGTGACAAGTAAAAATGTGGTATTGATCCTGATGAAGCAAAAAGGAAACATTTGATGCTTTCCTAGCTCTTTATGTTGAACTCGTCTGGTTTTCCATTGATCAACCTTACGAACGCCAACATTGCCATGTTAGTATTTCGCTAGAAGCAGAAAATAAGCGGTACGATAGTGGCCAGTCTGGCGATAATTATCGATATGGGCGCCAATAGACCCTGTGGAGCTTCCTGCACTGATGTCTTAAGCGCTATCAATAAATAACGATGTACGGGAAAACAGAATTATTTACGTTGTTCATCGGAAGAGTGTTGCAGATAGTGCCTTCTTTTTCTGTTCCGACATAATACCTTTGTAACAACAAATTGAATCAGCGTGTTTCTTTAGAGGACATGAAGAGCAGATCTGAATTTGATCAGACTGAATAAAATCGTTCTACAATATTGTCTTCGAACGTATGTTTTTTCATACCTATTGCCTAGAGACCCTTCAAAGTACCGTTGGTGTTCTGCTCCCACGACTGTTAACAGCTGTAGCTTGGCAAGACAGAATCTATTATACTTGCGGAAGTTCAATTTCCATTTTAAAATAATGAACTCCAATTGTTACAGGAAGTTCGTACCATTTATTAGCTGAATCCGTAACGTACATCGATTCTCCGAACGTCGATGACCGAAAGTGTGAGTCCGTTTTGGTATAGACAACATAACTAATGTGTGGTCCATTAAGATTTAAAGGATTCAGCAAGACCGGCTGACTCCTGGGATGCCTTTACAGCATTATTCATCTGACATATATGTCTTACAGTAATAATAAGTTAAGATTTAAAAAGGTAACAGAACTTGATGTTTATATAATATTATACAACAAACAGTTGATTAGGCTGTAATTCCAAAGAGTGTAACTTATAATCGATACAGCGTCGTTGTAATGTCTTAGTTTGTGACAGGATAAGTTCTGTTTACAGAACCAGAAATAGTGTAAATTAACAGTTCGTTTAATTTTAATATTAGTTATGTATTAAAACCAACATATACAGATCTAGCATAGTCTTTAGCTAAAGTATTGAACTTATTATGCATCAATGAAGATTATCAATGTAGTTCTCGTAAAAAGTCTACTCCTCGTTAATGAAAAGCTGCTTCTGGGAAAATTTCAAAGTGCGTTTAAAATTCACGCCAAATGATTAAAAATGGGGCCCAGTTTGCATAAAACTGAGCTCTATTTTTAATTGTTATGGAGAAACTAGGCTCTATTGTAAGCACATACAGTATGGCTATCATTTACCAATATTCTGTTCAGTAGAAGATCCTAAAGCCGCGGGGTCCGACAAAAATGGAGTCCATGTATTTGCAGTTCGTGATAATGCTGTGGGGCGCCGTTTTCTTGGCATGAACTTGTGCCGTATTTTTGTCTACCTGAAGTCGGGATTCATGTAGATCCCACGTGGACTTCGAATTCATTTGATGAAATTCCCTTTCAAAGACTGACGATGAGCTCGTTGGTTCGTCGTACATTGATGCAGGGCGCTCACGACGACCGGGAGAAGAAGCAGCTTTAGCTGGAAGGCCAATTAAAATTTAAGATTGAGAAGAATCGAAATTAAAGATAACAACAAAGTCAATCTGTCTTGTCCTATTAAGTTATTTAGGAAAAATATTTGTATATACGTGAAAAAAGTTTTTAAGGGAAGCTTGACTACTCAATAAGCAAAAGAGTTGTTCCCAACCAAATGGATCGCAGCATTACCTTACACCATTTAACCGAATGCCTCATCTGGGGGTTACAACATTAATCAACTCCGAATATAGTAATTACGGATCAGATACTGTGACTCGCGCCTTCAGAAAGCAAATTCGATCTTACACACACCTAATTTTCTGTTTTTTTAACGTTTTTTGTTTAAATTTCTGTTTTAACGAAGTTTCACAGGCGGCTATTCGGCTTTTACGTCGTGCTCATCATCATGCGTGCATCTCTGGCGTGAAACATACGGTTGGCCAAAGGTTCATGGCCCTTCATGTACCATGTATCGCGTTAGAATATAAATTAGATTGAGATTAAATGACCTATAAGGATATCGCAGAAGTACTGTGCAAAAACGATCTCAACATGCTAAATAGATGGAATCACATAGCCAAACCGTCGTTTGTTGTTATTTCTTCGAACAGAAGGACCGCACTGACGATGTTGTATTATCTTTTATCATTTAACTTCAATGGCTACCGAACTACAGATCTCATCTTTAAACTGTCTGTTAGTTAGATAGGTTAAGTCTTCTAACTATTCATATGACAAAGGCAAGTATCATGCCATACTTCCAGGGAGTATTGTCTAAAGGCAGCGACTTGCATGGCCTAAACTAACCACCTAGGCTACTGCGCTATCCGTCAACGAATTGTGTTGAAAACCGACAAATAAACGCGGCGAACTTTTTTTGTAGCAATGCCACATAAAGTAAATCGCTCTAAAGTCCAGAACTGTTCGGCAAGGGGATCGAACACGTTCCGAAAGCCGATAGAAGCAAGCCATAAAACAGATGACAGTCTGCTCTTTTAAACTTCTCTCCATTTCGATTAGATGCCATGTCTTCAAACAGGAAACAAGACACTGGAGTGCTACCGGTCCGACTCGCAGCGAGCGAGCGACCGACAAGTAATTTCTACCTGTTCTAGCGACAACCTGCAGGACGATACAGCTCGTGGCTGGCAGGTATAGCAGACGAAGGCCTCGATGTCTCGAAGCTTTTTGATTCGAGCAGGCACTCCAGTAGCTATGTAATGCCACTGGCATCATGAGAGTATCAAGTAATAAGATTTTCTATTTTTGCCTACCGAGCATACAATAAACTGGGGATGATGTTGGAGACGCCGCACCAATTTGCATTCAGGCTCATTACTCGCGTTCCCTGGTCTGTGCCTCATAGTTACATAATTAAAGGTAGCAGTCATTTATTCGCCCTACATAGCGTCCTTGTTTGAGATTAGCGACGGAAAAACCCAGAATTGAATGTTTATTTGTCCGCGTTGTAACACTGTCTCGCAATGTACCAACTGCGACCGTAGTTTTTCCGTCCGTTCGAATCGAAGTTTTCTCCTGCTGACACTACACCAACTACCGCCTTGGCGTCTTTTGTAACAACTTGTCGTTTTTACCACTAATTCACTCTATATATATATATATATATATATATATATATATATATATATATAGACATGTTAATTAGTTTCAATCATATTGTTATATATTACTTATAGAGCCATATTAAACTGAGAGTTAAAGTCTAATACATTGTATAATAAGATAAACGATGAATTGTGCCTTAATCATTCTACTATGACTATTCAGAGAAAGTTTGAAACCCATTATTAGACGAAAAAGCTTTTCGAACTGCTTCTAAATGCCACGTTTACAGTTGAAAAGTGTAGATGTTTCATCTATCATTATTTATTTGTGCTTCGAAAAAAAAACCAGTACAGACGCCAATACGCCTACCTGATAATTTCTATACATACGTAAAATAAAATATTGTATGTTTGTTTATGTACTTACTAGCAAGTCCTGCAGAGCAGGTTATTGGTGATGGCAGATCGGACCTGTCACGGAGCGATGTGTTTCGGATCGGAGATTTATACCGCTTATCAATATCGTCGAGAGCTCCCGAATAAAGTGACGTTCCGAATTTGTGATTATCATTGTAGATACGGGTCAACGGGCGATGCCAGTTACTCATTTTGGGAAATTACTTGCAGCAAGCTGCCTACGAAAAACTGGCCAATAATACGGGTATCCTGTCAGATAAATGCCACCCTTTATTTTTTATTACAAACAAACACGATCTCTACAAAAGCAACACTAGTAGACCAAACATATACAGAACAACCCTTCACATCGGTTTCTCTATACACCCTTTAGTCTAGGGTTCGTAAATGGCACAACTTTTACTCTGATATTTTCCTCGATCGCATTATCACCATTCTACCAACTATTATCCAAAAGCGTCACCACATACAATCACCGTAGTATGCACAGGCCGAAGTCTACCAATATTAAACCAACTTTCAGAGCCTGAATTACCACATTTAAGGTTTAGTACTCTCAAACTGATTTATTCTGCTATTACCACGCGTCGTTTCAAAATTCTACTCCTACAGAGAATACAAACCTGAAATTATTTAGATCGGCGGTCTTGATGAAACCCTTCACGTACCGATTACAGATGAAAAACAACTGCTTTAAGGGTAGTAAAACTGACCATCTGCGCGACCACAGCCCGTTAACCAATGTGCGCTGTTCGCCATTGGCCGTAAGCTTGCTGCCGCTGATGCGGGTACACGCGCTCGTTATCGCCGTCCGATTCTAGCCTCTGCGAGCGTTGCCAGGCCCTTTATGGGTGAGAAGGACGATATTCAGCTTTTTCGATCTGAAACCCAATCGAGAGACGCTGACGCTACGAAGCGCAAAGCTAACAGTAGACACAGGTAACCTGTCTTGTGTGGTTCTGATTACATCTGATCAGCCTTTTTTTTAACCATTACAAAAGGGTGATATATACACAAGGGGGTAAAATAATGCTGAACAGGCCCGTGAGAGCTTTGTCGTAAAGGCTAATTTTTGTGCGAAGGCTAAAAGTAGAACTAAATAATGTATTGCAATGAATATAGGCACATTTGTCCGAATCTACTATTATTATTTCTGAAAGTAGGCCATAACTAATATTTATATTAAAATTATAAACGCTAGGAAAATTATTTTCGGCTATCGGAATCTCACAACTAGCAGGATGTTTCATAAGGTAACAATTTCAATATTTCCGAGTGTTTAATCGAGTGCACACTCTGGATATCTATGATCCATGTTCAAAGTGCCCTCTAAGTCGGCCGAGGTGATCCGTCTTAATACACTGACGTGGTATAAATAAGCTGAAAATTAGTTCGTTGCTGCTATAGGTGGCACAGCCTGTAACATGGTGTTGTTAAGTTCGAGTTAATTGTCCCATTCCAGGACGGCCAATGTGATCAATCCCGCATCTTAGGACGCTTTTGATCAATTTCATTGAACAGACATGGCCACTTGGGGTTTTACGTACAGTGCGATCACGAACTTAAACAACGCGCCGTAACAGAGCTGACAGCTCAACTTGAGATATCCGAAGAAGCGCTTTGTAAAATTTACAGCGAGAGGACCTGACTAGGTCTTTCTCATGCTTTTTCAAGGCCGATTTCAAGTGAATTGCCCCTGTTTCCTTCTTTCTCGTTTCTCGTCAGACCGCAAATTTGTTCTCGTTCTATTTCTTTTTATCATATGCATCTATATTAGATATTAGCAAATTCGTTAGATGTTAGACATTAGCGATTATTGGTCTGGGGGCCGCTTAACTAGTCACCTTTCCTAATAACAAAGTTCTGAGAAAACTAATGGATGACTTTGAGTCTGTATGACGAACAGATTTCATGTTTCACAAGACTTTCAGTAGTATTAGTCCCAACGTCTATTCACATACAAGGACGTTGTATATTTTTAATGTAACCTTGTCGCGCATTAACATGTAGAGAGTTTGAATATTAGCGCGCCTGTTCTCCATAATAATTCTTATGAGTACGTATACAAACGGGATGCTTTTTGATTGACACTGGGCTGAAAGTGATACAAGTCGAAAACAGTCCCTGAAAACGAATGCAAATGTCCACAGTCATTATATAAGTGTCTTAATCTGTAAAATACCACGGTCGAATTTAATAAACGATAAATATAGGGGAACAAAATTGTATTCCATATCTATATTAGTACGTTAATAGTTGCATTAAGGTTTCAAATCTTACCTCTGTAAACGTATAGGTTACACATACGTGCGTTTTCATGTACTCTGCGTAGCTTGTGGCCTCTTTTGCATGGCCGCCAAGGCTGGCCTAGTAAAGATTTCCACATCTCCACCGAATCGCCTGGCGCTAGCTGCAAAAATTAGGTACGTGAGTTCTTGCTAGTAGATTCGATGCCCTTCAACGAATAGGACAATGCTTACAAATGAACCGTCGTTGGCGTCTTTCCATCGGCAGTGTCGATTAGGCGCTAGTCCAAATCATTTTATTCAAAGCGGCTTGACATACCTTCGAGAAGACGTTGACTAAAATCAAGATCAGTAACATCCTATTGCACTGTATTGATCGCCGTTCTTTAGCGCCTCAAGTAGTAGAGTTGGGAACGGAGCAGGTCTACCATTCTCTATTTAGCATCTCAGCGTCGGACTTTGCAAACGCGGCCAATTTATTGCTGGCCGCTTACCGCTACAAGAGTCTTACATAAATACTAAATACATGTAGAAAACTAGACCGCTGCTTTGTAGAGATTTGACTTTGCCAAGAAACGCTAATAGGCGAAGACCTATGCTACGAATGTTAAGATCGTCCTGCGGAACATCTGAGTGGCCGTTGGGGAAAGGGCGCTATTCAGAGCATATCATCCAAAAGAAAAGTCACTAGCGGTCGGAGCACTTGGAAAAGATAACAGTTCCTGTTATTGTGTTTGATACTGGGTCGGATTGTCCAGAAAGACCTGGTTAAAAATAAAACTCCACGTCATCTTTCTGAGCCTTCTTTGTCTACTCTAACGCGTTCGGTGACTAGTGTGTTTTGAACAACTAAACTATATACAGGTACGACGACGAAGACGGCTAGTACTTATTTAGGCGTTCCTTCTATGCGCGCGTAGGACAGAACAAGCTACGGCAGTAGCAAGATTGTTCCTCGGAGACGAACCACTACGATGCTGCTGCCACTGCTTTTTGTGATGAATGCGATATCTTTCGGGGGTCTAAATGTATCCGGCCCCTCAATGATCGTCTGCTCTTATGAACCCCTAGAGGAAATGGCTTGACACCATTACAATAGAAAATTCCTATTAAAAGCCACGTGGCCGCGATCCTCGGTTATGATAGGGTAGCAGGATAGCTCTAAGGAATAGAAAGTTCCTAAACATAGCCTACTTACGAATCTCAGAACTGCTCAAGGTTTAGGCTCAGTTCGAAAAAAAAATAGAAGGATCTTACGCCAGTTGTATCATATACCAAATCTTTGCGAGCCTAGTACTTCCTAAATTGCTTCTGTCCTCTTTCGTGAACTACGTAAACAGCTTCCAAGTCTATGGAGATTGGAGCGGCATTCTGCATAGTTGGTTCATGCGTACCGAAGAATATATATGACGTAGCTATTGAAAATTTTTGCCTTATGTTGCCCGTAATAGCCATAAGAACATAAGAACTGGTGATATTTTACAGATATTGATGCCTACGTCGATGAAGGCAGAAATTTGTTTCGGATTTACGTGATATATATACAAAACAATTTAGAACTTTGCCCGAATAATTATAAGCGTATCGATTGTAGAGAGTGAAGCCCCGAAGTCAGCAGATTCTTAAGAGTAAGAAGAATAGGCGCTACATGATCTAGGACTTTTGCCTTTGCCTATGAAATTCGATAGCTAGTCACCTTCTTACAAAGATAGTCGTTAAGGCATGTATCAATAGATGTGGTGAAACGCTCATAATCAATGAGGCCACAGACCAGCATCGACTGGTAGAGTTAAAGGCAGAGCGAAGGCATAATGTCAGGTTATACTGCCAACATCAGTCTTCAGGAGTGCTAAGGATGACTTATCTTATAGAATCACTCCTTGGGTGGTACTATTTTTTGACGCAGCTTTTATCCGCTAAGCAGAAGGCACATTCTTATGAGTTAATAAGTGATATAAGGCGTCCATGAAAGCTCTAAAGGTGAAAACGAAGCCCTATTAAAAGGCCGTTTCTTTATACTTATCTAACTACTTTTCACTTAAATTTCGGGAAGAATGTCCAGCTTCTTTATTACATCGTTAGGCTTATGATGACAAATCATTCAAGTGTTCAAACCGATCAATGCTCGCCCCTCAACTGCTCGAACATGTACTAAAAAATCGGTAACCGTGATCGGGATAGGCATATTTGTAATAAAGGCGGTGAGTGCAACAATTTTATGAAGAAATGGAACAGTTTCATTTAAAAGCCAGTGTTCTTTTGACCGAATTCTAATCTAATGATATATCTGCTAATAAGCACTGGGCGAAGGAAGCAACATGATGGAGAACGTTTTTAATATCTACGAAGAAAAGAGACATCATGTGGTCATTATTCAGTAGCTAAGTTCGCATCATCGGTCTCCCGACCTTTTTTAAGTCGTCTGTTACAAGAGGTTCGAACCGGCGGAATGGCGAAGCGATCGCAGACCATGTTTGTTTCCTACTGCATTATCTAAACCTTTAAAGGCTGTAACAAACAATTAGAGGAAAAAAAAATAAGGTTTTCGGTTTCAATAGAAGGCAATATAAGATACATTCATTTTTTGTGATCTTTTTTCAACAACCAGTTAATTGGGTATGCTCAGTCCCTAAAATTAAAATAATATTAGTTTCAAACCATTATGTTGGAAGGGAATTATTCAGTTAATAATAATTAATTAATTAAATAATCAGTCAATTAAGAAAACTTTTACATTTTATATACATGAGTGAGTTAACGTACAAATAATAATAATTTTCAAAAATATTTTAAATCGACAGAAAGTCTTCTACGTAAGCCTTACAGGCACCAAGCTTCTCTGTACTACTCAAGCAATTGCCTGTATCACTATTATAATTTAATGATTCTCTCAACAAGATTTAGCATGATTTTTTTTTGGAGATAATTTTGCAACTTCCGTGATAATCCTTTAAAACAGTCAGTTCGATAAAGGTAGAAAAAAACGACATTTTGTAATCCTGCAATGTTTTGTGCTTCCTATGCAAATATATAAAGCTATGACAACCCTGGAACAAAGTTGGGATTGCGCAATTTCTAATTATACAAACGACCATATAGATTCATTGTAGTAATGAACGATAATGTTGGAATAGAGTTATTATATTTGCCTTAGTGCGCGTTAATTATTAAATATTATTAAAATAATAATAATAATATAAAACTATGCATTGTTTCCTGCATTCTATATTTAATTGGACAATTGTCATGTAACGTGCTCGAAATCAGAAGGGATTGCGAAAAAGTTGAAAATCTTCTTCGTTTCCAAGGGCTCAACAAGCGGCCGAGTGTTTAGCAATAACGAGAAAATAGGACGGCTGCAGAGACATGTTTCTAAACTTTTTACACTGACATTACGTCCGAGTCAGTCGATAAGTAGTATTATTGTTTATTCTTTGAACACGCCCGCAGTTAAAAATCCCAACAAAACAAGGACGGACCTAGAGGTATTGCGGAGTTTTCCCTTAGATATCTTTTTTTTTTGAAGAGTCCACCTACGACGGTTCGGCTTAGAACATCCTACAAAAGGATATCTGCGAAGCGATTTCCTTGACACGTCTTTCACTTCATGCTACTCATTGACCGACTGAAATATGTAGCGCGTTCCTCAACGAGTTTTCCCGTATATACGCGATGATTAAGGAAAGATTTGAGTGCACACACAGAATGATGGGGGCCACCGGCATCTGCAAGCTGCCTTCAATAATTTCCAGGGGTGGTTTTAACAGATACATCCGCTTGAAATTTTTATCCAAATAATACTCGAATGGTTAAGAGGAACGTGCTAAAGGCTGTTGGTGTGCTTGTTATTATCACCGCGATTTTCAAAGAGCAGATTATACATGTAATAACAAGGTGCTCTTCAGCAGTTAATCCTGAAACTGAGACTCCTTTTCGAGTTAACTATGTTTTTTCAAAAATACCACGTAGTAATAATTTGATTTGTTAACATAAAGCCTATGAACTTAAGTAGACCTTGATAGCTTAGATTTATCTGAGAAGATGCGACGAGTGGCTCTCTGAAAAGTTCACTATAAATCTCGTACCGATCATTATAGCCATAAACTATACAAATTCTAGCACAAAAGTGAAATTGTGGTAGTAATCTATTTACCGTAGTATTTTATTTATGCGAAGTAATAGTACGGTTGTTGTGTACAAAAAAAAATAGAGTAGGCAGTAGACGAGTGTCTCATTGAGTACGCTATAGCAAATATTCCAGATTGTAATGGTACGTATGTTATGTTTTTCTTCCGTGTGCTGTTATAGGCAAGAAACTGGTAAAGTTACCAGTTCTGCCACCAGAATGAAACAAATATGCATAGCTTCATGCATTGTATTATGGATTTATATAACAGCT
Organism: Varroa destructor; assembly: GCF_002443255.2. Taxonomy (NCBI): domain Eukaryota; kingdom Metazoa; phylum Arthropoda; class Arachnida; order Mesostigmata; family Varroidae; genus Varroa; species Varroa destructor. The sequence continues at coordinate 7,980,507 of NW_019211458.1, forward strand.
GATCTGTCTATTTATTGAGACATACGTTTTCCTATGGCAGGTCAGAAATATCATCAGACACATATCTCTTTTCCGTAGCCATGATTTCTTAGGGTTAAGTTTGGTTAAGAAGGTTAAGTTTGCCAGTTTTGACTGATCATGCCTAAGCTTATTTACCAAGTCGTTAATCTTTCAGACGCCTGGTAATCATCACTTACTTTTTGTTGTTTGCAGTTTGTTTCGAATATATTCAATATTGCTTGTTATAATTTAAATACAGTCAGTGTGGATATCGTGCTTGACGGGTATCATGGTCGAAATTCTAGCTGCTTCCTTTATACGCGTAGTGGTGAAGAACAGATGAAATAAATGGGTCACAAGATTAATGGATAATCACCAGGTGTCGGGTGCAAAGCAGTTTGTCTTCATTCTTCTCAGATAGATAAGTTGCGCGAAGAGAAGAACTGTGCCCTTCTAATTTTGCCGAGCAAACGGCTTTGTTCCTGCCCAAAAGCCTGTCTATGGGCTTCTAGGTTATTTTTGCTTATTTTTCATACCCTGTCGGATCAAAGTGCTCGCTCAGCAGACTGTCGTCTGTCGGTTATAGGTAAGAAAGAGTGCACCCAAACTGTTTCAGGAAGTCTGTTCATTGTTAACCAACCGGTTCACTAAGCGTTTAGCCAGCCATGCTGCGAAGCAGGAAGGTAGCCCATTTAAGAAGCTATATACATATAGCATTAGTAAACATTCTAAATTATTAGTCTGCACAATTAGCTATAAAGTGCCCAAGTGCTTGCCCTACTATCACTGTATATGCGCCTATACCAATTTACGAATTGTCGTAACTTGTCCATGAAAAACGCGACTACTGTTGCTTGTGTAGAAAAACATTGTATTTACGTTTATTATGTAGTATTAGTCATAAGACGGCACGGTCAGTAATAAGCGGATTTGTGCCGAACTCCAACATAATAATGGGCGCTCTGTCGGACGGAGAACATAATTGCGTCTAATTTAATTTTTTTTTTAAGTGAAAATTATCAATTTCATTGGTTAAATTTGCATCTTTAATAATCGCTTCTACTGATCGTATCGTCATATTAGAAGGACTCGTAGCTCATGAGCGCTTACGAGTCTACGTATACACGGTGTATTCCAACAACAAATTAGGATGAAGGAAATCGCGGGTAAGCGAGGCAGACTGAAAATCATAGTACTGGTCACGATTATCCTATTCTATTTTTATTAGGGAGAACTAATGCATTCTAGGTTCGTGACGGTGAACGACAACTCTGTTTATAGCAAATAAGCCTTGAAGGAAGGAAGAAAGCTGGACGGATAGTTTAGTGGAAGGAGGATGCAAAGCTGATAGATCGATCGCTCATTCTAAATGCGAACCCCTAACCTTTAACGGCAAGCATCACTGTAACTAGCAATAGTCGTAAGCCGAATTCGGGATCGTGTAGATCTATTTGAAGAGCTTGGTTTCTGCTCATACTGCAAGATTAACCAATAATCAATTCCAACTATACGACACAATTGGTTTGGTAGTCAGGTCACTCGTTGCACCAGAAAGTTCTACCACACGTATATGTAAACGAAAAGCACAATAAGCAAGCTAGACGCAAGTGCTTTCTCTTTTTATTTTCTTTTCAACTTTTATTTAGAGATGAAATAATTTTCCCGGTGTATTATACATTACATTAACTTATTGTTCAAACCTACGAGGCACCAACAAACTACCCAATCTATATATTCACTAATGAACACGAGTGCTTTTAGGGTCGGGAAATTCAGTAGAGAAAGAGACTAAAACTACATTCGAATATTATATCTAAAAGCTGATATTGCAGTAATAAAACGAACGGGTAACCCGGTAGGAAACTATTTTTCACATGTAACTATAAGGAGATTTTTGATTAATGACACCCTGTAATATGATTTTTTGTCCTATCTATATTCGATTTAATCTGTATTGTGTTCCCTGTGTTGTAATATACTACACAATTTACGTGAATGAAAAGGTTCTTTTTTTTTTTTTTCGTGAAATTAACTATGTTTAGATAGAGAACAAAAGAATACCATATGCAAAATGGCACTACTTATTTATTTAACAACTTCAGCCTAAAAACAGGGAAAGAACAACAATTAATCGTTGACCATTTTTCAGCTCGGCAGTGTCTGCAGCGGGTACAAAGCCTGTTACCGTGTGCGGTGAACAATACGGCAGTGGCCAAAGTCGGACAGAAGGCTACAGAGTAGACCATGGTATAAAAGGAACACGAAGACTAGGGATTTCTCTAAAATGTGACGGAGAATGAACAGTCTGTTACTGGATGTAGCTTAGCATTGTTTACCTATGATGGATGATTCAAATATAGAATGGCAATTTTGCTCTGTGGAAATTAGAAAACGATATGAGTTCGCATATGCTACGTTTTTGGATCGCTGTGCGAATTCAAATACAAACTTTTTACCTATTCAACATATCCGCGGCTTACTAACGTATGAAAAACTTACTTTCTTGATTTGAGAACAGATTCAGTCCTGACGGTGAGACTCTCTACATAAACTTCTAGCACTTTCGACGACCTATCATCCGAAGGGCGCGGCTATCGGAGTAGCAATAGTCCTCAATCCGTAAGCTGTATTTTTTGAGAACGAGCGAGTCAGTAGATCAACATCGGATGTTTACTAATGTTTTCGTTGCGACCGTGCAAAATGTTCTGCTGCACGTTTGAAAGCTCGTATCAATTACAGGGCTAACAATTTGAATTATTTAAAAAAATTACCATATGTAGGACAATGATGGACAACCTGATAATTTTCTGAAATTATCTGAAAATTATTATAATTATTATTACAACCTGAAAATTGATTGGAAATGATTAGTACACTCAGCTTTCCTTGCATTACCACACCCTACATTTGCCCGCCCAGTCACATCTAAAAGGCCTTTATGATATATATAGTTGGAGAACAGGTTGAAATAGACTCATGGATTGCACATGTCTATCAGTGCAACCAACACAGATAATTCTATTCAGTGTAATTATTGTTGTTAAAGGAAACTGTTCAACAGGCACTAAATTCTAATATATCGAATCTTATTAAGCAAGTATTCCAATGACCGATAAGGTGTATTTGCAGAGATTAGAGAAAGCAGAAACAACAGCTTCAAAAACATTCTGAGTTGTAAGAAACAGCTAATATGAGTTAACATTATGGCGGTCTTACGTTATGTAGTATCTATAATGGTCAGTTTCCACAAGAAGAGATGTCAAGTATTTCAACGCGTGTAAGCATGCTATGTATAACATGCCATCTATATATAGAACTCTATTTGCAATTAAATAGAACTCTTCAAAGCGAGTAGAGGTTAGGGTTCGCTTAGTTGCCTGCATGTAGAGCTCAAGCCTTGGAGTGGCCTAATTTGATTCTCAATTTATGACTTGGTTTCCCTCTAGTACCGAGAGATGGCGCTTCGTTCTCTCCGATCATCGCAGCAGCGAGCGCTCGTCCTACCTATAGTTCAGACAGTAACCGACGGAAGGATATTTCAAGGCATTCACGATCAGTTGGTGCGGATCCTCACTCTCCACAGAATCGTTATAACGCCATCGCAGAAAGGTACGACGCGCTATGTTACAGGCGTGTGCCTGTCTATCTGTTGCGTCGCGGGTAAGGGGAAACCGTTGAAGAGTGAGCGTAATCCGACTCAAGCGCTCAACGATACCCATTTGGCGGAGCGAAGTGGGAGTAGACGGACACCCACCAGAACGAAGCATCGATACACTCTGTAATAGTTCCGAGCAATTTATTGCTATTTAAACGAAGAAGAGTTGATAGGAGCCAATCCGTGTGCTTTACGCAGCTGAATCAAGAGTACGTTACAGTCTTCGAAACGTCAAAATATCGCTATGTAAGTTCTCCAAAACGTTATTTGGGTTTGTTGGAGATGTTTCAGAGGGGGACGAAGTTATAGAACTGCTGCAGAAGTTACTCGATGAGGTACTTATGCAGCTAGTGCGGTCGATCGACGTCGTTTATATTGACGAGCCCTGAAAGCCTACTGTAGTGATTGTTTTAGATAAAAAGTGCGAATCTGAGTAGCGTTAAGTGAGATGCTAATATAATGTTCCTACTCTGTCATGTCATTTCGCTGCTCGTCAAGAAGTGGTCTCTCACAGGCCATCGGCGCGTCGACCCTCGTCGGGTCGCTGTTGTCACAAGATCAGCTTCGACTAATACGAAGACGATTTGCAGAACAGGTTCTCATTCGCTTCTTGATTTTTATCTGAGTTCTGTGGAGTACACGAAACAGCTATTATATGGTTAACTTACATCGTTACATGGTAGCAGGAGATGGTGTCAGTAGAAGCGATTGACAGTGTTTATGTTTGACCAGAAAAATCCTTTTGAATCTAACACCCTCATTTTGACAACGTTAGATTGAATTTGATCTGGTTGGCCCAAAAATATCTAGGATATGGCACGCTCAAGTAAATGGCTAAAATCTCCGCTCCCGATTGGTAAGTTACTTCGAGATTAATTACTACACACTGCTGGAGATGTCTCAGATGTGACGATACCTCGCGATATGCACTTTGAGAGAATTGAAGTAAGTCTCCGATTCATGCACAATGAATTAGAATACACTATAATGGCAGGCAAACATAGACAGCAGACAAAGCCAGTAAGAGATGTCAACTATTAGCAGTTATCATCTACGGTAATCATCCTGAACAGTCCACTCAATAATCTGTGAATTCTATTTATTTATAATTACATACGAAAGGCCGAACTGATAACGTGTGTAAGGTAGTAAGTTGTACTTTTATGCTGGAGACACACATGTTCATATTCTAGTATGATGTTTCTCTCAGTACAACTTGATTTATTACTAGATACCCTTAGAAAAAGAGTTCCACTGATGCTTATTGACTGCTGAAATCGTTTTAAATCAGAAGGAAATTTTCCGAGACCCACAGTAACTGTGGCCAGCCACATTTGGATTTTTTTATACGTCTGTTGACGTTAGTGCCGGTAATGTTAAACATGCCTACCCTGCTTATCCTATTATACAGAGTTCTTCCACAAAATAAAAATGCACCTGTATCGTTGTATATATTGGGATCATCTTATTGCAGTACCTGAAACTACTTTTGTACAGTTTAGATATTCGAATCGTTGGATTGGGGTGCTCTTCCATCCATCGAGCAATCACTTTCGTAAAGAACAGACATCGTCGCGTTATTGGTCGTGTGTCTGGAGCCACCTAATTAATGTCTATGTTTGTATATGGTAATCTACATTGTGAAGCTTTATGTTGAAGTTATATCTTTCCCGCGAACTGCCTTTCCATGCTTTTACGATATGCGATTTCTTCTTGGTAAAATGAAACAAACTCTATATTTCTTGACCGACTGCATTGTTAGTGGAATATATAGAAGCCGTTCAGCAAACTGCGAAGCTTACAGCGGTGCATAAACACTTTCTAGCTGACCACTCGAAAAAATTTCATAGTAGCATAGTTTACGACACTTAATCTAGTAAATTACCACGTACAATCTTTTTTCGACCATGCAGACAATGCCCCTGGAGCGTTTTTATAAAGTCAGCACGCTTACGATCTTTACTCTCGTACTGCGATTTAATCAATGAAGATCTTTATTTGTCTGTCAGCTATGAAAAAGTTCAAACTTTACGCCATCTTTTTTTTCTTTCATCTTATTTCCGAGGTGCGAAGTATGTTGTACTGAAGTATACGCGGTTTTGCGCCATCAGTATTCTTCAGTTTAGCCAGGGATGTGTGGAGTATATTCTTCCTCTGTTTGACACGAGTAATTTTTGCACCGTCCAAGGGATGACGAACAGAATTAGCAGTTTAGATTAGACCGACGTTTGTTCTAAATGAATCTACAGAAACAAAAGTCAATGCATGCGTATCAGAGTTGGTCCAGCAGTTTGCATTGCCTATCTCTTTTTGCTCTTAATCTAATCTCTCAGCGTGAGTATTAATTGCGATACAGTTAACATCATGGCTTATACGACACGGTGCTTTCTTGTAGCTTGTCTATTGAATTATTATTGACCTTATTCTCTTTATTGAGAACGCTTGATCGTTGCTAGTTTTGGCCTACTTCGGCGTTTGCTTCTTTAGACTCTACCGTAACGCGATCAACATATTGGTTCGATCCACCGAAGGCCGAACTGGCCGCGGGTACCAACGTACAGTATTTAGTTTACTAGATGTATCAGGAGCTCCTTGTACATTTAAGCTGTACACAGGGATCGTACCAATTGCGGTACACATTGCCTTATAAAGATCGTCTTGCCGCCGTCGTAGCCGCCACCACATCCGTGGTACCATTTGGTACGTCTTTCGATGATGGTCGTGTCGCTGATCTGCCCGTTGAAAATGGTTCTACATTAATGAATCGGACTGGTGACAGCCAGGGACTTTCTTGCGCACTTTTGCGATAATTGCTACGTGAGAGGCAGCAGCTTTAGCTGCAGAATAACAACCTGAGATGACGGTAAATATATAGACAGAAACTAGCAGGATCAACATGACGCTCAGCCGCGAATCGGTGAAACAGTACAATCGCAGACACAATCGCGAAAAACGAGCAGCTCACTTACACGTCCAGTCAGCCAGTCAAATCAATTCATGGTACCCAATGTATGCGTGATATCATAGCGACTCACTAGATGAATGCTTTATATGTACTCCATTGCGTTAGGCATAATTTTTTTCTACTGCCCTCGTGCCCCGAAACAAATAACTGTTTGATGACCTGTTTAATACGTATTTCCGGCCAGTCTGATACGTATTTCCTGTTAGACAAATCTATGCATTATTTGTCTTGATGCCTGATCTTAATTTACCATAGACTAAAGCGACCATTTATTATTGAGCATTATTACTAATTAAGTTAAAATTACGTGAGGCTTCCGTAGAATATCTACTCCAATTACTGGACAAATTCAGTTTTAGCTATACATTTGTTCACTGAAAAAGATGACTGGTAAAAATCTATAACATGAATACTTATGCCGGGAAAGCGATTTTATTTGTTGAACATTTTTTGTTGCTAATCAACAATGTTTAGTTGATGCACATAAAATGTACCTGTTGACTTAACGGCGCGTATCGTGTACTTCCTTTATGTATTTATTTTGCACCTCTAAGCTCAGGCTCCATTGCAATTGGCCCAAGTACAACAAACGCGTACTAAATTTCCTCCCTACGTCAAATAAACAATTGCGGCAAAAATTACGTAGATGAATGCATATCATCAGATACGAAAAAAATGTCTCTGTATCAACTATTTCTGCACGGGATAAAATATGCTTTTGGATTTATATCGGGCTAAAAGAAGAGAACGATAAGATCTGAATGAATGCGAGTTTGGCGCATTTCAGTCGTAATCAATTTAATTTTTCTCGGAGGTCATGTCTTATAACGTTATAACGTCGTTATCGAATTTTACGCTATCGAAATTCTACGCTACATATATAAACAATAATTTTTTCAGAGATCGATTAAGTATGCTAGATAAGTAAGTGTGTTTAATATAAATCAAGTTGAGATCTCTTTCAAAGCCAACGGGATCCCAGATCAAATGAACTCGATAAAACGCAAACGCTGAGATATGATTGGAGCCGTTGAACCATCAACGGCTTCGAAGCAACGCGTCATTTTCTGTCGAAAAGCGCCCAACTTTAGAATCGGACTACAATCGTGGAACAACTTGTGTAGAAACAATTATCCTATTCCCCATAACACAACAAGAAGTTAACTAAGCGCAATTTCCCGTTAGAAAAAATGGGTCAGGTGACCCATATATAGAAACCAAGGTCTTTGTAAGTAACAATCGCTCGTTTGGTGATAAAGCGTACGGTACTAGTTACCAACAACACGATCGTACAATACGACCACTTCTTGTACAGCTCAACAAAAAAAAAAACACCTCTCTTAAGTATAATTTAATTACAGCGGGTTTAGAAAGTCTTACCAGAACAACTATCGTTGTTTAACCTCATGTTTATATAAGATTGAATTAGATAGATGGTAATCATTTATATTAGGCTTCGCTGCTATCGGACCAGATCAAAATAACCACCACAGTCTGAGGTTGTCATTTAAAATCTAATTGAATCTTCCGCATTTTCTAAAAAATTTTTTTATTACTAGGTAAAACTACCTAATATGCACAGGTAGATGCATAAGATTCGAGACTTTAGCGCAGCTGTTCTAGAGGAGCGGACTTCTATCTAATAGTAAAATTAATAGCTATCCAGGGAGGAGAAGTAGGAAGTGGGGTGTAACGCAAGCAAACTTACCCCGTTTCCAATTGCGCAGTGCACATACGAAACGACGGACTGTACGTTTTTCAAGCCGGTCATTCATATATACGATTGGTGCCGCGTTATTATAACCGCATCTCACTGATGAAGCCTAAAACAAATCGCGGATTTTGAACAACAAGACCTTTCAATCGTCAGCAATTTTCCGGATTCTAAACCAACCGGGCGTGAACTGGCTTCTTTTTAGTTGCTATTTGTAAATTGGAACGCATTTGGATTGGATTGCACCGGATAATAAGGTCAATCACAGTTTTCCTGGTGCCTGTCGATAGAATCACAATTCATTGCCTGATATGATCTCTCGGTATGCAGCTCTATGAACGCGGTTATGTAGACGTACGTTTACCTGATTACGTCAGGATGAAATCTGAGTGTATTTTTTCGAAGTGAACTTTACTTTTACGAAATTCAGCAACAGTGTCAAAGATGATCTACGAGTCGGATGACGTCTGACCAAGAAAACAGCCGCTGTCGTCAAAAAAAAAAGGGAATTATTAATTTCCTGTTTCCCATTTCACCTGTAATTGTATAAGTTCCTGCTGAAAATCGCTTGATGTTGCGATATGTTTTGTTTCCTTTATAGTATCTAACACTCTGTAGAATAACCATGAAAAATGGGAAGGATAGCACCGAAGTCAGTTAGCAACTTTGAAGTCGTAATACCGCACGCGCGTTTAGCCGTACTGTGTTCTGTTATTTTCAGCCTAGTTCGCAATTTGGCGGGTTTTAGGTAAAATAGTAGAGAGGTGGAACACTCTAAATACAAACGTTGTATAGCAGTAGCTACGGTATAGGCACCCTCTGCGGATCTATTATAACTCTGTTAGTCCGTGGGCTGTCGACAAGAGTCTTCGACGCTTCTGACGTTATATATCCTTATAGTCCACTCTCCTGACTTCTCACAGATTGATGATTTCCAATCAGCTGCTCTTTGCCGCTGAACAGCCAAGAGCCCTTACCAATTACCATTCTTACGACTAGACCTTTTAAATGTTCTATTCTCAAAAAACCTCATGCTCGATATTGCCGCGGAAATTCCTCGTAGTCCAATAACCCCGCGTCTGCGTCATTTTGTAATACTTGCTATGTTCCTCATTTCATTTGCTTGTCCCAACTTGTATAAAAAGCCTGTACTGTGTACGTCTAAGCTTACGTAAGATCAAAACAAATATTGAATAATTACGAAATTTTAGAAGGAAAACACTGAAAGACAAAACCAACTTCTCGGTGCGTTTTTTAAAGGTATAGAGTATAGTAATATGATTAGATCAAAGTATGTTAGACTTCCAGCGCATATTATATATGATAGAAGGTTCTGGATATTCTTTATTACCAATTTCGATATTTTTTACGAATATCTCGATTTCAGCATCCTGAATTCTTCGATATCCGAAACAGGTTCGGCGATATTAGTATAGGGCGGGTTTTATCTGGCCGGTAAGAAATTGGCATTGTGCTTATGTTCTTTAGAAGCTATGGTAAAAGCTGCGTATCTGTGTGTCCTAGCCTGGTCCTTTTGTGTGGCAGCGTATCATTACAATGAGTCGAACTACATGTAGTTCGTCAATGCTTGGAAGTCCTTAAAGACAGCGTCACTCAGCGGAGCTATAGATAAGCGTAATCCTTCAAGTTGGCCCGAATGTTTATTATACACCACGGAAATAGTGTGAGCTTCGCAGATCGTTTGCTACTGACGCTTGCGATAAACCTGTGGAGGTACATAGGCCGACAGGTGCTGCTTCAGACAGATCAGTGTTGGTTTACTACCGCTAATACCATTCGTTTTCTATCTTGAAGTGGTAGCAGTAGGTGACGCGATGGTAGTAACTGCCCAGCGGTAGCCGGCTATTCGTTTGGCCGCGGAGCGAGTATGCGACACGAAGTTCGACGTGACAAGTCATATTGCTGCTGCTGTTATCGGGGCTGGTGCCGCTAACGTTGTTGTTGATGATGATGATGGAATAATTACCGTTGAGAAGGACGGTTACCAAGCACACTGTAGATGTCGGCACGCGTTACATCTCACTATGATATTCACTGATTGTTCGTTCGAATCGAGTGGGATTGGTCGTCATTGTATTGATTTTGATAGTAACAAGCGGTCGAGGTAGTCGTGCGTTGCTGAGGCAATGATTAACAAAATTAGAAATTGTCGTTGACCCGATTTAGGGTAACCGTTGCATAGTCATTATTTACTATTGGACTGTAGAAAAGCTATAGAAGTCGGAACCTGTTCATTATCCCCAGCAGGCTAGAAATTACGGTGAACTTACCAGAATCTTAAATCCTATACTATGTCGACTAATCTTGCTGATGCAATGCGTGGTGTTACAGCGGGCACGCCATGACATGCATACTGACTAAAAAAAATTGTATCGATGACGTCACTGTCAGTTTTAAAGCAATTGCACGTATTTCAACGGCAAATATACCTATGTTTACAAGGATAATACAAGACGCGCCTATGGATCGTTAAAACGTAACAACACGTATGTGGGTAGCTGCAATGAGATAATTAGGACTCAAAATACCAATAAGTTCATCCAAAACAGAATGACGACAGAGGATAAGGACTGTTATCCCTACGTAGACGACGTCTCAACAAGTGAAACTGTCCTTATTTAAGCAGTCGTTGGCTTTCTAAGTGCAAAAAAAACAGCCTGAAATTATACACATAGAAGATGATTAATCAGGTTTCTCTGAATAAACCTAACTGGAAGGTGACTGAATATTCAGCTTAAAAATTACTACATATTGTAACAAGATGAATATTTTAATATAACGCAAAAGTATACCGGTTCAAATCTGATTTATACTATTTACTATACTTATATATATAAGCGATGTGTTAATATGACATTGTAGCTTTTATCTATCCTGACTGTTATACTATGAGTGAGAGTCGACACACACACATTATTATTAAAGTTCTTCCACTAGAGAAGCGTGCAAAAGAGTATGAGAAAGATTCCCCACGTGGCCCGGGCTTAATACCACCACCGTTTCAAAGCCAACAGCCATAGTGATAAAAGTGATTGCATGCAGTGACACTAATGGTCTTCCAACAGCTGCCTCCACCTCCTCACAAGATTTTCCCGGATGTCCAGTTTTCTACTATTAAGTTAGCCAAGTATCATAAGGTTTTTTCAATCCACTAGCGCCAAACTGCCTTGTATTACCATTCGTGTATTTTACAACTGAAAGTAGTAAAACGAACTCTGTAAACATAATGTACCGTATGTATACCGTAATATGTATTGCGATTTACTAGTTTTATCGTCTCTTTGCGGCTATGACAGTGGATGGACGGAGTCGTAAAACGGACCTTTAACTGTACCTTTGTCCATCTTTTTCGTCATGAATTTTCTGCCGGCGCCGTTCTGTCGTCTGTAGTCCCACACAGAGTTAGCTAAATGACGTTCTTTGTTGCTGCAAAAGACACTGACTGACGGACTGGGTCACGTAAACGCGCGGGTCTCCGCTCGTGCTACCGCTGTGTCTATGAGCGATGGTTGCTGTCGCCTTTCGTTCGCTCGCAGTGTTCATTGAACCGAAGTGCACAAAGTTTCCTCAGTCCACAGCGATCCGGCCCGATCGATTGCCTTCAGTCGGGCTCGCCCGTTGACTTTTTTCTCTTCTGAAGTTGTTTGTTCCTGGTGTTCGTTCATCAGTCTGCTGCCTCCTGCAAATGCCTTCTCGTCTTCTTGTACGACGCCCACTCATATGAATCGCTGTGGCTTCTGTACATTAGATTGGCTACTCCCACTGCTAGTTATTGTGTGTACATGCAAGCTGTGTACACATTGCGTACGCATAATGTCAATGCGCGGACGAGGCTACAACTGCAACAATATCTACTGTTATTCAAGCCTATTCGCTGGCCATGAAACGAAAAAAAAAAAATGAGGACACCATTTTGAAGAACGAGAGCTAACATCAGCTTCTTCACTAGGGCTACTCGTTAGTCAGTCGCACTCAGATGTTAAAGAATGGTAGAGCAGTTGTCTGACATTCTAATAAGAACGACAAAACCTCCACGCATGCGAACAAATTCTACGAAACGCAAAAGATAAAGCTTTATCTTTTTGCGCTCACCACAAGATTGATTGCATTGAAATTTTGCTAGGAAGCCTGCCTTCGCCTCCTCTTTTCAAATAAACAAGAAGAAGTGATGAATTTCGCATCGATGGTCCCGCTAAAAATTAAAGTTTCTATTATGGTTCAACAATTATGCACCTACGAACCTTGTGAAGTGTACAGATAACAAATTATTTTACTTTTATTTTATCGCGTACGTTGTGTAGTTCACAGAGTTTCGACCAGCAATTCTTGTCCTTGTTAACCGAGGGTTTATTTGTCCAAGCCACTGCACCGATGAAACTATGTTCAGATACTCGGAGTACACAAGGTACTCGTGTTGGGGAACTAATCCCCTGATGTAATCTCTAACGATGGTTTTAAAGTATTTAGGCTGGTTCTGAAACGGAAACCCCACAGTAGCACTGTACAATAGTGCGCTTTTTCAAAGCGCATTAATGAAAATAATTATGTCAGAGTAACCCGGTGGGCGTAGGTTTACACCGAAGTATCCTGTTTGGCCTTTTCAGCTCGCATCTTATTGAACGCTAAAGTTGCCTACTTTTCTTATGTATCTATTCCTGATGTTCTGAAAATGGTCAAATTGGCCGACGGCAACTTGATACCTATAGCAATGTTAAGCAGGCTTATCTAAAATTTATGAAATTAGCCCTTACCTAGTTAATGTCTTTCAACTTGTCTAGCTAATGATCCCAGACGACTGTATTGCTTTGCAAAAACCACAAGCGACCTATACGCTCTTTGTTCCTCTTGTAGCATTCCACCATTCCAAAGCGACTCTCATATATCTTAACTTCAATGAAGAGCATGTGAGAAAAGATCGAAGGCTTTATTGAATACAAAAAGTATCGTACATTGTTCGTCGATGCTCTTTCTAGTAAAATACGATAGACTGCTGTTTATGTACTGTATGTATTGTATGTTATACAATCCGTAGCTGACTTCACACTGTGGATTTATTGACGAACAGATTCGTAAGGCTGTCGGAGCCTTACCTTCATTTTGGTAATTACGCTGAAAAACGCACCTGCCAGAGGTAAGATGTTGCTTAAATCATATCTGTATCCGTTCTATAAGCTTAAAATTAATGATTTCCAACCCGCAGCAAACTCAGCATAACTAGAATTTACGATAGCATTAGGCTGACTCAAACGATGCTAGAGACTGGCTCATGTCACTTGGCTAATTCCTAAAAATCAGAGTTTTTAAGTAAAAGCGACGGTAATTGAATTTGAAAATTATTTCATGCACGTACATGTTAAAAAGACGTTGGAGCGAAACGAACAATCCCTTGGCGTGGTTATAGTACTATTTCATTTTAAATATGCCATAATAATGTTACCAACTAATGTAGGGCTATTAAATCCAACTAAGAGCATCATCATATGAGAGGGCAAGAAACCAAAGTTACTAGTTGATATTATTTTTATGTATTTGGAGGCTCTGAAGTTCGTTTAATCCAATCCGTCCAATTAATTAAATCTATTTGCCTATACCTCTAAATGACTTTGTAGTCATACCACGTCATCATCGCGAGCCATTCAGTTACGTCTAGATAGCGAGATGGGCGGATAAGTCCTATAATAAGCAATAGAGCACACACTCCGAAAGTTTCAAAATTTCCCTACTTATGATTCATAAGTACGATGCTTTTACTAGACCGACCCAGACAGGACGGAGAGATCAGCCTATTAGAGGCGTTGTAATTAAGTGATGCTTGTCTGATTCAACAGGCAAAAACTGGCTACCTATGTCGGGATCTCCCAGAATTAATATAAAGCGCAAAACAACTGCGGTTACGCTCTTTAAATACGCTCATACCAAACGTGCTAACTCAAAATAGACACGGTTAAGTTCTGAACTTGAGATTAATCAAGTTTTGTCAGTCTATTGGAACACGGGTCAAGATTGTATTAAAGCAAGTATCGAGTCGGCGGTAGTAACGAATAATTATGTAACTTTAGTAGATTCCGCTGCGGCAGTTCTGAAAAAAGCTCCACACGACCGGGGCAAACAGCTAGATTTGAGGCTTGCTGTTTGTTAGCAAAATTTGCTCTTAACAAGATAAAATCTACTGAAACACAACAATATTTATCATTTGACGGTACAGAAATAGCCCTGTAAGGATTAAAACTTTTCTAGTTGCTCGTTGTCTAATTGCTCTATACGTAATCCGAAAAAGCACTTTACTTTTAAGCAGTCTACTCCGCCACGAGTAGGCAAACTGACCTACGGCAAAATACTTATAAAAAAATATTCTTATGAATGAGCCATTCTTTACAGGATTTGCCTAGGTACAGTCTATAACCTGAGATCTTGAGGTTGTCTTTTGCTTGCACAATTACGTACAAAGTTCATGCAACTTTTCAGGAGTCTCAAACAATGGACATATGACATTGTCGTTCACCCATTACTATTTCTATTTCATATGTGTTATTAGTCGCTTAGAGCTTGCACAATATTGTTTGGGGGCGTGGGCTAAACGGCGATCGGCGGTAGATGGATTCAGCTGTTCCTTGAGTAACCTCTAAAAGACAACAAAGCCTCTACGTACAAACACGGAGTCGATGCCATTTTCTTTGTCTTTAATCCGCGACAAGAACAAGAGAGGCGTAAAAACTAATTTCGCTAGCGATAAGTTATTATGGCTGTGCTAGAGACCTATCCCGTACGGTAGCATTGCGCGTGGCGTCGCCATCAGCGTCGTTAACGCTACTGCTACCTGCTGCTGTAACTAGGTAGACCGCAATAAAAAGCTAGTGATGTGCAACTACGAGACTTCGGGTCCCCGAGGAGAGTGAGAAGCGGTGTATATGTGAACACGAGTAAATTTCTGTCATTCCTTGTAAACGATTTGCCTATTATTGAAATAAGTGGTTGCAAAAGGCAAATTAATTTGCTGTTCAATAGAAAAGCCACCTTATGCAAAAATTTTGTTCGGATAATTGTCAAGAATTCTATTTTTTTGGGTCTTGTGAATTACACCCGCGGCTCCAGAGAATTACCCGAGCAAGTTAGGTGAGTAAGGGAAAGCATCGATTTAACTGACTTGCTAAACATCACATTTCAGTTCAGAATATATGATACTCGCACAATTTCGCCAATTTACGGAAATAAATAAGTTTTTTTTAATGTATTTGGAAGTTATCTAGGTTTTAAGTAAAGCTCAGAGCTCATAATACGCGTTGAAGCTCCAATCACTATTACATCCTACCTAAAATTAGATCTAGCAATATTTATTTTTGAGTGTTTCAATACAATCTAAGCAACGTTATGACAATTACTAATATTGTAATTTTAGGTAGTTCGACATGAAGTAATATTATTACTTTGAATCTAAGATGAGTGGTTTACAAACTTTTGGAGTAAATGAAGAGTGAAGCTTTAGCTCGATCAGCAGGATCCAAGTGGATCTTCTTAGTGAACTCATTTTTAATAACATACACTATATAGCCGTAACACGATATATACCGTAGATGACAGGTATAATTTTTCCTGATTTCAGAATTAGTTCGTAGTATTTGACCGGTGTTGTCAGGATATACGAGCTACCGGCGATGGGTGCTTACGACGCAACTTCTGCAGACCAAATAGACGATAGATACATCAACAAAGGTCCGGCAATAACCAAGCTTATGAACAAAAACGCTGTTGAAGTGGAACCAGCAGCTGAATCTGCCATGACGTCATGGATAATTCTCCTGTTCTCAACTGATATGTGTGAGTGTTTCGATTGCGGTATTCGCACCTCAGAGGGTCGGTGGATCCTCGAGCGCACAAACCCCATTCGGGACGAAAAGAACGATCGGAACAACCGTATCTATCAGTTAACAGTCATTCAAACGAGTTACATCTTCATTGCTAAACAATAAAACATACAGTCCTCGATAAAAGTGCCGGATTATTCTAGATAGCTGAAAGCTGAAAAATTCCATGTCAGAATCAAATTATCATTTGCGCAGGTTTGCGATGAACGTATATATGTATATATAACATTAGAGTTGCCAGATATAAAGAAACATCACAGGGTACACAAGCATCTTTATGAAATGAATACACTATAAAGAGACCCAATATGGTAATCCTTCATTTTAAGATACCAATAGCACAATTTTCCAGTTCAGGGTTTTTTTGGCCCCCTTTCGATTTACCTATAAATTTGTTATTTGTTCGGTCTCCGTTTTTTTTTTTCAGTAGTGGCGCTATGCTCGTGCATAGTTGTGTTCACGCTTGTATTGGCTGTCTTCCTACGAAACAGAGAACGAGTGCGCCGTTACGTGACCGGTGAGAACCGGCGAGTAGGCAGTGTCTATTACGTGCGACCGGGAATTGCTCCAACTCAACCGACGGAGATTTGATAGGAAAACCGAAAACGAACAGCAAGCACGTTAACAGCCTCAATCAGCGATGACTCGGTCAGCAATGAGAACTCCAATAGCACCAACCATAATCGTAGGTGAAATCGTTAAGAAGAAATATAATCATATCGTATAAATGGGACGCCAAGACTGCGAGCGATGTATCGAACGAACGTGAGCAGTCATCGGAAGCCTTCGTCCAGTAACAAACTGAATACGGCGTATGTATCAGCGTGGAGCGCGTACAACGATTTTCAACGGCAAAAAACCCTCAATCACTAATGGGCTCATATTAAATTACTCATCTGAATGTGACTCTTTAAACTGTCGGCGGTCCTTTTAGATGTATGGCTTTATCCAAAACTAGCTCAATAATTACCTAACTAAAATTTTACGAAAGCGAGCATTCAGAACATATCAACAAACAAGCTCGGGTATAATTTAGGTTGGCCATTTTAGTCTTGGGGCAAACTATTGGCTTATGCAGATTGTTTTGAATTATTAAATGATTTAGACGCCTGTTGATATATTGCCTTTAAAGATATCGGGTTTTAAGAAGACGAATGACTTTTCCGTGAAATCGAATTCAGTTGGTTAAAAGCGTATCGATCATTTTTGGAAGCTTTTTCACAGGTCAAACTCATCTGTATACATACAATTAGATTTAGCCTTATGATTGGGTGTACGTTTCGAAGTTCTTATAGTGTTGTTCGGTAGGTGTTTCTTGAAGAAGAAGCAGCTACACGAAAAATCACGGTGAAAACATTCCAGTGAACGAAAATCTACGATTTTCCTTACCTTATTACTGTACTGATGTACCATATTGCTGGAAGCGGTATTTTTGTAAATCTCGAGTAATTAATTAGCGCAACAATTTTTTTCCGTAGAAGGCGGGATGGAGTCTCTTTTTTTCATGCATAGGAACGACACCCCTTTATCGTGCTTCGGCAACGTAGCTTTTGAGCGTATGAAAGAATAAATTATTGCACACGTTTATTAACCTATATTTTGAACATAAGCGATTATCACATTGTAGGCGCAAGGCGCATTTCTATTCACGATTTATTTTTACTTCAGCAGAATTTTTTCCCGAACAGGACCAGAGATGAGTAATGTAATATCTATTTAGTAGAGATTTAGATTTGTGAGCAATCACAATTTTGCTGTACTGCTCGGATCGAATCTTATTTAAGCTGCTACTACCCATTGCTGAGTGCGTGTGATTAGATCCAACAAACGTAGCCGTTGAAATGATCGAAAGTTCTAATCTATAGAACAATACATTTTCTATTTAGCCACATGTAAATAGAATAGCTGGTTCTCGAAATAACGAAAGATGTATCTCGAAATGTTGCCTTAATGTGGCTTTACTAGACCCGTAGTAGCTTTAATAGACTTTAATTTCAGTTTTTATAAATCACTATTACGTAACTGGAACATACGTGTCATATTGTTTAATACCATTACCTACACCATCTTGAGGAATCAGCTTCAGTTAATTCAGGTAATATAGTAACGTTATTCCACACAACAAGGATTCTAAAAATGTTTCTATAGAAGCTCAATTGCGTTTCGTTGTACATGTATGCTTGTTTGTACTTCATACTCTTAAACTGTCTTAACTAGTAGGGGCACTACTAATGGAAAAATGTAGTACTTTAAAAGAAAGTATCCAAATCCCGTAATGATATTATGGCCAAAAATGTTCTTATTGTCCCACCGAGAAGGAGAATAATATTTAAATCGTTCACTACTTTTTTTTTCTCGAGAACTACCTCATATTTAAAAATGTCGATATCTGATGAAAATAATATGGTAACGTGAAGAGTAAACTACCTGAAAAACATGTTTACCCGAGGTGATTAATTGCGAAAGAACTATTCGGTCTAGACAACTATCGCAGCTAAAGGAAGTACGCAAACCTAACCGTTAGGTTAGGTTTGCGCACTTCCTGTAGATGCAACTGTACTCAATGACAAATATGTACTATTAGTAAACGTAGACATTATATATATATGCCTTGTGTTATCGGTAACCACCAGAGTCTTATGTGCGCACATGGTTGTTCTTATGCGTCAAGATCAGTACCGCGCGTAGTGATGCTAGGCATTGGCTAGCTAGAACGTCAATTTCACGCTAAGCGGTATCGGTCAGTTCAGTCAGTACTTCTGATGCTCCATATTACTGTGGCCCGAGGAAGACGTCATCCATCGCTTTTGTTCGCCGGTTTCATTTGATAATATAATCACTACATTAAACTTTTCCGTAAAATAAAGTCACGTTGTAGAGGTAGTACATTATGCTCATTCATTGGATCGAGTCATGATGCTTATATAACTACGTGCTTCATCGAGTGAAACAGCGGGTTTTTTTTTTTTTTTTTTTTTCGAGTATTGTTTACTACTAAGTGTGCGCGTCAATGGACAATTTCCGCCACTTAAAAAGGTTTTCTCATTGATCCATAGTTCTGCATAAAATGAATGCAGAGCACTTTAGCGTTAATTTCATAGGTCCTAGACTAAACAGATGGAAATGATATAACTATTTTTTGCAAATTTATTTGGATGTAGCTTCAGTGACATTGTATACTACATCTTGTATACCTATCGAAAATAATTTGAGTGAGCAATGAAGACCGTTCTTCTCGTCTTGAGTTTATGGCACCTCTCTCCTTTGCCTTTCGCTGGCAGTAGCCCGCAATATTTGTCCATGTGCGAGCTAAACTCCATATCTGAGAAGATCGGTACAAGGTTATTGGAAGGCACGAGGAGGCATTGCATCTGATTAACTCCCAACATCTCACGCGCGAAAAGGTAATACGAAGCTGTAATGGCAGGTTTTTACGCAGATAGGTTTCTAAAGGTGACTGAAAGAGTAGCCGTTATGTTTATAGAAAACGAGGAAGCGATTGGAGGACTTCAGAAAGTACGTCTAAGCCAGATCCCCGTACCAAAAGGACCCTAATTTGCATATGGTAGAAAGGTTTCTAATATAATGCATAAACAAAATGCGTAAAAGTCAAGACAGTCAGCAAAGGTTCGTGTATGGCCCGAATATATCTAGTAAACGAGGCTACATGATAGAATAAACCTAAGGGCAAGGTTATCCTGCTCTCCGATGTGGCAGCGGACCCTTGACATCAGCGGCCTGGAAAACGCCGCCATTTCTTAGCGGTAGCCAATAAAATGCTGTCCATTCCACTTCTAATATAATAGTAATAACAATGAACCGTAGCAGGTAAGAACCGTTGCCGGGTCCCAGATGAAGATTGTGCGCCTTACAAAACGGAGATTCACAATCACGCCACTAAATGGCCTTAGAGTGGCTCAATTGTATAAATAATAGGCGAACACTTTATTGCATTTCCCTTTTTTTTTTTACGAAAGCTTTTGATGAAATCATTCAGTAAAATTTGCACCACTTAACACTTTATGGATTGTCGATTGAATCTGCGCGCGAAGATATCTTTAGCGGCTTAACGATAGCCTTAGTAAGTAGAGCAGGCTTAGACGGTAAATAGCCAGCTTAGACATAGCGCGTATAATTCTGGAAACGACAGCTTGCAGAAGTTGTATAAATGTCCTAGTTTTGCAGAGTAGCAAGAAGGGCAAACGGCGATAAATACAGCGTCACAATGTCGTCCTAACAATGACCTTATTTCGTCAAGAGAGCAAAGTTTTGCCCGAAAAATGCTTTCATTAAACTCTTGGACAGATAATATAACTTTTTTCTTATTATGATATTTATACAACATTACCTCTTAGACATTAATCCAATATAAACTCTATTACGAGACCTAGTGGTTACGGTTTCGATTACTATTATGATTCAGTTTTAACCCATTATGCTACACAAGCAATACGGCTTTTCACATTAGCTTCCAATCACTCTCTCGCTGGTTTATCATGAAGCCTTCATCATTTTACGTGAGAAACCATAATATTTCCCTGAACAATGACAAACTTGATTAGACAAGTGAACATTACTTGGGATCGCGAGAAACGATCGAATCAATAACACGATAGCGATGCGGCCGGTTAAACAGGTAATGATCTATACAATAGTTGTTGACATTGTCTTTGGCCCATATTACTTTCATTGATAATAGTTTTATGCTAGACGAAATTTCTTCGTGAATATCTAGGGATAAATAGACACTGCGTTGTCGTGTATTAACCGATTGTTTACTTTTTGTTGGACGCGTTTTTCTATCATCCACCTACCGATTTCAGTTAATATATGTAAAAAAAATGTATGACCCTAATATGGAGATGTAATATGAATAATTTTAGCAACTTTGTAACACGCACATTCTAATCATTACGTTACACAAATGTATATGTATACTCTTAGCAAATTCAAGGTTAGATTTTTTGCTTGACTTGAATTATTCGTAAAAGGTAATTTGTGTTTTTTTTTTTTTTTAATATTTACTGTTAATAAGTTTATATGCAAATACACAAAGCAAGTAAAAATATCCGTTGTGTTTGCCATCTATCAGATCTGAAATGGAACGCGATAGAATAAACCTTACTTTTATGGTCCCTTTGTAGCATTTCTGAAATGAAATTATATAGCCAATATTTTCACCATTGATAATATTGAATATATATAACATCATGAATAATCGATTCAGTTGGTAATTTCAATCATTTGAAAACAATAACCGTCTGATATGTAAATCTGACTTTTGTTCAGATTTGAGCCTCAGGTATTGATGTAAGCCAAACAAAAATAAAGTACAAGTCTATATTTATTCGTTCTGAATAAAAACTTTAATTTAATGCTGACAGTCTTAAAATGCTTGAGTAACTGGCTTACAATCGTAGATACACCTAAAAGCCTTTAAGAAATCGATAGAAAAACCAATTTGCGTACTTGATTAATGTAACCATACTATCTAACAGTTCGGTGAGCAATAAAAATAAAAAGCTTCTCGTTAGGATGGCCACATACAAAGATTACAATATTTCTCAGGTACGAATTCTACATAGTAAATATATTGTTGACTTCGAAACATATCGAACGCATTGAACAATTTATAAACTTTATATATTATTTTGTAGTTGGGCAATGAAAGCAGTACTATGACATTTTATAGTCTGACCCTGTGTTCTATTTCTAGGTATCTCTAACTAGGCATCCTTTCAGAGCCTTCAGTTGCAGTTAAAATCAATAAAAAAAAATTCCAAGATTTATTCGAAAGCTTCGGCTACGAGATTCTAATGGCTCTAAATCGTATAAAACTACCAGAAGGGAAGCATGTGCTTTCAACTTTGCATTTGTTACTTATTTTCAAATTACTACAGCTTCCGGCCTTGGGCGCTTGCAAATCCGCTCGAATCATGCACAACTGATGGACCTGAGGTAATCTTTTACCCATGTTTTTCTTCCGATATTTACTAAAATAAAAATAAAAAAATCAACCCGCGAAACGTTGCGATCGTGCAAAGAGTCGAAAAAAGTATTGTCATGATATATAATTGCTTGATCACTGTAAATACACTTAGTACCTATTTAGTAAGACGATGCATACTTAAATATAGTTTGTTTAATCTGTTTTAAGTAAAACAGCGTTGCGTCATCGTGAGGCCTAATACTGCATACTTTTCTTTTGAAATCCACTCCTGGAAGGACATGAGAATGTTTGTGCTTTGGGTTATTTAATGTTCGAATTAGCTACTTGAGAATTAACGTGACCTAATGATGTACGAAAAACGTAATGACGACAGAAACAAAAAATTGATGCGCAGGTTTTTCCCTTAATTTATGAGTCATTGTCTAAGGCTACTTGAAGCTTTGGCCATCTAGAGGATTCGGTAAAATTTATTTCTACAATTGATTACGCAACCGCACACCTGCTTTACCCGTTAATTTAGCAGAACATACGCAGATCCATAACTTGAGCCTCAACATCTTATTATTTCCACTTCGTCCATCTAAAGCAATGCGGAACGACTGTACCGGTCATAAAACTCAGAAAATATGCATTATAACTATCTCAGGCACTCATTCCTTGCCAGCTGAATATAGGATCAGAGTGACCGGCGGATCGCCCGCCATTTAAAAGTTAAAACGCGATTTCACAAACAGATTTTAATAGAGCGAGTTCTTTATCGCTATGCGTTCATCTAGTTAACCGTTCGTCAGCTGAGCGAACCGTAAACAGAACTGAATCATTCCGGACGTTTGGGGATCCACGCGTTGGGTTACTCTTTCGCTACCGAGATAAAGAGAGATCGAGCCCAGTTTGGTGGTAAGTTAGGACACAATAGAAATCCTCGTATTTGTAGTAGCTAGTAGGAAAACGTTTACCAGTCGTATTATCTGTGTATTTTTGATTTCGCTCACAATTCAAATGTGCTGTGGTGAGCAGATCAGCCGGCGTCAGTGAACGCCAACTGACTGGTGAATGCTGTTTTGTGTTATGAGGTCGTTCACAAAGAGAAGTGCAGTCTCATCGCAAGGTAGTCCCCATAAATTGAAGACAGGTTGATAACTATAGAGCAAATACTTCCCAACGGTAAGAGAAAGAAATAGAAAATATTTTGTTTATATTGTTAACAGTAACAGTACCAATCGGAAGCGCTGACAGGGTCTCTGCTGTCCGAAGAGGACGAATTGCTATTAATCAACCTATCCAGTTAGCAATCGCTAAGAACGATAAAATGCATAAATATTTGTACATATTTGGACTCGAAACACGAACGATTTTTTTGTTATAAATATAAACAAAGCATTTATATACACTATAGTGGCAATACTGCAAAACAATTTAATGCTTAGTCTGTACGTAATTTGCATACATATCATTTACTGTGTAATTTCCATGTATTTTGTGTAGTTTATTTTATCACAGTTAATAACATATCTGTTAATCAGCAGTTATTCTAAAATATTTTCAGATAAGATTTCTATGTCCAATAGTCATTGCCTCTCATTACAGTCGTGCGGACATTTGAAATTATAGTTGCTTGAGGAGGGCGCAAAAAGCATGCTGTCTTTATACAGTCGGTACCTGACCAAATTCTCTAAACAAAGAACAACGTAAACGTCAGCGCAAGCAAATATGACAGACGACTTGTCTTCTGTGTATTCAGAAGAACAGTCAAATCGTGACTGTAATAAAAGTGACTGTACGCATCAAAAATAGCATTCCCATTTGCTGCAATTAACAGCAATTGTAAAATGCAGTGTGCAATGCCAATCGAAGATAATTGTTACTGTTGTTATTTCCATGTTTTTCCTTTGTGTGACATTTGTACCGCGTAAGATCGTCTGTAACTAAGGTTTCGCTTTAGCTGCTTGTTAGTACTTCGGATGCTTGCAGTAGATCTTCTTTGAGAGGGCTCATAAGTAACCAGCGTCTGATTATTCATCGTAATCTCTAAAATGAGAGTTTGTAAATCGTCAAGTACGTATATAGCTTATTTTGTAACGCAGAACCGCATTGTACTACATAAAAACTAGTAAACGTTTAAAGATCACCTATAAACTGTACGTCGGTTTGCATTGATTACATATATAAAAATTGTTATTATAATGTAATTGTATTATAATGCTGGAAGGCCTAACGGCAGTTCCGGACGCAAAATCCTTCATCCATTCCTTCAATCCAAAATAGTATGTGCTTTACGTGGTTCAACTGTAATTTCTACTATCATGTTAGTCTCTCTCGAAAGTTAATATATTTGTCCTTAAGCTATACGTTAGAACAAACGTGTTTTTTGAATGGCAAAGGCCGGTTTCGATGCTCAAGATATCAGTCGCTCAAAGCATCTATTTTGTAACTCGCTACTGATTGCTTTTTAAGTAACAAATCTGTTTTCCTTCTCATTCAAATCAAACTAATGTTTGACATGAGAAATGCATTTTTAACTATTTAATTTAGTAGACTTTTACTAGAGTTCACTATCTGCTAAGCAACAGAGGCTGTTGTAGTTCTGCCCGATTAATTTCAAATGGATAGTTCATCGAGGAGACGACCAGTTCCTCTACCGCAAACGTTACTTAATTTGAGAGGAGAGGTAGTCGGTAACGTTCATTGGGTTTTGTTTTTGTTACGCAAATATACTTATAAGGTGGGGCAACCGTACATATGAGAAAATATATGGAACAGAACTATCGAAAAAGATTAGGAGTCAACGACACATACAACTGCGACTCCTCACACTTTGTGAAAATAAAGTTACTAAAAGGACTAAAACCTCAGTGCGTCGTAATGTAATCAGTGATACATGTAATCTTCCCATGATTTATGATGACACAGGCCAATTTCAAAACATAACATAGGACTAGAATGGCGAAACTATACTAGCTGAACAGTATTTGACAAATAATTCGAGAAATGGAAGTGAAAAGTCAGACCATCCTGATTATTAATCTGGTTAATTGACATAACAAAAATGTTCCTAATGTGCTTTAACATTTATATACAGCTAAGAATTACATTATACTGTACATGTATTCCTCTAGAAAAATGAAGGACTGTATTGTACCTGAAGATGAAATTTGACCAGGGCAATGTCGGAGTTGAACTCCAACTATCGGCATTGTTTAATTGTATCGAAGCAATAATTTAGAGCTTTTAAAGCGTTACATAAAGCTGATAATCTCATCCGATTAATGTTAAGTTGAACTGTCGGTGTTTATTAATATCTGCTGAATTATTGCATTCATACTATGGTAGTACCAACTAAGAGTAGCATTAACGAGTATGAGCAGTACTGGGACAAAGAGGATCACAACGAGCGCTCCCTTAAGCACGAATTTCAGTCTGACCGTGAGGTCCGTTTTTAAAAGATTACAGTTTTAAGCAGTTCGGTTACCATCACCGTAGTTCAACTGAACTGTTACTTCTTTATTACGAAAAAAAAAACGTAAAGGCCCTTTCTGCTTCAGGAAACCTAACTAACAGGCTCAGACAAACCACACTTGGTTTTCAACCTCGATATATTACTAGTCAAAGCAATTTATTAGCATTCCAATTTTCAGAAAACCTGCCAATTTGAGTAGAAATTACCTACTTTAATTTTAAACTTTTATTTCAGATTTGTTTAATTTTCTCTGCTGAGGAGCCTTAACAGTTATCCACGTCATTGCATTGCAGATAGCGTAATTATGTCGCATATAGAGGATCTTGAGCAGCGACGTAAAAAAGAAGATGACGACCACCAGTCACCTCCATGGTAAACTAAACTTCACTGTACCGATTTATTTATAAAGCTTGCTTGTTTTAATTTTTATCTAGCGTAACTGACACTATAGAAAAAAAGAGCTAAAATTTTGCATTGTATTGAGATATAGATTCTAGTTAGTGTTACCTTTCAGCGAAGGTGGCGTTTACGGGATTGAAATATATTCCTTAGGATCGACGTCAAATTAGTTTGGAGCGTAATCTTTTACTATACAGAAAGGAAAATTTAGTCAGCGTTTTTTTATTTTTTACTAGATCAATGCTGGGTTTGATTTTACGATTTTAATAGGCTCTCATTTTCAGCACGACATTGTGTCATCACGTGTTAAACAATTATCTCTTTTGGTAGGTACGCAGTTGCTGGCAAGTGTGTAATGGGTGCAGTAATACACCCGTTAGATTATGTCAGAGTTCTTATACAACTTGGTTACGAACCAATCGAACCCGTGCCGACTCGCCGCCTTTTCGGAAAGCCTGCCCTAAGGCTTCCCTCAGTGTTCACCTATATGGGGTATAGTATTTCAGCTTTTCTTCAATAGTTTGGATTGTACTTTCGAAAACAGAAAAGAATCAAGCACTTGACACATTTTATCAATTTTACTAGCATTCCGGAGTCAAACAGATATAGAACTGAAACGAATATTGAGTTTCTATTTGCTATACCGGTTGTTTTGGTGCGTATGTTTTTTTTAAAGTTATTCGTTGCACTTTATGCTCGCATGTGATATCAATTCTTAATCTACAGCCGGTTTTAGAATCTAGATTTGCAATGTTAAAGTACTCGAAACCTAATTTACTGAAGTTAACCTGTTATTATACAACAAGCCATATTTGTTTGCCAAAGTAGGCTCTTGACTGCAAATCTTCCACACGAATATTTACTTCTCTCACTTTTATTTCACAGTGACGTAGTGCTTCTAGAGTATAACGTATTTTATGCACTACTATGGAATAGAACGGTAACTTTTACATTTTATAGAACTACCTTTTCCTGTTTCGATAAAAATTCTTTTTCGCCGAGATTTCCAAAAAAGTCGTTGAGACTAACTATTATTCATGACTGTTCTGTTTACTTTGTGTGTGACAGGTACATTCGGAGTGTGGATGGCTTTTTTGGATTATATCGAGGCTTTGGTGCAAGCCTCTGCGGGAACTTCACGCAGAACGTCGTTATGATTCACGTGCGTATACATAACACTATGTTCAATGGACCTTCCAACAATAAGCGTCTACAGCTTCTATAGCGACCAAAAATATAATTACAGAGTAACCCGAATATCAGATCCAAAAATCTGCTAGTCTTCATTCTTCGTCTGTTAAAATAGCAGAAGATATGCAAATTGTTTATTTAAGTGAGTAACACATTTGATCCGAACGCCGTTTCTATATTCCTATCATACTATTTTATAATTCCATAACATTAGTATGTCTAAAGTGCAATAGCTGTAATAATGACTACTGTGATCATTCAAAGGATTTTACTGACTTATATCAGAGTATGCTGTGTCATAGGAGTATAGACATGACCTTAAGGTGTCTATGATGCAAGTGTAATGTACAATGTTCAATATTGCAACAACGTTGTAATAATAATTTGGCAGATTTGAAATAAGAATGAAATTTCTAAATTATTCGGAGACCTTCGGCTAACCCTGTAAATACCTTCTGTAATGATGAACAGATAATATGACTGCATTGTAAGTATATTTATTCTACCTGTGTATGTTTCTGAATTACTCCAGTGTTATGTTATTTTCTAGCATAAGAAATCCTTGAATGTTTCTTAACTTTTCTTTAATCGTGTCGTAATTGCTTTACCACTCCACAGATGACAGCAGCCATGCCGCCAGTCCCAACATTTGAGGAAGATCAGGAACTTAATGCAGAAGACGTAAAAATAATGAATTTTATTCAACGAACGTCACAGCAAATGGTTGCCCGCACCGTAGCAACTATTTTATCGCAACCATTCTACGTCATCTCTTGTCGAATGATGGCTCAGTTTATCGGTGGGGAGCTCAAATATACCTCGGTCAGTTATGTCTCGTTCTTACGTCGATCCTAACAGCCCACGCAGCAGTCGTAATTAGTAGTGGTACGATGTTTAATATTACGGATGCGCAGTTTACATGTGATAAGTATCTTATATGATTACTCTTTTTTTTATTATGCTAAAATATAAAATTACCGTTCTCATAAAATTTCAGTTATTAAGCTCATTCCGTGAAATAATCAAGGATGAAGGAGTATCAGGTTTATGGAACGGATTAATGCCTCGATTAACCGGTGAAATTCTTCGGATCTGGTTAGCCGGAAGTGTCGCCTTCGTCATCAATAATTACGCTGTACAGGAGGCATCGGTACGCAGTAATATCACTCCGGAAACTGAAAACTCTGAACTGGCTGTAAAAAGTGCTGCATGAAGTATACTAATAAGGATTTAGTAAGACCACTATGGGTGGGAAAAATCTTGAAAAAAATTGAATCTTCGATTGAATGCTATTAGTTACAAGCGTCTCCTTCTTTTTTACAAATATTTTCAGGTGCGGAGTTACATTACGGGAACGACAAATTTTTTGGCCGCTTCGATTACGTATCCGTTTCAGGTTGTCGGTACAGTTATGACCGTAAGCGGCGCCCCCATTGAAGCTGGTGGACCCCCCCATCTAGCTCGCTACGAAGGGTGGACACAATGTTGGAAACATCTCTCCCAACTGGGGCACCTCAAAAGGGGATCTTCGTTATTCTGGAGGTTCGTACGCACAGTCTAACTATAGGAACTAATAGGATGAAGTGGTAACATAAAGAGACACACAGTGAAAACTAAATATTAAGGGGCTAATCCGGCAGGAATTTACAATCAAGCAATAGTTCCGGCCAGTTTGGCAGGTTGCGTTCGAATCCACGACTAACCAAAAGATTTAGTATAGGCCGTTCATAATGTAGAAAATTTACTCCTTAAATATGAGGGTAGACACCAAGGGAGGAACGATTCCCTGTGCTGTCGCAGTTAAAAGAGGTAACTTGAGAAAGACTTTGCTTACGAAATAACTCACATGCTAGTACACGTGCTGCAGACGAATTTGGAATTGTCGAGATTTGCAGTGACTCTATAGATTAATGAATCCTAATAATGAAAACCTTTTACACGGTATCTTGTTATTTTGCGTCCTGGTTGAACAGATATTATCAGGGACCAATGGGAATTTCATTCGATGGAGCGGCGTACAAAATTCCCGTGGACGTGAGCCTTTTGAGTAAAGTCAACTGAGATCTACCACCATTCAGAAATCACTTCCAGCTGCGATCGGAACAATTTCTCATAAGCAGCATGGGCGAATCTTCAGACTACTTTAAGGATGCGTTAAATAGTAGGCAAATATACGTCGGCTTCTAAATATTAATGGCAATGCCGATGAGCGCCTCTCCTGCTACCCCATATTTTACCTAAAACTGTAGCACAGAGTCAGTAACCTCTATTTTGAGTTCAGGTAAAAGCATCTGTTTGATTAGATTCATGGTCATAGATCGTCTGCGGGAACTCTTTTAGGCAAAAATATTTTATGTCCGTTGGAAATGAAAATGGGTTGACCGCTAAGTTAGGATTGGTCATCGAAATTAAATATATGACCAAATAACCTTGCTCCGAGTGTCGAAAGAAAGTGCTGCAATCCAGAGTTGAGGTGTGTTTGTAACAATTACCATATTTGAACTTTTCACCATATACTTCTGAGAAAAAAAAAGAGATATATGTTCCTAGAAAGGCACCGAACAAAGGCAGCGATAAAAAAAATTGATGTTTTCATCCGTGTATCCGTCAAGTAGCTGTTAAAAATGGCGGCGGCCAAGTTCTAGCTGGAATCAAAATACAAATAAAAGTAATGAAGGGTAAGACTCTATCTATGAAGTTTATACTGCCGATCAGAACGTGGCCGACTGCCAGTTTAGTTCTAAGAACTTTTTGCAAGATACTATTACTGTTAATACTTTTAGTGAAAAAGAATTTTTTGGAACTTGAATATGGTAGTGACTACTATAATTGAAGAAACCTGAATGATTTCGTATATACAAGTTTTTAAGAGTAGATGTTGCTTTTTGTGAGTGAGCTAATAAGTGAGAGTCAGACTTTCTGCATAAATGTGTGCACAACCACAAGCTGAAGAGAAAGCTATAGAGTCATTGTGAACCAGACGTTTAAATTATATTACTTTCAAAATTTGAACCGGCCTGCTTTAGGATCTCTATGGTTGTCCTTCTCTAACGGTAATATTAAGCTATCCAACTTTAAAAATATCCGTGACATTTTTTCCTCTTTTTCCGTTTCGGAATTGATTAGTGTGATCAAATATTGCTATATTTCCTGTTATCAAAGTTCAGGCACATCTACGATATATAGAGGCTATGTAAATTTCAAAACAAATATGTACTCTTCAAATAAAGGCTGGGTCACATACAATTGTTTGATAAAGCTAGCAGTACAGGCTAGCAATCGCAAATAAAAAATGTTACCTTTCAACGCATGTGCCTATTCATATTAATCTCTTTTGTTTTAAATTTTGTTAACCTACCATGTTTCTCAATGAATGCGTCTAATATATTTTTATGTAAACTGTAATTATTATCAGCTGTTTCAGTAGATATAGGACGAAGCTTTATCAAGATGGCTATCTACGAAGCTAGAACATCATCTATCATCTAGACCAAAAAGTCGTAGACTACCTAGTTATCTACGGATCTAATTAGTTATAGGCGGTTACAGCATATTCTTATAAATCAATTTTTTCGCATATGCCAAATAACTATCCCGTTGCTACGACTACTGTATAGAATATTATTATGTAAGAATTAATGGTTAGAACGTTGAACTTGTTAAGGTCGTCTTTTTGATAACGAATCGGGCACCATTAACTAGCTAGATAAAAACTAATTTAAAGAAGCTCTTAGATCTAAAAACTTTAACTTCCAAGTAGTAATTCGATGTATAGGTAACGTGAGAAAAAAGGTGGGTGTAAAAACAAAACCTGGATCATGTTATAGATAGGATTGAAGTTTACTTGTAGCAAAGAGGCAATTACAGCGGTCTATAAATACGATGTTTTTTGCTAAATGTCTTATTGTATTTTTGCTCGAATTTTTTTCCGATCCATATATTCTTATGGTTTCTCTGTGCAAATGAATTCCTCGAAACCGTTATTTGTTAACTTCACGTTTAGCAGAGTATTTTAAACACTGCTTTTTGTATTACATTAATACAATAACTTTTTTAGACCT
The DNA here is from genome assembly GCF_002443255.2 of Varroa destructor. Taxonomy (NCBI): domain Eukaryota; kingdom Metazoa; phylum Arthropoda; class Arachnida; order Mesostigmata; family Varroidae; genus Varroa; species Varroa destructor. The sequence goes on from NW_019211458.1 coordinate 8,011,782, forward strand.
GGTGATAAAGCTAAGACATTGAATTAAGATCGAATTATAATATAGCTTAGAAGCTAGAATAACTTCCCATTAATAAAAAGCAAGTAGAAACCAAAAAAAAACGAAAATTATTCGTTAAAACTTGACCAATAATGAGAATCTTTAACGTTTCGTGCATAATTCTGTAGTCGAACTCAACTTTGACTTTCAGAAGTGTGAATCATCTTATAGTTCAAGAAGATAAAAGGAATGAGGCTAAACTTGTACCTTAATTGGAATAATATTTCGCTCACAACTAAACGCAGCACTGTCATAAAAACGATTATTCACACGTGCGACAATCTAACAGCAAGCTTGATTTTGTGACTCTTATGTGGAACTTGAGACACACGTGTCTACGATTATATTAGACGTCAACAACAAGACCATAATAATTTTCTTATAACGCATCAATTTGCTTATTCTTTAAATACGTCATGTTATAAAGCTTATGTAGAATGCAAACCTTGTATGTACATATCTTGAACACAAATATTTGTTGAAAGCAGCATGTAATATGTATGTAATAAATAATTGCGATACTTATTACAAATTACACCTTGGCTCATTAAAGCAATAAGCCAATGCTCTAATTAAAATACGAGTCTTTTCTGTCATTAACTGCATGCAAACACAGTGGAAAATAGAAACAACAAGTAGGAGCAGAAACCGCTAAGTTTATTAGTTATATAGGATAATACATGGACTTCAATGAGAGCTACCTGTAGATCAATGTATTTGAACGATGGTTTTACACGAAAATTAAGGACTTTTTGGCACAGTATTTTTGACACGAATTCTACCGCTTCAGATGTTTCATTTTATCAAAGGTATGGCGAAATAGTAGCATATCTTTTTTCTTTCCAGTCATGTCATATAGAAAGCCTATTGATGCCAATTAGGTAGCTAATGTAATGTTTTAAATTAAATGACCTAGCTTGTAAAGCTAGATTTTTATTAAGCCGTCCGATTGGTTCACTTAATGCCCACACCTTGATGTATAATCGATATAGTCGCAGAAAGCTACAATAGGCCATGTATGCATTTGTACGTCGAACTATTGTTCTTAACGGCTAACTATACATCCATAAAAATTACCTTAATTGAACTTTTTAAGGCTGCTTCGAAACGCCCTTTCTTTCGCTCGTTTTGGACAGCGTACATAACGGAAAGCCGATGCGACAAGTAGACCCGCATTAATGATGTACGTAGTTACACAGACGATGCAAAGATCCTCGAGGACAAAGAATAGGACAGCGGCCAGGTATAACGACATGCCATTAGCCAAAAAGCTAAGTAAGACTGTGAGCAACAGCACGTTTGGTTGATGCAGAAATCCTGTTAGAATAAATATATATCATCAGTATGTATAAAGTCCTATACTTTTAGCAGCATTAGCCCTGTAATGACTTTTGATTGCATCTAGTAATTTTAATAAATCCGTCATTTTTAAGACTATTGCGTGGGTATACGGAGGCATCCACAGGATATTCGTCTATCGTATCAATATGTCTAGCGACATTTTAAGGTGTAATTCATCAAGAATAATTGATGAGATATCCTGATTTCCACATAGCACCTACCAAGACAAAAAAGAATCATATAGAAGACGATGCCAAGTGCACAATTGGGCATGTTCAGGGCAGAATCGTGACCAAAGAGGCGACCCAGAAGTCCAAATCCACGGGAGTACCTGTAAATGTACATACACATACGATGACTGCTCAGAATATCTAATAGACGCGAAACAAAATTTAAACAAGCAAAGCGAAAAAGATATTTTTACTATGTGTCTACGAGCCTTGTTCTAAGTAATATGATCACTGACATAAAAGAATTGCTCTCAAAAATTTACATTTAGTAACAAACTGATTATATGCAGTCTAATAAAGTAGTAAACAACAATGTTAGTCTCTTTTTAAGCAAAATGCTTTAAATCATTATCTGAACGAATTGAGCAATGGCGCGATAATTTCAATAATATATTTTTACATCGACTAAATATATCCGTCATTATCAACTATTAGTGACACACCTGCGTAACAGGAAATTCGCTTAAAAATAAATAAGGTCTCAACTTAATAAAGATAAATTTTAACCTATAGCATGTTTCAGTAACAAAACGATAATCACTTTGGATTTTGAAAATTGACGTCGTACTTTAGCATTTGCTTGTAATATGTCTTTTTTTTTTAACCATTCCTAACAGCAGTTTAATAACAATGTCCCAACATAGGTTCGTAGATAGTAGATACTTACTCAGACGTGAGAACCCTGGAACAACTGATGTGCTCAGCTAGATCGCACAGTGACTTGTAGTCCGGTTGGCGAGCTACGGTAGATAGATAGACACATAGCCATTATTCATGATTATAACTACAATTTCAGCAGATAGATTCCAGTAAAAACGCAAAACAGGCAGAGGGAGCAAATACTGGATAAATTGGCAGCACTTAGTCATCTAAATTGATAGTTTCATATAGAAATAGACCCCTTTTTGTCTATCAGGACAATTTATATTGTTCACATGTGTATAATGATTGTTTCTGAAAAAAGTGAAAAATAAGGCATTGGATTGACTAACTTTTGTTAATTTCGACGTAAAGAGCGTACATAGAAATGCTAATTCCCGCCGCGCACAGTACGTGATGTGCCAACTGGGCTCTTCGATATGGATGCCAGTGCCCCAAAGCGGACAGAATATCCTGCAGGATACCATAATCAGAGGACCTTCTCGCTTGCAAGCTCATTGCGCTAGTTTACGTCCTCATTCTGAAGTCGCCCGACGTTAACCGTTCATTCGAATGGGATGTATGCCGACCGTTCAAACTTCAGATCTATTAAAAATAACGACAGTTAAATTAATATTCCGCCGACTAGCTTTTTTAAAAGCCGTTAATTGAAGAACGTTAAATAATCGATATAAGCGCCAAGAACGTTCAGTTTATTTACGTCGTATGCACGTCACGTAGATTGAACGTCTTTTTAATGATAGATCAAATTTTATATTGCAAGTTCAGAATTCGGTTCGTTTCAAACGGCTGTTTTCTGTTATGGAGCCTATACCAATATTCGATATAGCTATCAACTTGGAGAATTCTAAATGACCATGCGTAGATTCTAGTCCTGTTAGAGCACGATATATTTAAAGCTTTGCTTTACTTGTTTACATTGGTTTGGATGGCCAACATTTTTTTGTTATTATTATTAATACTATTGTTCTCACCGTGTTGCTTTGTTTATATCAAGCTATGAAACCACAACAGAGATATATCGTTCATCTTTCATTTTCCTCTGTGTCAACCATAGGGTATTACGTTGCACACTGTCACCTTTAGCTAAGGAAATTGATTGCCTGCACGTAGTCTCCGGAAGCTATTGTGTTAAAGCCGCACGTGGCATTACTTTCATTCCCGGCGATACAAATAGCCATGATCGACTTCATTATAGATAGCCACTGTCTAGCAACAACCTTCATGCGCAGCTAAGATTGACGTCTCGCTGCTGGTCTGCTAGCTGTCAACTGCGAAGACTAGGATTACACGTAACTTTATTGAAGTACTTCAGTAATAATGATAATAGTATTCTGCTAGTCAAATGGCCGCAAATTGAGCACTCGCTCCTATTTTTCTTTAAGAATAGATGGGCTCCTCAAACCGAAGGTTTCCGCGAGTTACTTTGCCAGTCACGACTCACTTCGCGGCGACGCAAGCTACATTAGAGGATCAACCTTTATATGTGCTTTCAGTATCAACATTCTCCAGCTCACCGAGTGCCCTCTGCCCCTACGATTGAAGACTCTCCCTCTCTCTGCGATTTTTATGTAGCCCGGAAGAATTAAAATTACTTGTTCTTCCTAATCATTTTTTTTAAATTTGTTTTTTATGTCGGTTCATAGTAGCATATGAGAAACAGAGCTTAATGGAATGAAAGTGAAAAACGCTAAAAAGACATATGATTTTGTTAAGCCAGGACACCCCATGCGATAATCAAGTCAAAGTGCCACCAGACGACAATATCTCCCGCCATAACAACAACACTAGCAAAAGCACACGGTGCGCGAAAGAACGTTTAGTAAAGTAGAACATGTGCGTTGCGTTTTTTAGCAGCTGTACTTCTATGATAAATGTCGTTAAATAAATTATCTGTTTATATGTAACACAGTCGGACTAGAAACATTATACGAGTTCTATTAAATAGAGGGAGGTTAAATTTCTGGAAATAAGTGATATGTTGCGGTGAACTTTATTCAAAAGTGTCATGGAATCGAATTTAATCGGTCTAAGCTAACATGAATGTGGCCTTTTGATCGGATTTTCTATTCCTGGTAAAGACTGGTATTAGCTATAGGGGTTTCCAACTATTTTCCACAGCTTGCATCCTAACTTCCGAGGTAATGAGTGGATACATTGTTTACAATTAAAATGTTCTAAAAACAACTAAAATGCACGTCAGTACCTTGTTTACGTAGAACTGTTTACAATGTCTGGAACTGTACTTTGTGTACGTCAGTTGGGTAATTTACAAAACAGCTCATTTTTGTTTAAATATGATGAAACCTAACTCCCGAGTGGAAATGTTTTTTTTTTGAAAAATTGTTTTCTTTTTATTAATTGTGTGGTTTGTTGAAATAATCAAGCATATGCTCGTGGTAATCTACGAGTTTCTATTAAATAGCCTAATAATTATGCAAGTATTATTTAAATCACGACACCCTAACGATATAGCCCGTAATTTATAAGATCGGGCACTGTTATGCAGCGGTATTTTTAAGAACGGTACCAAGATTCGTAATGAAGCAAGGGGATACCAGCAAATGAGAACAAAATTTGAAAATTCTCTAAATGTTCAGACTCTACCTAAAAGTTAAAATCTACCTTACATTAAGCCTGTGCATTTTCAGAGGACGTCCTGCGCTATGTTTCGAGTCCGCTTAGCCGTTCAGGGAGTATACAAAAGGAACTATGTCAGCGACAGTCCACCAAATATCAAAAATAGTGTAATGACATTACCAAAATACAGGCGTTATCTAAAGCCGGTTGATCCAAAATTGGAGGAGAAATATGCCAGTGCAAGGGTGGAACAAGGATGGTCCCGTGAGTGGGCTGAAGCTGAGAGCAGAGAATCGGACAAACTGAGCTTATTTGAAAACGATAACTACGGGAATAATAAGCACAACCTATTCAGAATGGTAAGCGACCATGCGACGTATCAATATTTACTTTTCACCACTTCTTATAAATCTGTTTTAAGGCGGAATTTACGACTGGCCCACTGATATCTAGTGCTGCCCTTACGAGCCATTCCCAATGTTGACCAGATTTACGAATAAATATTTGGATTTCGTAAGCCTTAATAGGAGTTGTTTTGCATGAATTATATATCTAAAACCACTGTAGCGCGATGAGCACATTTCCGTTGTTCAATGGACGCCCTACTATATTCTACCAGAGTGTTTATTTGCTAGAACGGTTGCATTGGTTTGGAGGGTTCAAGAATTCGTGTGTCAATGTTTACAATGAAGCTGGGCGAACTTGCGATGATCATTTCACGAGTTTACGTTCTCTCTGCATCTGTATCCAGGACAAAAGTCTATAATAAGGAATCCACAATTTCTATCATAGGTTCTACCGCCACCGAATATCACTGGAGATCTTCACCTTGGTCATGCAATAACTGTTGCCATTGAAGATGCGATCTGTAGATACCGGCGGCTCAATGGAGATCAGGTCATTTGGATACCTGGTACGTAACCGGTACCAATATATCGATCATAACCACGTTGTCAGCATCGACATTTTCATCCTGATCGGCCATTTCAATAGTCAACTGAAATCGAACTAAAAAAAAGTGTTGCATATAAGCGGTATAAATAGAGTTATTAGTAATTCTATATAAAGTCTTAGACAGCTCCCAGTAGCTAAATTTACGCGACCATATTATGTAAAAAAAATTGACGTATTCATTTTTGATCAGGGACGGATCACGCTGGTATCGCAACACAGGCAGTACTGGACCGTAAGATTGCTAGAGAGGCTGAGCTGAACAGCCAACCATCCGCTAACCAAAATAGTCACTGGAGTACAAAGGATGTGGAGTATCGCCTCAAGGTAGCTGAAAACTGGAAACTACAAAAGGTGAAAATCTGTTGAATAGATTAAAAGAGTTGTCGAACAAGTAAATCCATTTAACTTGCTAATATGTATCAGCTACAACACGACTATTACATGAAATCATAAATATAATTGGAAAAACAACATCTATTGTTCAGGAGGACAGAATCTTCGAGCAACTGGCTCGAATGGGCGCCTCGTTGAGTTGGAGCAGAAAACTCTTTACCATGGATGAAAAGATGAGCGCATGTGTCAACGAGGCCTTTGTTCGATTGTACCAACACGGATTCATATACAGGTAGGACCTAGTCTGACTAAATTATTTCGACTCACCACTTGATCAATTTTCTTGGTGCGTATATTTTCAGTTTCAAGGCCTACAAATACTTTTTTTTTTATAATACAACTTTTTCTAGAATGCACGCTACGCCTGTAACCAAACGCAGGACTCTTCTTAAACTTTAACTTCTAGTTATTTGGTTCCTTTTTTTTGGTGTAGGGAAATGTAAGGTGAAATAAGACAGGTTTATATTGAGGCACTGAAATGATCTTTTTTAAACCTGATACCGGCTGAACGGCCGGCAAACTGTAACATGCTCTCCAGGAACTTTTAATGTTGCAATGCAAGGCCGAGTTGAAATCGCCGGTTAGCTAAGGCAAATGTGTTTTACATAATTTGCCATAAATATTTTTGTTATTGTCATTTACTTGTCATCCGGCGATGTATCGTGCTTTAGGGATTTATAGTCAATGTCAGCCAAGCCGTGTATTCTTCTAGTTTTTATAATACCATAGTCGTATTATTTTATGTAATAGCCCTCTACATTAGTGAACTGAACATTTGGTAGCACAAATTGTAGCCATTCTTTTCTCAGAAACTAAACTTGATCTGGTATATTCGCCGTTACGACCCCGGAACGGATAGCGCTAAGCTGACACTTAAGACCTTCCGACAGTATACTACAGCGCTCTGAGCATCTCATTAAGGCTTTTTATCTTCACTTTGTGTAGTTTGTTAATCATTTTATTAAACAAAAAGCGCCGAAGCGCTGCCGTAGCTAATTAGTAAAAGAGATGACATGTTACTTCCGTGATTAGATTGTGTTGTAATCATGCATGTGAATTCAAATTAGGTGACAGTTACATCAGCGAAGTGATAAAGCTATAGTGTTATGTCAAGTTGGAATCAACGTCTTTGGTACTCTGCTACCTGGAATCTGTATTTGGTACTGAACCCTTAAATGAAAAATGTTACATTCGGCCATCTGGTGGGATTATATTTGTTAGAAGTGAGCCATATAATATAATGTAATTTTTTGAATTGTTTCTCTAAAGAAATATCTAATATCAATATACAAATAAGGACTCTATTTATTTGAATAGTAAAGTTGAACGTGATTGAGTTCGTCGCACGGCTAAAGCCAACGAGCCCATATTTTCAAACACAGAGCTATTAATGTTGTTTTATTAGAATAATGGATAATTTACGGAGTCTGTCTTTTGGTTCTTACGATTGAGAGCAACCGGCGACGGAGCTGTCCGCAGAAGCATTTTCACTTTTGAGGAAAAGTTGAAATAACGCTCTGTGATATCTCGTAGGCCCCGGTTGATTATCAGCCTATTGAAGGAAAAAAAAAGTCATTTTCTGTCAATGCGTTTGCGTTCAGCGGAACTATTTTTGTCTTCTAAAACTCTTTTAAGATATTGGCAATCATAAATTGTCTCCCGTATTCACTTTTTGCCAATCCGGTTATTCCGTATATTATGATCTTTCAACTGTAAGTAGTAACATATTTCTGTCGAGCTGTATAAAGTCGAATTTTAAAAAACCAAAAGACTGCCACATCCAGGAATGGTAAGAATTTATTCGAGCGTTGTGGAGAAGATATAGCGACATAGACGCCGTCCTCCAAAGTCACTTGATCAAATTTAGATTCATATTTGCCACCTAATCATTTATTTGCTCACCAAGCATGGCCCCTCTAGGGAACAGTCAATGGTTTTAATGAAACGCTTACAGTATTTCCTTTGCGATCCAGTCAGGGAGATTTACAAAGCCCGGACCCTTACCGTTTGCAGTCGTGGGCATGTATTCCTAGTTACGTAGGTGCTACTTAGAAATCACTGCGGAATTCTGTTAGCACTTGCGGACATGAATGTAAGTATGGTAGCGAAAGTTTCGCGTTGTTGTGATGTCTTTCGAACAACAGACTGCTTTTTATTATGGGCTGCCACTTCTAGAGGGTTCATTACAGTAAGGAGGGACGCTTAGATTATTAATACGCTAGATTAATAATACCTAAACGAGTAAAATTATACAATCATTCATGCCTTGAGATTCTCGAAAAAACTTTAAGCGCTTTCTTATTAAAGCTCACTGTGCGTGCAGAGCTACTTTTTACACAGCCTCGGAGTACGTTCTGTCTTTTTTATATGGACGTGTCGTTTTGAAATTTTAAGTTAATTAGGAGCTTACTATCTTTTACAGAACGAGACAAGGGATGTGACCTTGGTCAGTCGTGTTCGAGCAATAACGGTACTGAGTACTAGGGTTAATTGTTCTAAGAAGAATAATCGCTTGAAACATAGCATATTACGCGGATAATACCTATATAGCGTCATTTGACTTATTTAGGAACATGATGCATTCGAAAATATGACACGTTTGGGAATGTGATAGATTTGTCAGCAACATTGGGCAACCTCGATGATACGCTATGATAACATGATTATTTCCTTATGCTGTGAAACAGATTGGTTGACTGAATTCAAAATAATAAGCACGTCCGTAGAGATATGAGGAGCAATATATGTACAACTTCTGTGGGTTGAGACTCTATGCTTAGCGTTTAGTTATATCGGCGATAGAACTCAATCAAATGGCAAAACGTAACGCTTTCATTTTGGCATTGTAAATGTATCTCTGCGACAGGCAAAGCTATGCTAGAGAAATGAAGTAATCATATTGGTTCTCTATTGTTCAGTAAAGGTTCGATAGAATGTAAAAAATACCTCCCATATAGCTCCAACATTTCAAATTTAGCTTAAAAAACCAGTAACCTAAATTGGGTTAAACGCTTTCTAATTCGTGTACATCTAAAAGTGTTAACTTGAGAGCACCGTTCAGTTGCTAGAAAAATGAGGTGGCTCATGTAGTCTCTGTTTCATACAGTCCCGCTCTTCGCTTGATAAAAAAACTGGTGTATATATATAGGTATATATATACAACAGTTTTTCTTAGGATCAACATAGTACATCGAGAACGGCGTAGACTTAGATCGGAGAGCTCCCAACGCAATCTATAGGTCGGAAAGTTGTAATTATCTCAAATACTATTAATATTGTTCAACGTTATGTATCTGTTTCTTTGATGTGATCATCTACGATATTTTGTGTCATATGTAAATTTTTCGTTTTAGAAATAAACGTTTGGTGAATTGGTGTACGAAACTGCAGACAACGTTATCGGATATCGAGGTTGACTATATTGACGTCCAGCCGAATCAAAAACTTGATGGAGTTAATATGGGTTGCATGCACAACTTTGCCTATCCTATCTATCAAGGTGAGTATTATGTGTAGTTTAATTATTTATCGTGCTCTTGCGGATTTTCACATATAGTCTTTGAAAGCACTTAGGCGATTCGTAGTATGCACAAGCTTGGAATATATAATCGATGGAATTGCTCTACGCATCCAGATTTTACTCGAGCACATTTTTCTTATTAACCTAACACTACAACCTTTGAAATAATGGAATAAAATTAAAACTTTGTGTTTTATCGACGATTTCTATTCTGCTTGCTAACCAATATACTCGTGCCATATGACTTAATTAATGAGGCGGTAATACTGGTGGAAGCAATGGTGATGACAACGGTCGCGGCGAGGTTATTGTGAGCACTGGTCGATTGGAAACCATGCTAGCGGATGTCGCTATTGCAGTCCATCCAGAGGATAAGAGGTAACTATCTAGGCTATGTTAGAATTGCTAGAAGTGGGTGTCTAGTATTTCAAAGCGCTTTCTAACTGAATAGTCCTAAATATTAAATGATGTTCATAGTGATGTCAAGATTTGGTTTTCGTTAAAAAAACAGTGTAGCGAATTTGAATCATTTCTGAAAAAAAAACTTTGCGATTAACAGCTAGAGATATGACAGTCATAAATCCTAAACCCCCACAGTACATTCAATGTTATTTCAAAATCGTCAATGTGTGCAATTGCCAGGTATTCACATTTAGAGCATCTGAAGACACTACTGGAACATCCCCTCACAGGAAGAAAACTTATTCTCATTAAGGATTCGGAGGTACATGTAACATCAATTTGTTAAGTGAATCGTCAAACAATATTGCTATCTATAACGAAAAGGAAAATATAAGCCAAGAGTCTCATTCGCTTATTGTAAAAAGATGATCCTTTGAATTTCGTTATTAAGCATTATTTTTGCGCTGAGATTACCCCGGAAAGGCTTATAAACAACCTAAAGATGGCATCAACATAATTAGTAGTTTTGAAGTGTTTGTTTAAACTTAAACTCAAATTATTAAGCTTGACGCCTGAGTAGGTGGATATTAACAGTGGCACAGGGGCAATGAAAGTCACACCTGCGTACTCAAAGATCGACTATGAAATGTGTCAACGACACGGCGTATCAGACTTTGTTGAGTGTTTTGATGATCGCGGCAGACTTACTCTGGAAGGTTTTCAAGGATATAATAGAGCTACTGCAACGGATAAGATTAAAGCCAAATTAGAAGAACGTGGACTATACAGGTGTGAAACTAAAGTAATTTGCCTATACAACAAAATGCACATATATATTTTCATTCAAAAGGTTGAATCCACAGGGTTCGAACTGGTTTTATGTTTGCATTACTCTAAATTTAAACTAATACTTATATTGAGACATGTAATTGTATCTTGAAGTCGTGGCGAATTATATATATATATATATCATCAGGTGGTCGGAAAGTTCTAACGCTTTTTAAACCAAGATTAAACCAAATATTTTAAATATTATAGAACATTACTACTAAATAAAATGTACGCTAAAATTAGGATCGCCCGAAGTTCATATTTAGTAACTACCTCTTAATTAAGTGGCAGCTTTTATTTTAGTAACACGTATCCAGTAAATGTTTCATTTAGGGGTTCGAAAGCAGTTACGCGCTCCATACCGATATGCAGTCGTACTGGTACCCTCGTTGATCAACGGTTGAGACCACAGTGGTATCTTAAGTGTGATGATTTGGCTCAAAGAGCACTTGAAGAGGTAAATGACATTAATATATTCCATTTATGGTTCCTCATAGGACATATCCTACTGTTGAACTCTAAGCTCGTGGATTTCATATTAACAATTAATCTAACTGATTTCATAATCGTGTCAATATGGCGTACTGTGCAAAGGTGTGCATAAAATAAGTACTAATTGTTGCGTATAGATTACTTAAATGATACTACGCATTATTTATATATCTCGTATTGAAACTGCTAGTCTTAGTGGAATTTCTGTGCGTAATTTGTGTACATATTTAAATGTGTGTATATTTTTTAAGAAGTAGCGGGTTTTAGGATAATTATTTCAAAGTCTGCTATTTTTCTTTTGATGACCATGCGTCCTGTATGACTTTAGTCCAAAGTTGTATTGTACTGGCCAGACAGTATACCATGTGCCGCTTTGATTAAGTATGCTTTTTCTGGTTCTATCCTTTTTCAACACTGAGGTCGAAAGTGGCAGAGTAAGTATGGTACCAGCCTACCATGCAAAGATCTGGAAGGACTGGATGTCTAAGCCGCAAGACTGGTGCATTTCACGTCAACTTTGGTGGGGGCATCGTATTCCAGCTTACAGGTAACTAACTAAACATAATCCTTTTGCTAAAGTGTTCGTAAGTCTTATCCAAGAATTTATTTGACTCTGTTTATAACCACCCCATATTTTGCTCTATTGGCATATCTCTGAACCATATGTGGGTTACCTAATTGCTGACCACATTCAGCTACGAACCCTGACGGTACTATTGGTGCCTTTCAAGTTGCCCTTGCTTATACTGCACCGCCTCCTTTTGCGCAAGTCTTCACAAACATTTAAATTAAACAAAAAGCATCAAGACAAAAAAAATCTCTGTTGGATCCCTCTTCCTGAACTGGAAACTATGCTATCCAACCCTAATTTTTCATCGAGGACTTTATCCATAAAACGTTTACTCAAAGCCGTTTACCTGCTTAAGGCTTCTGTAAAAAATGGAGTAGCTTTTTTGCAAGCTATGTTGGGCTTGGTCTTAGGTAAATATCAGTTCCCTTTGTGAATGACATTGAGAATTTCCTCGCTCCTCGCTTCTAAACAATGACTCGGCGATTCACCCAGGCGCGACCAATGTGAGCAATAGTTTTTTCTTCCTTTTCCTTTCATCTGAGTCCAGTAAACATTTCGATTCTCATCCTTGTACGTAGTACATCTTCCGGTGGCCGCCCCTTCCGCGCTTATCCCTTTCACCGATAGGTCCAGCTCTAAGCATTAAATTGTCAATCTTCTACTAGTTTCCTTAGTTTTAACACGCAACAGTGCTTATCCATTGTTCATTTCTGACCGCCTCCAAAATAGCTATTGTTACTCCTGTTCACAACAGCAAATGAGCAAGAGATCATCTCAGATCTTACCGGTTCATAACCATAGTCCATTTCTTAGTTAAAACTTTCGAACGATGCACATTTACTAGCCTCGACCCTATCTCAAATCCAATTTTCTCCTGTCTCTCTATCAGTTTGGCTTTCGAAAGGGTTTGTGCAGCAAGGGGGCTTTTTGGGTGGTCTTCAGTGATGTAAAAATGTATGTCGTGGACGACAGTAAGTGATCGGATCATACTACTCTTAATTAAATGTTATTCAACCATGAATTCTCTGGCGATATCTGTCTAGGTTTCGAGGTGTCTAACTGGCAGATTAATTTAATTCAATTTAATTCAGCGTTTCAAAAATTCCATATGCTCCTGTGCGACTTTTAAAAGCATCCGTCAGGGCGTGGATCGAAGGTCTGTTTTATTTCTACTCTCCCTTTCTTTATTCATGAGAATTCAAAATTATCACAGCTTTTGCTGATGAGGCGACAACACGCGTTAAAATGAGAAAACACTCTGGCCACTGTGGCTGTGACAACAGGTAACTCCTTATGCAGTACATCTAATTATTTGAAAGAATCTCGTTACTCTACTCAAAAGCTTTGTAACAGTTATTTCTTTCAAGGGACCCCATTGATAATTTCGCATCCTCTCTTTTTACCTGTTCCTTCACTTTAATAAACAGATCAATTAGATAAACCGTCCGACTACCCTTATTGGCGTTATTCTCATTATTATTGTACTTTTATTCGTTTACCTTTACTCATTTTGTTGTTTTGATTTTTCATATACTCCCTCGTCAAACCCCTGCAACCTCACTAGTTACTAAAAGCCACTGAATATTAGATATCGTAAATATGGATGTGGTAGCTTGACCTTCAATGAATGCCGTACGAAGTTCAAACGGGTTATCAGTGCACCCAAGTCTTAGAAATATTTTCCTTTTCCGTCAGGTTGCCTTCATCGGCCGACAATTCCAAGGCTTCATGGATTGTGACAACAGACGATCGATCAGTGCCTCCTGGAGCTGAGAGGGATACGGATGTTTTAGATACATGGTTTTCTTCCGCGTTATATCCCCTCGTCGCGTTTGGCTGGCCCAAGGTGCTTATCTTCATCTTTATGAGTATAAGTAGTCTATTGCGCTGCTATAGCGGTCCTTTTGAAGTCGCCTAAATATCCAGTAACAATCTATTTTCATTCTCATATTTTTATGAAAACATTATAGGTGAGTCGCCCTCCAACGTTGAACCTCATGGAAACGGGCCATGATATCCTGAAGTTCTGGGTGGCACGAATGATGATAGTTTCCTTAGCTTTGACAGACCGGCCACCGTTTAAAAAGGTAACGGGCTTTCAATCTATCCGCATGTACGGCTATTCGCATATAAGTCGCATATACGGTCTTATTTTGTTGAAAAAGAAAATATAGTTTAGAAAGGATAATAGATATCTATAGTTCGAGTACAAATTTAAAGGTTTTTAATGAATTCTTACACTTGTAGTGCCAGAGAGTCTATTTAAATTAGACGATAGTTGTTATAGAAATTCAGTTCTTTTCTAGATAGTCCTGCATGGGTTGTTGCGTGATAGCAAAGGACAGAAAATGAGTAAAAGCCTTGGAAATGTGATTGATCCTCTTCATATCGTCGAAGGAGCATCTCCGGAACAACTTTATAAAGAGGTAGCTCATACACACAGTCAAATGTATATGTTTCAAGTTTTAATAATCAAACTTTGTATGGGAGCAATTTGAACATATTGTAGTTAAGCGCAGATTCGTTTACATGAAACGCTTTGCTGCTTTATTTAGTTGCGTCGCAAGAACGGAACATATTATTAAATTAGATTTATTAAATAAAACATATATTGGATTGATAATCTTTTTCCAGACAGAAAAGTTATTTGCAAAAGGTTACCTTAACGAGAAAGAAAAGAACCGCGCCCACCAACAAACAAGTCGACTTTTCCCCAAGGGTGTGCTTCCACATGGAGCTGACGCTTTGCGATTAGCCCTCCTGAGTTGCGATGTCTATATGGAAAATGTGTCATTTGATGTACAAAGGGTCATTACTGCAAGGAATTTCTGCAATAAAATATGGCAAGGTAAGGCAGCACTTTTCTGAATGTACGATCATACAGGTTAACTAATCCACATTATCTGTCATCTCAGATGTATTACTGTTGCCGAATTCTTATAATGTTGCATGTAAGATTTACCATCCCGAATACAGTCGGGATGGTAAAATAGCTATCGGGCAGTTAGTGTAGCAGGAGAAGTCGGTGTTCGGTTTCAGTGGGTGTGATAATCATATATATGGCTAACGCCACATATAAAAAAAAATACGTTTGTGGTTTGTAAGAAACACTTGAAATTGCGATTTCGCAAATTAATTTTCGAACTACTTGCTTATTGTGCTGAAACACAATATTATTATACGTATGTGCGGTATTTCAGGGGTTAGATTTTATACACAGGCTATAATGACTAACGTTTCGGAATCTAAAAAGCATCTTGAACCTTTTGATGTGTCGGCATCTGCGACACTAGACGAGTTTGATAAATGGATTTTGGCGCGCCTTCACAGTACCCAGGACACAGTAAAGAAATCATTTGAAACCTTTACTTCTCAAATCGCAGTAAACGAGCTTGAGAAGTTCTGGATAACTGGACTTTGCGATGTTTACCTCGTAAGTATTGATTGTACCAAGAAAGTATAGATTTTATAAAATTAGGTCGTGCCCGGAAATTTAACGTTTTTGATGATGGGAAGCATCACAGTGGGTCGAAGTTAGCCGATTAGCCGGTTAGTACCGATTTTGTTTATCAATAGCAACTATGAATGGCCATAAAAGTATAGCACACAGATCAAAATAGACTAAATTTACATTTCAAATTTCATGTTTGAAGCAGCACTAGCATTGCATCTGACAGCTCATCTTCAGTACGAAACTACCGTGCTTATCTCAAGATTAGGCCGTCACCAAATAAATGCAATAAACAGCCACATTGCCACTGCAGTTCACCATCGCGGGAACCATTATCAGCGATGCGTCGAACTATGCGGCTCGTATCTCTAAATGGTCATAGTGAGACAGCAACGGCAGCCACAGGAAGCTTATTTTAAGTAGTATTTACTCCCTTTACCTTTGCGTACAGGTTCACATGTTTTCATACCCCTGTATCATTGGCATCTGTGGCACCCTGAGTGGGCTTAGTCTTTCTCCCTCGCACCTATTTCAGACTTTGCGTTGCACGTAAACGATGGATTTGTTACTTTCACACAAATAACTCACACAAAAATCGTCTTATATGAATTCGAATAGTCTAATAAGCGTTAAGGAATCTGTTTGAAATCACACACTGGGCTAGATTTTATATGAAAGCTGAATAAGCTTATATCTAATTGTCAACAACGCGCTGTACCAACAAGGTCATTGTCGATTATGGAAACTGCGGCAAAGTTTTTCATCTTCTCAAGTTAGCTGATCATCTCCGTCATCTGTTTTAAATTTACTTCATAGAAAAAAACCATTTTCAGGCGCTACTTGCGTATAGGTAAACTTCACAATGAGTACTTACATTTGAAGTTGATGTTGTCTAAATAGGAGGCAAATGGAGCATTATCCTATTTCACTGTTGATTCATTAGGAGGTTATTAAACCGGACGTCTGGAATTCCACTTCCTGCTTTCCCAGACGCATTTCTGTACTTCGTGAAGTTATTCGAACATTTCTCATCATAGCGTCGCCGTTTCTACCGCATCTTACAGAAGAGCTTCATCACAAATTGCAGCTTATGGTAATTATTCATGACGAATGTCATGACTAAAAGTTATAAAAGAACAAAACTTATTTTATTGTCGGTTCTGCTGAATCGGTAAGAGATTTACTGAAACGGCGAAAATTCCATTTTCACTTATTCATTTTTAACTTGACGCATGTTCTGATTATATATTATGACTTATCTACGCGGTTAATTTTTTATGACCAACGTTTGTATTATATACGCATATGTGCAGTATTTACGTAATTGCACAACAACAATTATTCCTACTATTGATATAGATATAATGGAATCCAGAATATCATTGTGTGCTTTTATGATCCTTGTTGTTTCGAAACAGGCCGGTCTATCTAGAGAGGAGTGTACGTCAATTCATGCTCAACAGTGGCCTTCGACACGCCAGTGGCACAATGATGATGTTGTACATGACGTAGCGAAATTTTTGGATTCGCTAAGCCAAGTTCGAATGACAAAACAGCGCAAAGGACTTCCGCAAGCCGTAAAAGTTGGTCCCCTTTGCAGTTAAACTGAATAATGACGATTATAGTTATTTATGCTATCAAAAGCAGCTGTTCTAATTGAGACTTTTGACAAACCTTCTTCACATCGCTTTATTCCAGATACTGTCCGAGCTACGGCTAAACGAGAAGCGAAGAAAAATTGCTTGCCTGTTATGCAAGATCAAACCGGACCAAGTGGGGGAATCAAAGCAGATGTTGTGAATATGCTAAAAACCGAAACATAGTTAAGACATAAACAGGCGCGATAAATAGCACGGGAGGGTATTCAATAGTATGAGGGGCACGAAGCATCGCCTGCATACCTGCTTGAACTACAAATGCAGCGTTAACCTTAACGGAAATTTTCAGCATAGAAAAAACGGCTTAAAAATTACATATATTAATTTGTAAATAGGATGTATAACATATAGTAAAAACTGAATATTTAACGAGCATTTATTCATTGTTTGAGTCCTTTTGATGGAAAAGTCAGATGCTCACTACGCGAAATGAGGTCACTATGGTACAGGTGCTACAATTTCCTATTCGATGGTGCGGTTGACGTGTTTCCTAAAAACGTCAGCTTGATTTGAATTGAAAAATTTGAAATTCGTAGTAGGTCGTCTGATAGTTGATGAAATTGATTCATAGTTATACTTGAGTTATAACTTAAAAATTATTTCAAAATGCTAATAATAAAACTAAAATATAGAATCAAAGTATTAACAATATTTAGTGTTAGGATAGGGGTCAGTCTATCTTTAAAAATTTGTAATACGTTCACTTGTTTTTTATGAGCATAGAAATAAATTCAGTGTTAACCAATTATTGTCTATTTCTATTTTTATATTACAGCAAATTTTTAGAAAAGCGAGCAGGAATCTACTTGCTGGAACTAATCTCAAGTGGCTAGCTACTCTGGTATCGCAATATATGTAACAGTAAGTCATGTAATGAGAGAGACATTTTGTGTTGCAAAAGAATACGCTGAATATATGTCGTCTTGCTTACACTCTAGACTGCCACCCATTTTATTTTTTCTAAGTCCTGAACTAATAAATCCAGTTATTATTATTTATTTTTTCGACCCAATTAAAAAAAAACAAGCGAAGATTCACTTTACTCCTCGCTTTCAAATGATATTTGGCTATATGCATTACTCATATGTGCATACATGCATGTATACATGTATATGAAATCGTAAGATTTCTTTAGTTACATTATTGTAACATTTTATGTCTGCGACATTTACCTTCTAAGTGTTTGAAATGCCGTATAAATCTGTTCAGCGGATTGGTCGGATACCCCGCATATTCGTGTAATATCCCCAGCAGAACTGAAATTCAATTTAGTAAACACTTAGATTGATTTTAGTTAGTTAATGCAAAATAATGTTTAGTGTGTAAGGACTGATTGATATAATATAGCTTGAACGAAACAATTAAGAGCATGTGCTTATCATCCAGGCTTATTTTATCGAAGTTTGTGGAACTAATCACATATTCATTCCCATTCGCTTAGAAGTTACTTCACTAATGAATTTTATTTATTAAATATAAACATTTTTACTAAATGACTGAACTAAACGCAGGGATTTCTCAGACTTAGCTTTTTTTTTGCATACTCACTTTAATGAATGTCAAAAAAGGAAATAGTTTCAGAGGCCAACTCTGCTTCTTTTAGGTATTATGATTTGGCAGCCCAATCCCATGGATTTAACTGCTTCTTAGCAACTTGCAGATTAAAACTCGACTCGCCAAGTGGCTGCAGGCCATATTTTCCTTACGTGATTGTCGAAATTTTAGCTTTTCACTGAATCAATAAGTCACATAGGGCTGAGTTGTTGATTTAACAATTTTTTGAGGACTCGACATTCATATAATTTTAGTGTCGCAGACTGAACTGCATAATTGTAATGAAAAGTGTAAAACATTAGCGCATCTCTCACTAAGTACTAGCGCAGAATGCACAATACTCAAAGATATCCATTTTAAGAAAGTTCGTGTAATAATACCACTTGCTCTTCCGAGCTATACAAATGCTGGTTTATAATAAGAATATCTGACTGAAATCAGCTATAAGAAAATGATGAAGAAAATGAACATACGCAAACTTACCACTGAAGCACATTTTGTGCACTTTTTTTATTTGCTAAAAGTTTGGTGGCTGTAGAGATGTTCAGATCCGGTACTTTTAATAGTCGACAAAGTTCTGCAGACTCGAGAAACCGCAAAAGGTTAGAGTTATCCACTGGAGAAGGGCCGACTAGACATTTCAGTAACATAAGAATGTCGACTGAAAAAATACGAGCATATTGCAACCATTTAGTCGCTTATATTCACTGATTCCGTCCTTCGCAAACTCTTTTTGCACTCGGCCACTATAAAGTTGGCAGTATAGCTTGTCATTGAGAGGGGTTCTCCTTTGGAGACGATATTTCGTTAGTAATTCGGGATTAAGCTGCTGTTATTAATGGACGTTTGTTATCAAATATAAAGCGACAGACAATTATTTTGTGCGCAAGAAATCTTTGGCTAAGCGAACGCACGTATATACCATCAGGCAGGTGTTCGAATATCGACATATTGACAACCCCATATAGTTTTAAAAAATTAAAAGCTTCATTATACACCCACCCTTGCGAAATTTACACTCAATTAGGATTAGTTAGCGTTAAAAGAGATTAAGCGGTAATTTTTGTCACAGTCTAAAGTAGTAATTATTACTTTTTAGCAGCAGCAAATGTTATACCACAATGAACATATCTTGAAAGAGTTCGTGCCTGGTACAGTCACTAGTAGAACTTTAGGTGGTTAGCACCTACCACAGAACGAAGTGTGCCTACATCCGGTTTCAAATCACATGTCCACAAGTTTAGCAGGCAAACACATTTTTATTGTACTTTTACGGGGACACAAAAACAAGATGCTTTTTACTATATTCGCAATTTAAATCGATTGCTTGATCATCGTAAAGTCTATCATATGGTATTTCTTATTATCACATCTATGATAGTTGATTAAATTCAAGATCTGCGAGTGATGATCCACTCGAGTTCGTACAAATATTTTGCTCGACTCATAAATACAGTTCTAAAGCACTTCTGTTTTTCGCGCATTCTTGTGTGTGTGTATGTATGCCGTATCATTTGCTTTGGGCATGAGACGGATTCATTTAGGTAAGATTCACTGGTGCACGGCTATTATGCTTAGGGACCTCTACCTTCTTCCAGAGCTTACTGTATCGTGTTGATGAGTCAACTGTTTAAAAGACCAACTATTTGAAATGGCTTTTGCAAAGTTGAGCTGCACATTCATCTCAACAGATCAATGCGTTACGAGACAATCTGAGGGTATGCTCGGAAGAAAAAAATTAATTTGAGTTTTTGTTCAGTGACGGCAGCCTAATCCTGGTCCAGGAAGATTAAGTCGACAAATCTAATAGGTTTTCTTCAAAATCTGCCAAAAGTTCTCTAACCTTTCCTAGATGATTAAGAGGCATAGGTCCGCATTTCGCATGATTTATGTGAAAATCAGGCTCAAAAAAGGATGTTCTACTTTGAAGCACGCTATGCACCGCAGGTTCTGCGGACTGGTGATTCGAGTATGTTGTTTTTGCAGTGCAATGTCTTGATCAAAAATATAAGATGTGCTGTATTTAGGAGGACGTATGGGCTTCGAAGAATCTGAGGCTCTGTGGTAAGTTTCCCAATTTGATAGGAGATATTGGCGGCAGCATCAGGAATAAATCGAACGGCTCAGGCTGGTGAATTTGGGCTTTGGACAGCGGTAAGGGAACAGTGGACCTTTTCGCATGCTCGCGAGTAGGCCATGACCATCGCATCTTCGACAATTTCTCAAAACAGTGCGATACGTAAGCGCGTAAATAGAAATTTCACTTTGAAGTGTATGTAATACCTTGTAGTAACTAGTGGATTTCCCATCCTTGCATCACAGCTTACGGTTGTATGATCCACAGAGAATAGAGCAAATTTCTTGTTGAACAAAGATGACATCATGATAACCCTGATCCTACATTGGACGATCTGTACCGCTTTTTGCAATCGGTTAAATTTCATGGGGCGCATTTTATCCGGGCAACTTTAACGCAGCTCGTAGTTGCTTTTTGCTCCCACAAGAAGAACAGACACTCATTTCTCATTATACAAAACTTACGACGTCTCGAGTAAACTAGCAGATCTAATTGATGAACTTACTTCTCTTAATAACACACACAGATTAAATAAGTTCGTCAATTTTTATGCCTACTACGTTAAGTTAACCATTGATTCCCTTAGAATGCATTTTTATAGATTTACTTTAACGATTTATTTTTAACGATTTATTAGATTGCTAAATATAGTGAAGACGATTTTTATTTACTAAAAAAGAAAGAATCATTTTTTAACCTTTACGAGTCGGAATCATGAGTTACGAGTAAATGGTAGTATAATATTTTTTTATCGACGACTACTTTTAGTTTTCATTTGATGACTACGATTACCCAGCGCTTTTTTAATAAACCACTACATATTCTTAATTTTCCGAATCGACGAGTAGGGATTTGTATATTAAGACAGGGTATAAGGTATTAAATTGCGAGAAATGTATTTCCGGTTCCGGCCCGCTATGAGTATCTAATCCTCTCTCTCCAGCCTGGAAATCTCCCATCTTCAGCTGGTAAACCTCGTCACTGCTACAGTTTGTAACATGTATTAGAATATGAATTATTCTTCGTAGGTACAACGAACATCTGAAGGGATGCATTTTCATAACTTTTTTCCTAGCTGCTGATGGCGGAAAGCTTGTCTTACCTTGGTTATTAGCGTAGAAGCTTTGTATATTTGTTCTGAGCAGATGAACGAGTATAGGTAACGCCAAAGCGGAAGTCTCCGGAGACGCAGGTCCAGTGTAGATGATCAAAACAGGATAGGTTGCCATTTGTTTGAACCTGGAAAGTTGATGCTTTACCTGAAAATCGATTGTAGACATCTTTAATTTTTCAATGTCATGTCGAACGCGCATAAGTTTTCGGGTGAAAACGATAACTTCTTGATTGTAATAAGATCAATGGAAAAGGCTATTCTGGATTTTAGTGATGCTATTTAACAGTTCTTCTGAGGTGTACTTATTTACTACATCATCACATGCTTTTCGATCTTCATTGGTTTTTAGCGGGATCTACCCAAAGGCGACAGCTATGTACGCCTCTTGTTAGGAAGAAGTGTCTTGACGCAAGGATAACCACTAAATATTTTATATTTTAAAGCAACGTTTGTCGGATGGAGTAAATTAAGGCTACTTGTACAAATAAACTGTATCACAGATTTTCTACCTGTTTAGTTATATTCTCCTTGATTACAAGGAAAGGTAATAAGAACCCTGATATTTCAACAAAGCTTAAAATTATGTTTCTTTGACTAGTGTATATATTTGTTGTCGATTGTGCACTGACTGCTGGAAAAGTAATCCCGAGAGAAGCTCATCCAGTGAACAAACGAAGTTATACCTTTTGTTGTAGGTAGTCGGACGCGAGCGTATTAAATGGCAAAATTTTTACGCAAAGGTCCTCAACGTAGATGTCAGCTTGGTGATCTTCCAAATTTTTCATGTCAACAGGTTCTATATGGTATCCTTTAAAAGTGCGATTTAAACCCACAAGAATATCCTGCGACAAAAACAAATACTAGTTTTTGTAATGGCAAAAGGCTTACGGAACCTATAGAACAACAACAAAAAGATCGTATAAATGCAACAAGTGTAATAAGTAACTTTTTCTCTGATTTTAAGGTTCACCTTACAAGTACACGGATAGTGAGAAAATAACATACAATTAACATAAAGGATTGTTATAGACTGTTGGGACTTGAAGGAGGTAACCACTCAATACAACCGTTTGATTACGAGTTTACAAATGTTGCGCTATAGAAATAAAGTAAGTAAGACATATATATATGACGGGCTCAACCAAACCAGCGATTGGCAGCTTTTAAAAATGTCATAACGCTGTTAATATTTCTTTTGACCCTCTGTTAAGTTTGTTCGTGTTGCTTATAGAAAAAAAACATTATAACAGCCTTAGAAGTATTGCTTGCAGATGTCGAGTTTTCATTTAAAAAATTTACTCGTGACAATTAACGTATGGAAATGTCTGCTGATATTGTTCCCTTCATTGTTCCACGCACGCAGATGAAAGTAAACAAACCCATCAATGAATATCACCAATTTGGTATAGTGGTAAAAAAACAGTCTTATTAAACTCACGGGAAAGGTTTCCATGAGTTCCATGTTAGCGAGCACGACTCTTGTAGGCAGAGCATCCGAAGTAATGGCAGATTGCATCAGGTTGGGTAAACCGGTAGGAACAACAGGATCAGATAGCGCGGCTTTGTCTTTATTGTAACTTGCTTCGTTTAAGTCTTTCACATAATCACCGTCAGAGTGTTGATGCTTAGTGTTCTTCAAAGGATGATACATGTCAGTGAAATGTTAGCAAGCACTAACGCTGTAACGTCCATTGCTATCTACTAAGTATTAATAGTAACATCAGTCGGATGAAGAGAATTCAAAAAACAGTTTTTTTAGTTATTTATAACAATAAATTTAGCAATTAAATAGTTATTCCGA
The DNA here is from genome assembly GCF_002443255.2 of Varroa destructor. Taxonomy (NCBI): domain Eukaryota; kingdom Metazoa; phylum Arthropoda; class Arachnida; order Mesostigmata; family Varroidae; genus Varroa; species Varroa destructor. The sequence goes on from NW_019211458.1 coordinate 8,035,450, forward strand.
AGATCTTGTCTACACTATGTTTTGACTACACCATTATTTACTCACCGTAGTCAAGGCGTTTTTAACGAAAGAATGTTCAGATCGAACAGACTTTGTTATATCGCTTTCATCACTGCTTGACTGTATAAATACTCTCCGACGCTTCTTGTTTGACACTTTTTTATCTCTAGATATTTTCTGTGTAATGCTTGAATTAGCTCTGACTGACGATAGTATGGATGTCTGCTCCATGACTGTGATTTCGAGTGGAAGCGTCGGCCTGAAATCGAAGAATGTTTTTATCCGTTTCACGATATTGTAATTAACTAGGTTGTATAGGGGTCTAACTTGTAAAGAACTAGGCCGACATTTAGTGCTTATATTATTAGCTGGTCATCCGCAGAGTTTTAAATGGCCATTATATTTTATGTTGGAGTCAATTATCTTTTGATTGCGGCCCAACCAAGACCACTCCGGCAGTGCAATTTCTCCAACATAGCTTTGACAAAATATGCATTCTCCTTAATTGACACCATCAGCCATTGATAACTAGCAAATCGCACAGACCAACAATGGCGCGGCATATTCCTCTATTAGTGCTCTTACCAGTACCTCAAACTACAAATGTAGATATTAGGATCTCGGGCTCACTAACGCTGTACACAAACACCTTATAGGTACTACAATTCAAATTATTCTAGTGGGAAGTTTATAATTAGATCCACTCGGCATCGTAGCTACGTGCCCAATGTTGCTTTCTCTGCCCGACATTTGCAGCTCTTCACGGACTATGTAGTTTGTCATCAACAGTAGTAAGTTGTGTCTATGGATGAAATGCTTCTTCGGTAAACGAATTGACTTTTGGACACAGGATCAGTACGGCGACCACCGCATTAGGCCTACCGAAGCAGCTATATAAACCAGTTTATCTATTGGTAAGTCATCAGTTGTACATCGGTTGGTAGCACAAAGTAAGAATATACTAATTGTGTGTATAATGACTTCGTTGCAATATTTAAGTAATGGTCTGCTAGTATTTAATACTCATTGATGGCTTTTAAAATCTAGTGGGAAATGTGAAACGATACTAGTAAAACATGTTTAAAGCGTATCGCGGATGCTCTTCTTACTGGAGACGCGTTAAAATCTGCACAGGTAGTTAACATTATTAAACAAACTTTGAACATAACCGATAAATATAATGAATTTTAGAGTAACTTACTCTTCTACATCTCCTTTGACGACGAATGAGTCCTGAGAATCGTAGCTTGTGTCATCAACTGAGGACGGCTGCGAATAACACTCCTCTATCGGGACCAGATTACGACCGCTGCGAATAAGAGGATGCTTTCCATGTGGCGATAATTGAACGTTTACTTGAAGGTACATACCTGAAAACATAGCGGAATGTAAAATTTTGGTAAACATGTCTGAATTGTCCTAAAGTTGTTAATAAATATTAACTCTGGAGTTGCACTCAATGAAACCAGTTTGTTTTTGAAAGCTAATGGTTTACCGTTCAAAATAACTGCGGAAATTTCAACCATCAGCAAATACTCAATCACATTTCGATGGTTTGCTTTTTTTTACTACAGTAGGAAGGCACATTACTCATATAATCTTCTATATAATCTATAAATATAGTAAGTATCTTGTTAAAGAATAGAAGAAGCCTTTAATTTTATGACATACCTTGTGTTTGTGCGATCGGCGAGGTATCATCTACGAAGGAATTTATTTCGTAAGCGTCATGGTTGGTTTCATCTTCATCTGTGCTAACAAAATCCTCGTCCACGGAATCCAGCTCGGCTTCCTCTTCCAGGAACTCATGGCGAGGCCTCTTTTTAGGTTTTCGTTCCTCCAAATCTTCAAACAGATTGCCCATAGTTCGATCCTCCAGCCAAGCCTTGAATATTATATGTAGACAAATGATTAGCAAATGTTTTTAATACTAACAGTGACACTGAGTGCGAATAAAAACTGTCTTATTAGCACCTGTGCGCAATATTTTATCTGTGGAAAGAAGGTTCCCAATATTATATGGAAATACATATGTTTTATTGTACCTTAGTTATTCGGGTGTGCAGCACGAGTAAGCAACGTATAAAATTAAATACTCAGGAATCTTTAACAAGCCTTCAGTTACCCTGGCTGTGGTCGGTTGAACTAAGGCGACTTTATCAGAATTCTGTCCATCGTCTCCTAGTCCCTCGAGGAGGTTACCAACTTCTTCATCAGCACTGCTTGACGTGCTAGACCAATTTTGCTTACAGGCTTTTTGTTTTCGGAAATATCTTCGGCTTGTAAGAGGTACGGCATCCTCTGAAAAGCTTGACAATGCCTTATCGTCATCGTCTTCATAGGCAACCTTTTGGATTTTCTGAGATTTGGCTACGTTTGACCACGTTGCAGTAGCCGTGTTTTTAAGCTTGACTTGAGTTTCTGATGCAACCGGGCCTTTGGAATTCAAATCTAGTTTGAATTTCAGTTTTTCTTCGACCAGTTTGCTTGGCTCCCCATCCGATAACGCGTCAATCACCTCTTTTTTAAACGGAATAACCTCTTTCTGCGCTGTTACAGCCATCGGCAGGCATTTGACAGGCGAAGTTTCATCATTCGCATCTTTTACAGCGGCTATTTTCTGTTTCTTAAATCCTTTTTTTATCGATGGTTCAGCAACAACCTCTAAATAGTCCCGAGTAGCTCTTGGACGTGGAGAAGCCAACTTGTCTTTATTTTTGCGTCGTTCATTAATCTTTTTCAAAAGCTTTCGTAGAACATCATCTTTCCCTATCTCCTTTTCGGCTGAAGAGGACTCGATTACGTCGTTGCGTCTTTCATCTGAGTCGTTTTCGGCACCTTCATCTGATTTTGAATTCGGCGTACGCTGCTTTTCGTGTTCATCAATAGTTCGTAGTTCCTTTTCGAATTCATCCGTAAATATATTCTCAAAATGAGTTACCTCACGCTTAACTTTCAGTTCTGGATGCTTGTCCTTTGCGGCAAATTTGTTCAAAATGTCATAGAGAGATTTCGTTGTTTCGCGTGGCTTGACCGTTTGTTCGTGCTCCTTTAGAGCATCAAAGACTGAGCGAATTTTTTTTGTTGGAATTGCCTTTTGTGCACTGGAGTTCCAGGAACCATTTCCCCCAATCTTTGTACTTCCATCATCTTTTGACACTGATGCTTGTGTGTTCATTTTCTGCCTCGCTTGGAAAATTTCTTCCTCATCAATCTGCTGAAATAAATCATCGTCGTCCTCAAGGGTTAAAACTGAAGAATTCTGAACAGCTCCGCTAATTGAAGCCGAACTCATTCCTGCTATAGGTGGATCAGATGTAGTGCAGTTTTGGGCATATTGTAGAGCATGATTTGCAGCTTTATATAAAGCCATTCTTCCCCTACCGTCTTTACAGCTAGAAATTTCGTGGATAATTCTCATCGTAGTTGTTTCTATTGCAGGAGTACAACTGATAGGTTGTTCAGTTTCAGTTTTCGCATTTTTTATTAGCTCCGATTCGTTAATCTCATAAAAAGTGCAAGCATTTTTTTCCTCGTGGTCGTCTATTATAGGTCGTTCTATCTGCTCTACTTCCTGTATTCTTACATGCGAATGTACTTGGTTATCAGAATTATATACACAAGTAGCTATATCCTCCGGAATATTATCGCGGGAGGAGGACAGTTGTACAATCCTGTTTGAGGCATTTTCTCTTTCAGGAAATGTGCCAGAAATAGTTTTTGATAAGTGTTTTGTTTTTCCCCGGAGGGTTTCCCCATCGAAAGCGAACAGAGACCCATCGTGGCTGTCCTTATAGCCATCCTGAGAATACTGGGCATTCACTCTGTTGGTAGCGCTAGTTTGTTCTCTGGAAGTATCATTTTGTGGCACAAGTGTGGCATCATTGGGTTCAGTTCTGTTGCCTCTATAAAGAGCACCCACGTAAGCACCGTTAGAATGATTGCTGTCGTCATCAGATAAAATTACAATTGTTTTAGGGTCATTCTCTTGCTGGTGTTTATCTTGCGTTTGCGTTTTGAAAAAGTATTGCAAATTCTTCTGTTTTTTGCGTTTTTGTACCAGGTTCACTAAAGCGGTTACTCCAAGACGGGATTGACTGCTAGTTGATTCGATATTTGCTGCCTGTGATCGCTGAAGTGGTTTTATTGGTGTTATTCGTTCATTTGGATGGAATGGTGTCAGATTGTCAGTTAACCCTTGAGTGGTTGCTTTTGCCAGAAACGGCGTAGATGTGGAAGGAAAGACTTTCGAGGCTGCTGGTGTCGTTATATCGTTAAACAGATCTTCATCCTCGGAATCTGAAGTCTTCTGACTTATACGCAATAATGGTACATCGTTACCTATATGTTCCGGTGACATCTTTTGACTAGCAGCTCTGCAACTACTTAGTTTACGTAGAGAGATTAAAGGATTCTCTGGACTTTGCGGCCGTCCATCAGTGCCAGTTAAAGAGATAGTGTATGTTGAGGTTGCCGCTGCAATGATTTGAGTCTCTGCGACACTGACGTAAACTTCACATTGCGGGGCAGATGTAGTGATTCCGATGTCGCTAAGATAATTCTTTATTTTCTCTACAGAATCGAGAACATATGGGCTCATCTCGTTTGTAATGGCAAGAAATTCATGCCCACTATAGTCGAGCTCTTCGCCAGCCGTATCCTGAAAAAAATTGATACAATTTATTAACAGCTGTATTGATTACTATAAATGAAGTCTGAAGAATAAACAAAACCAGGTTTGCAAAATGATCAAGACACAATAATAAAAAATAAATATATTTACATAATTTCCGTACTGCAGTCCCATTTTTTTTGCTAAAACTGTATGTGTTTGTGATAGTGTCAGGAAATACACAAAGATATGCTTTAAGACAGGCTACAAATAATACAAGACCACCCAACACTGTCTTGGGCAATACGCAAATCTTGTTGAACTTTACTTTATTTTCAAATTTTGCTTCAAATTTGGCTTTAACATCTATAGGAACCTTTATGATCTTGATTATAAGTGCAATGTGTTTCATTATGATTTCAAAATGAAAGATTTGAGGATGCCTGCCGCGTGTGACCTGGCGTTGTCATGGAGCAAAACGACCTGATTTCGTTTATTGGATCCTTTGTGTTGAATAACCTGGTTGACTTCATGCAACTGGGCCAAATGAACGTCTCTGTTAACTATCTGATTTGTAGGAAACAATTCCTAGTAAATCTAGACCTCGCAATCCTACCAGATTCAAAGAATAAGCTTTCTTGTATGAAGATCTGGTCTTTGGCTTCTTTTCTGAAGCTACCCATTACGATCTCTGATTATGTTGTTACATAAACAGCACTTCTTAATGCCGGTGACGAGTCTGTGCAAAAATCAGTCATAAGGGGCCCATGACGCCTGATACCAGACAAGATGTTGAGATGCAGCGTTAAGCCGTAATTCCCTGTTGACGTAAAGAACTTTTAAGAAGCACCCAAGCTTCAAGTGCCTCAAAACCAAAAGATCTGAGGTCGCGGCTACAGCCTACCTTTCGGTGAATCCCCGAGTTGTTTGTCGACTATCTCCTTCAAAGGAGCCTTGACATGGTTGTCAACAAGAATAAACCAGAACGGGGCATTCTCTAGGTTCTGGATGCCGATTGTAAACTTGGAAAACCGCTATTAAGCAGCCGTTTTAACGATAGCATCGTTGTTCTATACAAAGCAACTTCGTGGCTCTTGAACTACTAGTATTCAAAACCCAAACTTAATTAGATTTTGCTGTCTTCTTTAGCTACTATTTATTTCATAGAAAACATGCTATGGCTAATAGGGCCAAGGGGCACATGTGGAAGTTGCATTGTTACGAGGTTGAGCGCGTGCAGTTTACGGCTCCTTTTGCGACCGAGAGATGGAAATCCAGAGTCGAAAGCTATGATGCATTCTAGACCTTATTTTCTATATCCAACATCCAAAACTCATCCGTGATTGTGTGACGCTCACATCTTTTACCCCCGCAAGAATAAAGGTAAGATCATATACGATCTATTACATAATGTAGATTCATTCGCATACCTCCAGCCATAAATACATCAATAAGCACACGGCTTATTGATGTTTTTTTTCACTGATATATCACCCAATATAATAATGCATCGGTAGATAGAAGAAAATGAAAACCCTTATGCGACAAATTTTCTAGTGTTACGGCTCTAACTCGAGAAATCAGATAGGTCAAACACAGAGACAGTGCAACCTTATAAATGTATATTGACAACAACTTTAGTCTGAGTGTTTCTGATTTCCGAAAATGCTAGATGAACCTCCAAAAAAAAGGAGTATTTTGACTCGTTACGGAAGCTAACATACGAGATAGTATTGTAAGGCACCTGACCCTTTGTGTTTTTGTTCACTCACCATCCCGTAGCCTTTTTCGTCGTTAACGTTTCGTAGCATTTTTCCCTTCCATGAAGAAAACACGTCTTCTGGGCAAAAGTGAGCATAAAGCTTTTTCTCAAAATCATCAATGCCCGCATTTCCATCGAGTCTGAAAGCAAACGAGCGTGTTTTAACTAGAGACGCGGGAATCGATTTAAAGATATACTTCTTCTGTTACTAATATTTTATGAAGTCAAGAACACTAGTATAAACAAAGAATCTATCTCACCTATCACATAGCGCAAGTGCTTGCACCATGGCTTCTGTGTCCTCGGCGTGGCCAACACGAAACGTTTGCTGGGGCTCCTTTTGCCACGGACCCCACGTGGAGAAGGATAGATGCCTGACGTTTCGACGCTGAGAAGCCGTTTGCTGGATATGGGCACCTTGTTCGAAAAACTAGGACCACTTAAATCAGTCCATTTTAGCAAATAGGGTAGTAGGTTCACTCATTCTTACAATTGCCATAGTCAAAATGCGTTTCGAGTCAAATACAATAAAAATTTTCCTTCATAAAAAGATAGCACATTATGCATCGGCAAAGCGGAGTGCCTTATACGCAGACAAATTGTATCCTTAGACCAATCCATTTTTTATTTCCACAGTCATGTTACATACCTGAAGTTATGACTTTTAGAATCAAACATATAATTACGTCCAAAACATCGTTGACTATTGACCTGTATAAATCCTAAACCATAAAACATTATTTGAAGTACGTTTGACTATTCAATAAATAAAAATCTATTAGCACGACTTCTGAAAGGATACAACTAAGCCTGGATGAAGACTTCCGAATCCAAAATTTGGGTCTGCCGGTTAGACTTTTCCCATAAATAACGGGACAGTTAAAAATAATGCAGAGTCAATCTCATTTTGCGGTGCCCGCTTCTTTCCCTCATTACAGAAAGTCATAGGATTATTATCATGATGTATTTGTTAAGAAATACCTCGTTCTGGTAGGAGAACGTTTATATCGCAGCGAAAATTCCTGTCGAAAAGGGCCTGCTCTTCTTTAGTAAGGTATCCTTTACGTCCACGTGCAGCTTGTTTCGCCAGGCTACTTTTCAGGTTCATAGAGTAACAGCCCGTTTTAGATGCTTTAGAACTAGGTTCGTCTACAAATAATGATTTTTCGAGAAATGACTGCAACAAAAATATGATGTCGTTCTTAATTTAGCTTGCGTTAACTTGAGTTAGTAAAAAAGATTTGTTTAGCCTATACATATGTGGGGTAGCCTAAAAAAATGCGCTCACTTTCAACGGTATACTTGAAAAAGACTGTTTAGTTAAAGATGAATAATATTTTTATCCCTATAGAATTTTTTTATTCGTTTGCTTCCAGGTGAGCTTCGTACAATTGACTGTCGCGGGCTGAAGTGAAACGAACTACGCATAAGATGAAGCCGATTGGATAAATACGTTTTTTTTAGAGGCAAAAGTGTCTTTTTTCCCATAGAATTTGATATCAGTTTAACTGCTCGTAAACCAAGTGCAGCAACTTTTTTCACACTTCCGCGATTTGAAAACAATGCCGCATCAACATTTTTGCGTTTTGCTACCAATTATTTACCCTATCTAAGCCTTCAGAATCACTTAAGTTCAGACATATCATCAAAGACTTGTTTCCATAAGGAATCTAACCGGAGTAGGTCACCTTGAAGTTGTCTAAGCTTTCTCTAGCCGACATATGAAACCGCAAGGCGACCATAAAAGCAGCTATTAACCTTAATAATAATATCTCACTTCCTTAATTTCTTATTCTTCCTTTACTCCTTATTTTCCTTTCGATTATTAACATTATATAAGAATGTTTAGGCTGAGATCTGAACCAGCATTGCAGGATGTTTGTTAGTTATGATTATCCAAACAACCCACTAAAAAAATGCGCGTCACCCACACAGATGATGTCACCCCTCAAAGCACCACGACGGTTATCAGCATCCGTCTGCGCCGACATATCATCTAATTTACGCTTGTATATGCGTGTGCGCGAATTAATGACGTGGCCAGCAGGACACATCTTCATAAATATGGCCACTCAGGCCAACTTCAGAGTCGAATTGTTTTACAGGAGAATTGTGTTGCGTGAAAATTGTGTGTAAACTATATTGTAAAAAAAAACTATCAGATTTTATGTTTATCAATATTATAACCTAATCACCAGCTATTCTATAATTAACTTTCTACATCTAAAAATGCGTTTAATTGGATCCGTTCGATCCTATCGAGCCGCGGGTCCGATTTGATCGCACGGATCAAATCTGTTTATATTAGAACAGACTGATAATAAATCACTGTAAAAAAGTAATGGGTAAGATCGATCAAGAGGATAAATGTTGGTGTACACTATAGTTTACTATAGATCGGGCATAACATTAACAGATAAAATTAACCTGATTGACGATAAAGGCACGTAGCGAAGCCTGCAGGTTCGACCAGTAATAAATTTGATTGTTTTCTTTTTTAAAGTGCACTTTTCTTTGTACTTGCAGGAGGTTTCATTGTAATCGATTATTTTACCTACTCGATTTTCAACGCTTGTTAGCAGCATATAAACGGATCCTTTCCACTTGGGAACTCGCCGCAGGGCGGTTTTAGGAACGTCAAGACAGATCGCAAGATCAATCCCAGATATCTCAAGTGTCGGAGCTTCATTAGTTGATGGATCTGAGACCACCTGCAAGACAAAAATTAAGCAGCTTCTATATATAGCAATTCCCTTTCTCTAGAGAGAGAAAGATATTATACTCCAATAATTACATGGTAACACGGGCAATACGTAACGCTTCATGTCGAAAAATATTGCTTACGCATTCTTTAATGATTTTACCAGATAAAACTTTCTTCATATAAATTTCGCTCATATAAGATTTTGAAGGTACGGTCAGTACTCTAAGTGGTAATAGGAGGTGCGAAGCGTCCACTGCAAAGTTTGGAAATATCCGTACTCGATACACTAGCATAAATCGAATGGGTATTTACACTTACAACAATACAGTTGTACTGTGAGTCGAGAAAGTTCTTGTGAATCGTTTTTGAATATTTTCGAACGTCGTAAACAAATGACGAAGCGATGCGGGGCATTGCTAGGAGAATTTTGTTAACTTCCTCGCACAGCGCGGCCGAAGGAACGGCGATCAGGATACGACTTACTGAAATTGTTTAAGAATTTAATTTGTTCAATATAAAACTGTCGCGCTACATCCGAATCAGAGATGTCAAACGTCTATTGTGGGCACAAACACTTCATATTTCGCATATTTAAGGAATATTTAAGGATATACTTAATTTACACTACCGCAAGTTTACTTAAAACCCAGTTGAGAGTATGTCTAAGACACAAAGAAATTGATCTATTATCTTAAACCTAGTAGTTCAAAAACTTATGAACTCATTTATACCTGTAGGCGATAACTAGGTGCCTAATTTTAGTGAATTTGGGAGTTTTTGCCAACTCCACCTGATTATAGGGCAGCAAAATACACGCAGGGTATTTTAAAAGAGTATGTATAGTATACTGAAATTGGTTTACATACTTGAAATAAAAGAAAATAAACTCGATTTATAAGATTAGAATTTATAAAAATTATAATTTGCGATATAACTGATCGATTTCACCAAGGATATTCTAAATATTATAAATATTAATATCTAAATATTAATATAAAAGAGCAAAGATATCCTAGATTAATTTTCAATTAGTAATAAACATAACCAGAACTAACGTTTGACCTTCTTGTTCATATACTAACGTGTTACGCTATGACGAAGATGCTTTTCAAGAATGTCAGCCAACTTATTGAGTTTTCCTCGCATCACCGAATCATCGAAACCAGCAGTAGGTCCATTACTCTGAGCCGCGCCATTTTCGCTGTTTAGATCAAGATGAAGCTGCATCAAAGCCTCATTGCTTATCATCTCAAGGCGAAGAGCCTCGTTCGTGTCATTGTGACATCCGTCAATTAGCTCTGCAACAATTTGTTTATTCCTACTAAATATAATATAAATCAATGATGCATATTGCATTTAGTGGATCGATAAATGTGCTTGTGAACATAGGCTTTTGAACGAATAAAGTACTAAAGCGATACTAAAACGATTGTTCATCTACGTTGTACCTGATAGAAACTTTGCCGCTGCTTTAACTCCCTGTAGTTCCAGTATTTCCAGGGCAGTATAAAGCTTCTCCAGGACAGCAAGTTGTACTCGGCATTTTCGGCGCTGTAATATTGTACATAACCATTCTGGAATTGTTTAATATACGTGCGATCTAGAAGGTGTGGTGCAGAAGACGGCAATAAACTAGGAAACTGGAGTGAGTAATACCAACAAATAAAACAAGTGGCAGAAGTTCATCTTGTATGTTTTGTAATATTTACACAAACAACTGAATTGAAAACGAACACTTCATACCAGTTCATCGTCGATATCTGGCGCGACATCTTCTTCGAAAGATTCAATTAAGCGCCGAAGGTTACGAGAGTTCAATGCAGTGGGATTGCAGCGGGGTACGGCTCCGCACGAGGAGAGTTTAGTAATATAAGGCGAAATTACCTGTTAGTAATCGCATATGAATAAGACGAAAAATTAAGATTTATTCTCTTTAATTGTGATTTCCACTCGTAAACCCATTGGTAAAGAAGGTTAGTGTGCTACGGGTAGTATACTAATGACTTCAGGAATGACTCAAGACGAAAAATGGAAATTGAAGCTTTTTGTTTGGAAAGACATTGAATACCGACTTTTTTATTTAGATCTTTTTATCAAGAGAGGATATCCATAGAGAAAACAAGAAGCTTGTACGAAACAGCCCTGAAAGCTCAAGATAGTTTTGTTTCTAAAAATTAAAAAAAAAAATATCCAAGCATCTAGATTTTGTTTTTAGTTCTGTATCATAACGCTGCAGGATACAATACAAATAGGCGGTGTCGATCAAGGTCTTTGCAGTAATATTTTCTCTGCTCATCTCCACGAATATTGGAATACTCCTAACAAAGGCATTATGATAATACATAAAATTTACATGTGGACGATTTTGTTACCCGCACATCTTCTGAAGTATTTGAAAGGGTCAGTTTCTTGTCGTTTGCTCGTAAATCAATGTAGAGATTGGGGCTATTATTTATTGTTATTAAATTATTAGGAGTCTTTTTCAATAAAAATTTACGACACGACGTACATGCTCCATCAAATCTACCGCTCAACCATTACCAAACAAGTGGCTAAATTAGATGACTGTGCATACCTGGTAAAACGCATTTTTCTTTTCCAAATGTACCGTACCACTGCAGACCACTCGCAGAATATTTGAAGTTGCCATTAAATTCTCCTACCTGTAGCCAACACGCTATTACTAGATTTGTTTTCATCTGCTAACTGAACAAAGAACATAATAACTCCTTTCGTCTTTTTACATTCCGTGCACTAGTAAACATCTTCCTTTCAGGCTAGGTTATTATTTAAGACGCAAGTATCCTCATAAAATGAAAACATTCGATAGCTTTGCCGCCACAAAGTGAATGCATTTGATAGATAGCAAGAGCAACTATGACTGGTCAGGCGCTCTGCTAGCACAAGTGAGATATCAAAATCTTTTCATTTTATTATTCACTAGGTCTAACTAGCACCTTACGCGGACTTAGGACTTACAATAAGACGCATATTGAGATTGAATGCATAAGATCGAAAAAAAACTATTTCTGTATCAGCAATGTTGTGCCATGGGTCATAAGCATTCGATTCTGTGTGCATACCTTAAAATGTCTTATATTGTTATATTATGACAATGACTACCATTGATGCTTTTCAAGTGTCATCTTTGCTGTAGAAGAAGATTAATTATACGGGATAAAGTACTGTACATGCGAGAATTACGCTGCCGAGCAAACACTTCCTGGCGATTCATTTGAATTGTAGAGCAAAAGACCGTGTTTATGGTCATCGCAAGCATATATCACAAATATACCTTAGTCAGATATGAATGGTATAAGCAGAGAACTTTACTGATTAATAGAAGATACAGGGTTTTCCACAAATCGAAAATAGTATATCATTTATGTACATCAGTTTAATGCAAACTGTGTAAACAATCAATGAAGAAACAGATAGTAGTTTACGGCCTCCGGCCGTTTGGATTGTATCATTGGAGAGAGACGAGAGCGCGAGACACAATTGTTAGGTGCACATATCATAGAATTAACAAAGTATGTATAGTACAAATATTTTCTTATCATTTAAAAAACAAATGAACCTTCTGTATCAACGATGGTGGTCTAGTTAGTTAAAATAAGTTAAGCCCACTTAGCACTACAGCAACCTTAGCCATATAATGATAGCTTGATTTTTGCCTTCTCAGTTCTACTAGGAATTATTTTCAAAATATTAATTTTGTGTATAGCCTTTATTGTATAAATGATAAGCGTAGATTTGCATAGCTGTTTAAGAGTTCTCGATAAGTAAGGAGAATGTACAAGTAATGTACTAAATATTTAAATAGATTTTTTGGCCCTAAATAACTAAAAAAATGTTCCTCCTTTTTGGCGCACTTTTTCAAATTCTTTAGTGTGTCAATTGTTTTCGAACTCATGTTGTTTGTTTATAGACATGCGCACGTATGTTCGAATTATCGGCAGAGATCCGGAGCTTTTTTCAGTGGTGGATTTTGTCAGTTGGTTCTGTCACCTTCGTCTGTGATATGATACTTGTGGTTTAAGTAATAACTTACGAAGCAGTTTATTGAAATTATTTTTTTGAAGGTTCGACCGGTATGTACCTAGATTTTGTTCTTGAAACGTTTTTACAAATAATTCGAGTAGCTGAGTCTTTATTCAATAAACACTCTTGTTAAGGCGACAAAATAGATATAGTGAGATTAGATTTTTATTCAAAAACAATAAATAATAAGCGGTATTAATGGCACTCAGTGCAAACTTTGGTTCACTGTCAACACTTTTTGTATGATTAGCACTTAAGCTTTAGCCTGTAAGGTCTTACAGCACATTACGTCAATGCTGTTCCCGCTGATTTAGTTCCGGAAGATTGTACTGTCAATTTTACTAGGAAACATAGTGCTAAATACATGACCGCTAGGCCATCATACTTCCGCACATATCCTAATTTTTGTCGTAAACTAGCCAGTAGGAATCTTTTTTGAAAAAGCTGTATTGGAAGCCTTCATTAAACCCTTTTCTAACTGGCTAACTGCTGTCGGTCTCATTTCATTAGTTACTTTTCATTTTTGATGAAAAATCCTTGTAACCAAATAAGTAATCTCTGTAGGTGAATAATGTGTGTAAATTACACATTATTGAAAAATGGCTTTAACTCGTAGTTATCTAAAGACTGTTGCTGTTAGCTGTGAGACACCTTAGAGAGAATGAGACAGCTTTGTAAGTTTTTTCTGTGACGCCCGTCTTTTATTTATTTGAATATACCAATAAGCTTTCCATCTGATTGTGCTTTCACGCCGTAGTGTCTACTTCCACCATTCAAAAGATTATCTGACAATTATAACTGTTTTTTTTTTGAAAATATGTACTAAACTGGTTACTTTATGGTTCTTTATGAAAAGGCAAATATGACGGACTTATTTGCCGGATGCAGTAGCAGTGAAGAAGATGTTGGTAATGTTTTGCGGACAGACAACGCTTATGCTCGACATTACGATGATTGGAGACGTAAAGAAGAACTAATGAAAGCCAAAGCTCGGTATGGCAGTGATCTTGAAGCATCATTTGGCAGCCAATCCAGCGATACTGAAGAGGAAGACGAAGAAGCAAGGTTTGTCTGAAAGCAAGTGCCTTACAGCAACTCGTAGTTGTAGTAGTGAAAGTCTGATAATGTCACTTGCTTTTATTATTAGTATTATGTAAAAGTTATAACTTATTTGTATTCTGACTTATGATATATATTCAAGACCAGGTAGTAATGCATTTAAGGTGCTCGTCGAAATACCGCGAACGGTTAGGAATCTAAGAACGCCCTTGTTGTTCTTTTTATTTGTTTATTTTGGTCTTTTGTACCTTTGATTTCGGCATCGTTGCGGAATATTTATTTTAGACAGTGGACATCGGAACATGAAAAGAAGTTTCTTGCGACACTTAGTGCTTTAAAAGGGCGCGATCCAAGGATCTACAAAAAAAATGAGATAATTTTCGGCGATGTGCAGTCAGAGAGTAATCAAGTCAGTCAAGCAGGGGAGTTGACGGGCGAGGCTGGGTGTGAGGATAACAAATCGAAGGCTGCTTCATTTAAAGAAAAAAAAATGACACTTAAGGACTACGAGAGGAAAATCATATCCGAGGAAGGTTTGTATTGCATTGTTATCGCTGATTATAGAATGTTGTTGTATTTGATGTCTGATAATCAAATCGTGCTGAAGTTGTTTGTTTACTCACAAATTTCTTTTGAGTTCCATATAATGGTCCCATGTTTAATGGTTCTAAGTAATTATACTGTGAAATCTTTGTATTATGTTTGTATTACAGGAGGTATTTATGTTGATGATGAAGAAATCCAAGGTCCTCGAGCACGATTGATCGACGAAACCCACCAAGACAAACTCACATATAATGACGAACAGCGGGCTTTAAGGGATAGCCTTAAAGCGGCTGCGTGGGAAACGGATGATGATGAATCCGGAGAGAACAATGATCTTGCTGGTGGGCTTGTTTCCCGAAAAAAACGAAAGCTGGATCAAGAAATCAAAGAGGAGGAGGAAGAATATGTGAAATGGCTGAAAGGTCTGCGGCGGAGTTTGAAAAAATAACGAATTACAACATATATCTCCACCCTTCACCCATGTATAATAAATTTAAGATAGTATTGACATTTGTTCTAACTTGCATAAGGCATGCATAAATAATACAGTAGACATTAAAGTGTAGTCTTTTCAATTAAAGGCGTACATAGAACACTAATTGAATATTTTAGCAATATATCTGGTCTGATCTTTGATAAGCGAAATTGACTCTATTAAGGAAGACATATGATGAGTTAACAAATAAGTGACACTTATTTTGATGTTCGTTTTCTTAATATTGCAACGACAGGGAGCAGCTCGTATAGGTAAGAATAAAATAAAAATGCGTATTGACTCCTGATATTTTCCTAATTATATGTGATTGAGATGATAACACGTGAGAACTGAATTATAATATAAAGGTGAAACCGATCGATTGTCAAATAAAAAAGAGGCTAAAGAACTGGCCGAGCTAAAGCGGTTGTGGACTGAAGCTGGTGAAGAAAAACTAGACGAAGCAGAGAAGTTCCTACGCGACTATGTGCTTAACAAAAGGTAAAGTTGTCTGGTATTTCGCATTTATTCAAATCCAAATGACACGTCTTTTAATTGTTAAAAATCCAGTATCAAGGTAGCATGCACGAATACTAACACACCAAATTTTTGACAATTGACTTAGTTATACATATTAATATATTTTTTAGGTATCTCACTTCGAAGGACGATGATTTCAAGTTTGAAGTCGATTTCAGTGAAGATGAAAAAGATATCGAAGAGATGAACGAATTTGAACACAAGTACAATTTCCGTTTTGAGGATCCTGATCCCGACTTTATCAAACGGTACGAATGTACAATTTAGTTTTAGACTTTTGATTAGTAGATATTGGGGAGGGTCTAAGATGAATGATTCTTTTAGTGTTTTTGACTCGACAAAAGTGAGTTCCTTTATGTATTTTAAGAATAATAAAAATGTATTAATTAGAACTTTTTAATGTTATAATTTTATAAAAGTAATTTTAATATTTAATTAGAATTTTTTGAGAAAAATCCTAGTAGGTTTTTGCACCTTGGACTCGAATGGGTAAAACCTATATTAGCACTAGAAGAGCAGCTTATCTACAATTAGGTCGATGGGGCTAAGCGGGATCTTTTTAGAGTTTTCATTTTTTGAGATAAGGGCACAAAAGTGTAAGACGTTGCGCTAACTTAAGAAGTGGTTCTAAGAAACAAAAAAAAGGAATAAAGGTATAAAACAAACATCTCCTACGAAAGCATTCATAAGTAGAAATTACATTCTGGCTAAACTTGTAATGATTTACGTACTCCCCACTGTGGCAGCAAATATTACAATATTACGGACATAGTTCACTAAAGAATCCAGCAAAATTTGGTAGCCAATTCATATATATACAGCAATGTTCAGAGCAAATCGGCTTCGAAAAAGAACCCCTTGCATGTATTTGTCAAAGATGAAAAAAATCTAATACATAACGTATGAATTCATTTTTAGGTATCCTCGAACAATTGAGGATTCTATGCGTCGAAAAGATACTCGACGTGCAGATAAAAAAGCTGAGAGAAAGGCTCGTAAAGAACAAGAACGGGTGCAGCTGCGAGAGGAAATAAATCGATTAAAAAGTATGAAAAAGAAAGAGATCTTAAGTAAGATTGATAAACTTAAGAATATTGCTGGAAACGCAGATATAGCGTTTAATGATGCTGATATTGATGGTAAGCGATTTGTCTCTATGTAATAACTTATACAGATGAAATGGAGTACACTATACCAGCATAAAATGATAAATTAATTTAAAACTACTTTTTTTTATTACGAGTGAGCAAAGAATTATTTGGAATCATGGATAGGTAGTTTGAATAAGAAATAATTAGCAAATCTGGTTTGTAAAATGCCTTATGTGCGGATATTAGTCTAAGCATGTTGAATACTGCCATAACAACTATTGAATTAACCGAGCCTTCTATTTGCTGCATGAGATAGCATTCTAACTAAGACGTCAATATAAATTAAAGGTGACTTTGATCCCGAGGAGCACGATCGCCGTATGGTAGAGTTGTTCGCCTCTTATGACGAAGAGGCTGGGGAAGATTTCTACCCAGAACTAGAAGAGGATGATCACGATCTGGACGATCTTCGTTATGATGACTGGGATAAGTACGAAGGTGAAAAAATTCTGTTTGAGGATGAAGGCTCTGAGGATAACGAAGACCAGTATAACGACCTTGAGAAAGATCATGCACCTGGGTTCAGTGGACTTTCTCAGTCGATCCAGTCGTCGAAAGTTCCTGAAGTAAGTTTCATGTGCAGCACTCAGCTGGCTGCGACGTAGGAGTTTTACGAAAGCATAAAGAGTCAAATGCCGTGAGTATTCCATCTCATATAACTCATATTTTTACTTTGTCAGTCGGATATCTTGAACGTCAACGACAACACTTAACGTTTTTTTTTTTATTAAAATTGGTAGAAGGCTGAATCCCAGTCCAATCTATCTAGTAGCGGCGAAGCGATTGAAACTGGTCACGGTAATGTCAACTCCAGCGATTTAGATGAAAACAATGTGATTCAAAGAAAGGAGACAGATGGCATTGAACGAACAAGTGAAGGTGTGTAATGAGTTACAAGCATCTTCGTCAAAATTAGGTATCTACGAGATAATTGTCTTCAAGACAAAAAAATATTCAGTATGTTCGTCATAAAAGCAAAAATTTAGATTAATAGTAAGTAGAATACAATTTGAACGGCAATCCTGAGCGGTACACTGGTAGTTTATAAAATCTCTGGTAAATAATAAGGCTCGACCTTTGAATTCGAAAATAATTAGTTAAAGAATTGGTAATACAAACTTCGAAAATTTGATGTTCCAGGGAAGCTTTTGATTCGAGGTAAAAAGTCGGCCAAGCTGACACTTCGAGATATTTTGCCGCAAAACAAAGAAAAGAAACGGAGGAAATCCAAATTTGCAGAGGTGCGCTAAATATGTGTATTTTTGCTATGCTTTGTAGGATTCGAGGTTTATAAATCGTTTATTGTGCCGCTTTTTTTAAATTTAAAAACAGTGTTGTAACCTATTGCAAATTTTAAGGCCTATTAGCTTTGACATTTAATTGATTTTCTGCGAATTCACAATATTATATCTGATAGAAAGTATTTTTCATTCTTTCAGGGTTATTTCGATTCCACTGAAGAAGGAAATTTACTGATCTTATAAAATTTTCTGTTATAAACTATTATTATTATAGGCACTAGCGAGGAATAAGCCAACTTTCGATCCTGAGCGAGACCAAAAATTCGAGAAGTATTTCGATGAATACTACAAGCTCGATTTTGAAGATGTCGTCGGGGGATTACAGACCCGTTTCAAGTACCGCCAAGCAAGTAGACGATCCAGAATACAATTCACTGAAATCAGTAATCAGTCTACAATGAAGATGATCGATAAGTTACTTAGGCTAAGTAACCGCAAAGCGTGTATTGCCTAAAATGTTAATTTCAAGTTATTTACGTAAATATAAGGTATTCAACGTTCTTAAAAAGCCATCTGCGTACTCTTCGTTGTATTTCAGGTCATTCCTAACGATTTTGGTCTTTCAACAGAAGAAATCCTCAATGCGCATGATAAAGAGTTAAACAAGTGGTGTACTTTGAAGAAAATGGTTCAGTATCGATCTGAAGAGGAAGAAAACAAAGATCTTCATGTCTACAATAAAAGAAAAGACCACATGCACTTGAAGCAGAAGATACTCGCCTCGGTATGAATTTTCATTCGTCTAAGACATGGTTACGTTGTACAGATATAGGAACAGAATATGAGTGCTTTCGATAAGTTGACCGGAGAGATGTTTTACTGTATAATTTGACCAATATTTTACTGCCTGTCCATTTGGGCTTAGGTTATCATAAGTCGCGATACATTAAATGCATTAGCCCTTAATGTACGCAGAAAGCAAATATAAATTATGTTCAAACCGTGAAAAATATTCTGCTCAACTTCTCTTTTTCTCTCGTAATTTTAGGTATACCCTACGGATATAGAGAGTCCTGATGCTGAAATCGTACACGAAGCTGCAGAAGCCAAAACAACGTTGGAGCCAAAACCGAAGTCCAAAAGCCGAAAAAATAAAAAGAAAAAGCAACGTACCACACAGCAGGTTGAAACTGATCACGAGGACAATGTCCAAGAAGGTGATCACAACGAAGACTTTGATGATAAAAATTATGGTAAAAGTAGTATTGATAAAGATGACATCCAAAAGGCTTTATCCAAAAAACGGAAGAGAAGTCCGATGGATAGAGAGGCGGGAACGGCTGAGCAGAAGAAACCGAAGGTTGCCAAAGGGGGAGATGCTCGTGTCACTGATGAAGTGAAGATAGCAGAAATGTCGTCTGTGGAGCATCGTATTAGTGAACCAGTTAGGTCCGACACAGATGAACAGGAACAAGAGAAAGGCAACGCTAAAAAAACTAATAAAAAAATTGATTACAACAAAAAAGATCAACGGCGAACAGAACTCGAAACTAGTGGAAAATTTGTAAAAAAGTCCCATGAAAAAGGTAAACGCTTTGGTAATATACAAAAGAAGTCCTTAGATAAGAAGACACAAAACATGCAAATCCTTAAAAAGAGCCTTGATAGAAAGGCGAAAAAGGCTAAAAAAGGTTTCAAGGTCGTGTCGTCTGAGACGTCTCAGTTTGATACTATTCCATGGGATCAGCTGACGGCTAAACAGAAGAAAAACCGCCGAAACGCAATGATAAAAAAGCGTAAAAAAGCCGAGACTAACAAACAGAAGATGCAAGATGCAACGAGGCGTAAAAACAAATTTAGACGGTTGGAGGAACTGCAAATGAGCGAAGCAAGAATGAAGGCCTATGGTTTAAACCCAAACAAAGTGAAAGGTAATCTTGTATATTCAAGTGGTTTGTCGGGCAAGAGTAAGTTAAAAGTCGACAAAGCCAAAAATCAGGAATACAAAGAAAGTAGTAGAGGAGCAACGGATGTGTAGGTTCAAAGCAAAGTATTTTACAGTCTCGAATGGAAGTTGTTATATAGCAATTATGTAAATATAAAAGTTCGAATAAATATATAAGTGATTTGTGAAGACTATGGCTTAGATGTTATTAGTATTTCTTTTAAATGATCGTTACGGTACATTTGGATAGCGGCCACCACTTTTTAAACCTTTTTTTGCTCAAACTGAGTCTGAATTTAATAACCGTATTCGAACGTATGGATTTACGCACAGAATAAATGAAGGTACATTTTCGCCAAGTAGAACTGTTAAAATACATTAAATCGTTATTTACGTAAGAAACATTAAAGCTCGAGAATGAAAGTATTTAGATCAGCTATTGGTCAACAATTGTTAAATAGGAAATAATTTACAATGTGAACTAGCATCATTTTTACAACAACAAACTTCCGAGCATACCTATTTAAAGAAGAAGCCTTTAAAGAACCGCCTATTATAATGAAAGAATCAGCGAGCTCAGAATTTGCATTAACGGTGTAGAGCTGGTAGCAAATGAGGTGCATTTCTATAGTACTATTTTTTACCAACCTTACTATGCTGAAGTGCCTATTCTAATGTTTATGTAAAGAACGTATGGAGATAATTGTCGGTATAAGGATAGATTATTATGCCTCTCTTTCTTCAACTGTCGCCCCTACCTATTAATTTATCTATGTTATACAGCTTGGATAGAAACCTTTCGCCGCCTGCTTGACAGAGACTCGCTTTCCTTTGACGTGCGCCTTTTTATCTATTCAAGGGGTAAGTTGGCTTGACCGTGGTGTTTGCCGCCAAAGACTAAGCACGTGTTCTGCATTCTTATTAATAATTGAGCTGCCATTTTAACTTCAAGCATTGTCAGGGCGGTACACACAGGGTGATGAAGGTATGATTGCCGGCAGCGTCGACTACCTAATACATTAAATGGCAGTTCCAATACGCGACAATTATGCAAAAGCGATCATCACCTATCCACTCGCTGCTTTACCTTGCTCCCACTTCCTCTACTATCGACGCTCCATTCCTAAGGGTCCTGTTCCAGAAGAGTTAACCTAACAGAGCTTCGCTTTATCCTAGGTCTGACCTGTTCTGAATCCCCTCTGAAACCCTTTAATACACATATAGGTCAGACAAGCATTTTTACGGACGGTGTGCTATCTGCGATGTTACTAGAATAGACAGTACAACGTGACGGGAGTGTGGAGGCGCAAGAGAGGGCTAATCCGGCGGTTCGGCACAGTTGCAACGATCATGTCATTGAAATTTCCTTAACACTATGAGCGCCGGGTTGTGCACATTGTTGTGTCTTGTCTATTGATAGTCTAGCGAAGCTACTATTTGGCTCTTGCTGTAGATGCGAAATATATTCTACTATGTAGGATACATTTGATACAATACTCTGTTGAAATTTGGACTTTTACTTAGAAGTCTTTTAGAAGTGTCTAAACAACTTTTTGCAATTGCTAAAAAGCATCAGTTTTAACAAGCATGATTAAGTATATTCTACTTGTACCTTAATTACAGCTTCAATTCGAAACTTAGACCACTTACTTCCAAAATTCCCGAAATATCCATTCTTTGCTCCGAGAAGCACTTCCAAGTAGTGATCGTGAGTCAAACGATATTGCTAAATGTGAACTTGTTTGAGTCTAGCTTAAACGCACTTTATGCAAAGAATCCAGCGCAATTAAATTTTAGGCTATTAACAGGCTAACGATTCCAAAAATACAAGCGTTTGAAATGATGGGAAGGTGTAAAAAAATGTAAAATCTCAAAAAGACTATCCCTTCAAGTTTGATAAAGTTATACAGTTATCTTCTCGAAAATATCCGTTAATCTCTGAATCCAAAATCCGGGACTATTAGAAACGGTTTCTTGTATCATTTTGATTAATTTCCGTGCTTTTTAAATGCCAACTTTAGTGAAAATCTTCCGCTTTGTTTTGTTGGAATCTTCCTTGGATTTTTTAAAAGGTACAAGTGAAGAAGCAATAACGCCGGCCGTTGATTTTCGGCAAAAAGGAAGTTGTCCGATTCCTGATGGACAGTTACCAGGTATAATCCTTGGTGCCATTTTTATGAATACTTAAACACAGCAATAAAATTGTCTTCGTATATCGGAACTAATAGGTAGGACGAAAGGTCATGGAGTTGACAATGAATATAAGGAACAGGAGGAAACCACTGCCTGTGCAACCGTTCTAAAGAAACTCTAACGATAAAATGCTGTCAATTAGACGAAATTACGTTTTTTTTCACACTATGGTAATTCCTACAAAAGACATTCTGACCCGGCAGGTTGTTATATTATTTTCTATACGGAATGCTGAAATATGTATTATATACATATTTCCGTCCATATACGGCATTCCGCCGTATTTGTAGAAAACGATTCGCCAAGAATATACGTATTTTAATATACCAAATTTAATTTATTTACAAAGATAATGTATTTTTGCCAGTCTACATAAGAAATCGGACAATCACGTAAGTGATAAACAACAAACAATTTAAATATTTTGGAGATGGAACTACTTCTATGTAAAGTTGATTGACTAGCTAAAAGAAATTGTAAACGTCGCCGTTCAGTTTAAAAAAGTTTCAAGCATACCTCAATTGCATAACAATATTACAAAATTATATGGATTTTAAATTTGCAGACTTTTGATTGATAGCGGTAAATCACAAGAAAGTTCATATGTCCTTATAAATGTAAATAAAGGAATGGTGAAGTTCAAGTACTATGTTGATGTCATCCTCGTAGGAGAACCCGAAGTTTTCAGTGTAACTAGGAAAGAAAAGGCTTCGAGACCCAAAGACTGATACCCAATATATTTATGATACAAAAGCAACAAATGATTACGAAATTCAGGATATATTGCTAAAAACTCAAAAGAATCGCCAGTTCATGCATCAAAAAACTTCTTAAATTAGCTATGAACACCATCAGACTTCAGTAGTCGCCCATTATGCTCAAGCCAGACAAATAGCATATGTATTAGCAGGCAAAGCGCTTCAATATTGAGCAGGTCATGGTGCCATTCTATTCACTTTACGGAGAACAGACTTATAACGTGGTCCATTGAGAATGCGCGGCTTTTAAGGTTGGAAACCTGCGCATGAATACACAGTGCAGTTAATATATTAGTCCGGAACTACTTAACAGGTCAAACATTTTAAATCACTTTTGAACTACACATAGTTAGCAGACGAAACTTAATAGTTATTTACTTCTACTTCTATTTCTACTGGCTGTTCACGAGTATGAGCGGATTAAGTGTTATCGGAGAACAGTGGACTGAAAAACAAAAACATCCTTTAATGCTGAAAATCAACGTATAGTGATTAAGTTTCTATTCATTGAAGGTGAGAGCAATAAATGGTATCCATCAAAGATCGGTGAAAACGATGGATAAGGAGGGCCTCAGCGAAACAACCGTGTGTTATCGGGACAATCGGTTTCGAACTGAAATTGAGATTCGCAAAGGGTGTAATTACATTTCCGGAAGAATTAGTTGCTGTTATCACCAGATCTTTAGAACAGAGCATAGATAACGCGTTTTTTGTAAAGTCAATATGAAACCCTTTAAAGCATAGTTTATGAAAAGTTGACAAAGACACTAAGGATGAAAAAAAGAAGCAAAAAGGCTCTGTACAAACTGAGTTTGATTCAGATGCAAGTATACAATTTGTGCAACTAAAATCGACAAAAACTCTACGCCACAGGCGGAATATGGTTTAGCACCGCCTACTAGAAGGAGAGTAGGGTAAAAGATGGCGTCGAAAAGGAAAGAAAATGAAATGCTGCTACATATCTCGAATTCGTACGAAGTTTTGTGGGATATGACGTGGTAAGCGACAGCATGTAATGTGTGCAACATACGATTTCATCGCAAGCCTTCAATTGCAAAATGAATCGAAAAAAAAGCAGAATAGAAGGATATCTTTAGCTTCCATGTTCCTCATATATATGTCTATGTGATTTCTATCGTTTCCTTGCCTTAAAAAAGGCATTACTTGTCTTAATGTATCTTACCGTCGATTCTTCAAGCAAGTCATTAATAATGGAATTAGGTATCGTAACGCAAATCGTAAGTACATAACTCTTAGAAAGCGTTTGATGCTCTGGCCTCAACTTGTAAAGGGGAGTATAATTAACATAAAATGTTAATGTCTTACCTAATATAGAGGATGGGTTAAAAATATATACACGTTTTGCACTATTGTAAAGAATTTATTTTTTAATTTAAAAGATTTAACTCATTGGGAAAGAAGGGGTACACTCCAATTAAAGAAAGACTTACATTTTTTGACCAAACTGGATGTTCCATACGCTAATTAAGTTATCAAAATAGTGGACTTTATTATTGATGTATATGCTTGTGACAAGTGCTTCCGTACATTGAAACAAAGTGCCCGATGGAATTTTTCCTTGCAAGTGTTTCAGGTTTCCGCTATCTTTTACCCTGCATTATGAAAAAAAATCGAGCGGCTTAAAGTCTGGAAAGCATGCAGAAAACCCACGTCTTCTCTGTCGCTAAACAATGGTGTTATCCTTCAATTTCCAGTACCAGTTAATAACGTGGTTTTGCTTTCCAAAACTCAGTTGTTTTACCATATGTATGGGATTGTCGTGCGGGATTTCGCTCTTAGACGATATTTCGACAATTCTACCGTCGACTCTTAATAAAAAACGACGTTACTCTTCTCACAATTTAAGCTGTCATTTTAGATATTCAGTTTAGTCCGCATTTTGAATGTTCAGTTTGACTATAAAATGTACTTGTTTTTCAAATTATACTGTAGCACTTCTATTCGTATAAGTCTACCATCATGAATTACAAAATATATTTTCTGTGACAGTGAAAAATGTATACACCTTTTTTGGAGCACCTTATATATCTTTTTTGCCCCGGATACCAAATTTGAAATAAACTAGGAGAAATTGGACTCAAAAGGAAAGAGCAGTATTTCTTGAATTAACACTCACACGACTAACCATAGTGTATTTGGAATCAGCTTCGATATTGGAGCAGACAATTGATAGGGTCTATGCTGTACCATCTTGTCTCGTTGGATATTAACATGATATGTGAATTACTAGGAGCACAAAGGAAAAAAGTTGAAGCGCATCAAATATGTTTTTAGCTCTTACAATTACAAACCGAAGAACACTTTACATTTTGTCTTCTTATATAATTTGGAGAGCGCATTTTAAAGCCTCCAATCATAACCACAGCTCATATTTGCGAATAAAGATAATTTTTCGTAGTAGTGCAATTCCATTCTCAGTTGTGTCAAAATTAGTGAACATCTGAATGCTGACATCCTGAATATATGTTGAATGATAGATAAAAAAAAAAAAATAAATTCTTGTATCAAATTGAGAATTAACGCTGGTTTTTACGGTTGGTACTGCCGCTACGTATTGTTTCGGACGAACCACCCCCAGTCTAATTACGGTTTTGAATTTAGATAATTTGATTTGTTTTTAATTTTTGTAGGCAGACACGTTGCCACTATGTCGTCATGAGGGCGTACCAAATAATAGTGCTATTAAGACTGACAATAGACCCTATGGAGGCCTTATAAGGCGTCTGCTCTCTTATCTTATAAACGTCTCGACAACACTGAACGTAGTTTATTGTTCCATTAAAAATTCCAAATTCCAAATTAAACCGTTAAATTATCTAAGCAAAAAAAGAAAAGGATTACTCGCAGTAGACAGTGGGCGTTGGCAGTAAAAGATATAATCAGAACATGCTACATGTCTGATAGCATAGCATCATAACGTTGAATATACCTCATCTACTTGTCTCGATTTTTGTATAACCAAAGAAGATCTCTGCCTGCTGTAGCCTAAAGCCTTACGTTGCCAATCAGTAAGCTGCTTATACTTAAACAATTTAATTTTCAAAAAATGACATCTGTAAACACCAAGAGCTACTTCTATTATGCAGCCATGGATAGTTGTCTTGAACAAAATTAGCAAATTCCTATTAGATATCGGAAAACGTACCCCAGTATTACGATATCTCTAGGATACTGAAAGGTTTAATTAATTGATCAAGCAGTGTGAGCGTTCGCTACTGTGGATTTGATATAATCGGCGTATCTATGTTGGACAAATTGAAACCCATTCATAAGGTACCCTCTTTAGGACAAAAAAGATAATGCGATAAATCTAGTTATTGATAGAAATCTATCTTTTTGTTGATAGAACTGATGCTTGTTTGAAGATATGAACTATGTTGGATAAGTAGAGCTGCTCCATTTATTTATTGTTCTTTGGTAAGTCGAACTAAGTTCACCGTATTTTTCATATTATATAGACATATTAATAGCTAGTGGGAAAACTACAATATACTCTTTGCCCTAACCGGAATTAAATCTTCTGATTTAAATATTAGCGTTGGATGCTTATCCTAAGCTTGGTTTTGGTAATTTACGTAGCTGTTATGTTATAAGTAAGGAGATCAAAATTCGTGAGGGCCCTTTGTTGATATTTAAAAATGCTAAATACTCTTACCAAACTTAGAGACATATGAAGTGATTTAGATTCGAAATTGACCTCAGAAACATTTAGTTTCGCATTAAAAGCTACCTGAGATAATGCTGTGCCGAATGCAAAACCCGAATCATTCAGATAGTCAAAATACCTGTAAATAGTAAGGAAATTTTATAGACGAAAGGAGCCAAAGTATCTAAACTATAAAAATTGTTTGTTGTATCATTCGAGTTAGTTTCAAACCAAAACTCACACATACGAGTCTCACAGTGTAAACGAATACTTTAGTAGTGAAGTCTGGTCTGCACAGTGCAGTACCTTCAAAAACTCCTTAGAAACATAAAGCACAAAGTATGGAGCTCAGTGCGGCTGATTGGAAACCCCGAGAGAGAAACGGACCGGAAAGTCACCAACGACTTCGTAAATTCTGCAAGCTTCGATTTGAAATACCGCTAGTGTTGATTCTGAACCGAGGCTAAAGGACAGGAAGTTCAGGGTTTAATGAGTTAGAGTCCCAGAATTTCAGGCGAACGCAGTAATAGTGAGCTTTGATCTGCATAATATGCATTATTTCTAACCTACTTAAAAGGTGTAAAGCACTAAATAATCGACGTGCAGGGCATCTTGAGAGATATATATTTCACGTATAATTAAAGCTTCTTAGCTGTCAGCGTATTAAGAGTTATCAAAGATTTTCCATATATTGTTCCATCCAAGCGATTTTTTTGTAAACGGTGGGTTGAAAAATCGTAAAACTCACTAAAGCCTTTTTGACTGTCGTGATGCTGTCAGGTATTGACCTATAAGGTAATCTTACCCATATGAATCGATTACAGCGCGTGTTCTATTTTTGCAGGCTATAGACAAACTTGCAACTAGATAAATCTGGGTATTTGGGGTGATCTGTGAGGTGGAAAGGTTTTTCTTTTAATTTTCCTTAAGCAGCTTGAGATATTATAACTAAAAAAACTAAAAAACGAGTAAACGGAAAAGTAGCAGAAAAACCCATACGTGTAGAGTAAAGTAAACAGGTACACCATTAGTTTAGTCCCCGATTTAACTCACAGAACACTCTGCATCTTAAAGTTCTCCGTTCTAAATCTATGCTGTATTCTAAGCATTCTCGCCTGAAATGTTAAAGGCTAAATGTACGGGCTACCGGAATCATTTTTTGGTGAGTGCTATTAATTGGACACAATCTGTGTAAATAATCACAAACTTGAGTGTCTTTACAGGGAGAGAAGCTAAAGCTGCGTACGATATCGCAAGAAGCAAACAAAATTACAAAAATTTATTCAGACTCTCATACCTTTGCAATATATTACACAGTTTGTAACACGTCTTTGCCTTATTGGAACGTTTTATCACCGGCGCAAAAAAGAAGCAGAAGCAAAACAAGGTTCTTATTAAGGCAAGAATAAATTTTACAAGCTAAGCAGCCTCTCGCTATTTTATGAACGCATGCATAAGGTAGATCAGCTTTTACCAATGGATTTATCACTTTTTTTGAAAGCTTTCGCATAAAATATCTAATTTTTCTTTAGAAATATTACCGTTCTGATCAATACACTGCTGATAGTAACAAGCTCTTGATTTGCAGACTTCAGTTAACATTTGATTTGGTTTGCTCGATTGCGGTTTTCGAACCCTGCAGTGCTCTCCGTTCTCTCGCATGCACCTCAAGTTATGCCTACAAGAAGCGGTGAGTTGGCGTTAGATCTGGAGAACGGGCAGAATATTCTATAAAGCCTTTTCGTCCAACCCATCTGTTTGGAAAATTCTTATCAAACCATACTCTTAGATCACAATGACGTGCAGGTACTTTGGTCTGTTTAAAAAATTCGTCGTCTTTAACAAAATCCTCCGGAATACGTGGTAAAACGGATTATTGGACTAAATTGAAATGACTGGTACCGATCATTGCATTGATAAAAGAAGGTTTAATTGCTCCTTTGCTCAAAACATAACAGCATTGAACTTAACTCCTAAGTTTGCATTATGTTCCTGCGTAGCATGTGGGTCTACAGTTTTTCGGAAAAAACAATAATGCCAATTAATTGTTCCATTGAATTTGAGTGGAGTTTGATTGTAATTGATCAATTTTCCCCGGAAAATTGTACACCCTACTCAGACCTTTTCAAGTACCAGTTGCAAATAATCGCATTATATTCATTGATAACATGTGCCATTATTCGAATGTAACCTTTTCCTTTATAACATCTTGTCTTACAAATGTTTCGTTAGCCTTCCAGCACTCTTCTTCAGATGGTGAAGCCCGTTGATGTTCTTAGTCTTTTGGAATGTTGTCTGTGAACATTCTGAATAGTTCCATCCATTTTAGACTGATCTTTCATTCCGCTTTTCATCCGATTTATTGTAAATCGCGTAGCTCGATCTATCTAAGGCTCCCTACAGTATTTCTTCTCTGCTTCTCCTACCTGTTCATATTTTCAATAGGATTTAAAAATAAACTTTAAAAGGATAAAAATAAACTGGTTTTGTATTATTTATGTCAATGCATTTAAAACACAGCATAGTAAACGATTATCTAACTACAAGAGGTTAGTTTGTTTAAAGTGCTACCCCTCAGAAGGTAACCACATAATGAAATGAAGACTACAACTCTTCAGATTAACATAAAATGTTTCTTAATCTGGCGACGCTGCCCGTTTAAGGTGGTTTCTGGTAGCAGACCATAGAATTTTATGATTACATCTTGACGTCGTTAGTAGCGCGTGAATTTCCTGAACATGCACCGCTTTTGAAACGATCACTTTCTTTTGTGAATACGCCACCATGATCCTATTTTCGAGCATTGACCAGATCTCTTATATATTATTTACACCTCTGTATATTACATAACAGATTCGAGCATTGGTTATTTCCTTTATCGTCCCTATTAACGATCCTTTATCATCCATTCACTAATCCGTATTACCTTTTCGACGGAACGCTCTAAGGATATATCATCAATGATTGGAGAATGGATTCATTCTGCATCAAGATGTCGCTTTCCTGTATCGTACCCGAGAGACAATAAGACAGTAATGCATGTGGAATTTGTCGATAAATATGATTAAATCTAAAGCTAAATTAAGTAACGTACAAGGCCTTTTCCTGCAGATTACACATAAAATAGCATTTACTTCTGTTCTTATTCACATATATAGATATCTAGTCTTTGTATTTTCACCGCGTTTAGCTACAATTTCTCTTAAAACTAGCTTCACACAAATAGAAGCGACTTTGATTCGAGATAGCTGTGGGTGTTGTTAATAGTGTGTCCATAGATGTAACCAGTAATCAGTACCTGTACAGTTCTGTCAAGCGCTAGGCCTTGCAGTCCAGCCTGCTATTACGCTTGACCCAAATTATCACTTGTCCTTTTCCTAACGGGGAACAACACGACACGCCGTAATGAGTATATGAATCGTGACCCCTGTTTGCAGTGAGTAGCGCAGAAGACGAATAAGCCGGACTACAACTATGCCTCGTCAAAAGCTTTGTAGGATCAATAATGGCAGATAGCCAAATAATTTTAGTAAACAGCGCCGATTTTCGCAGCTAATTTGTTCCCCAACGACATTGCATCTTTTCCATTAAAGGCGTTCCTTTTATGACAATTTATTAGACCAAATGTAATCGAAAGTGGAAAAGCATATGTCTCCTTTGTTAATTATTGGCAATTTTCCTGTATTATTCCGATGGTGTACTTTCAATCTGCAGTCTCAATGGCGTCCCAGCACATTGAGATTTTAATATTAAGAATTAGCCCGATTTTATGTTTGGCCGCGGGATGATGGTTTTGTTTGTATCTACTAATTTAAATAAGACACACAGATTAGGCGGCTTCTTTGGAGGGTAAGGAAAAAACCGCATGATCTGTTTGCAAAAAAACTTCACATGAAGCGATTTTTTCTATATGCGAACACGCAAAAGGTCCGCTTGCAATGCATAGTGAGAAGCCACTGACCGACAGGTGTCAATTTTAGGGCATGACGAGAAAAGTTTGCAATGAAACCTCTATTTAAACCGATTATATCTAAACCGAACCTAGATTTTAGGTTTTTGGATTATGTAGGACGCACTATCGCACTTTAAAAGCATTGCATCTACAAAAAAAAAATACATACAACTTTTCGGGTCAGAAGCGCATTAGTGGGATGAACGTACCACCAGCAGCACTCACTGTATTATACCCTTTACTTTATCTTACTGCAGTAAAGAGGTATACAGTTTCCGAAAGGAATCAAAAACTGATCAATAAAAGCATTTCATACACTGTTCTGTAGATTTGTATTTAGAATATGGCAGATAAGCCATCTTCTCTGCAAAGTTCCCTATAACACATATTTAACTAGTTCAGTAGGCTAGAACACTGCCGTTATGATACGCACATGTATATTCGCATGCATATATTTTAACTGAGTTAAATAATGTAGCAAAGTGAAGAAATAATTATAGGATCTTGTACTAAAAGTTGTTGTTGGTCAGTTTTTACGCGAACGCTACTTATGTCAAACTACTCTTGTTGTAAGCCCTTTGGGCATGCTCTTGACAAACAGAAGGCTAACTGGTATCGCATGTTACAAATGATGCGCAATATATTGGTTTCGTGGCATAATGTGATGATGCTTTTGTTGAAAGAGCCGTTCCTTCTTTGCCAAGACAGATCAATGGGCCTACTCACAGCCGCAGGCTTCTATTATTAAAGGCATATGAAAGAGAACGGAGAGTCCTTTTTCTTCTAGATGTGTGCTAGGTTTTACGGACAATTACTTCGAGATTATGGATTGGCTAAGGTGCAATCTCCACTGGGGTTTACACACATCGCCACGCTCTAATTACTAATTGGACCTAATTTTAATATTTTGTCCCTATTATTGATTTTTAATCGTGTAGACGTTGTTGTTTGAAAGCTACAGCTAGGTTGAATGCGAGGTGAGGCTGTATCTTTACAATGGAAATCATCGACTTTTCGAACTTAATTCAGAAGGGCTTGTGTTGAACGATACCCTTAGTTCGTTTCAAATTTTTTACCCCAAACACCTTTATGACTTCACTATCGTTGAACTAGGGGGTACTGACTTTCAACTTTTCAAAGATTGAGCACTGCCAAATTGATTTCTGCGTTATTATAAAAAATTCCAATGTAGATAAGGTGTCTGCACAAGTTTCTAATAAGATTCTACAAGAATGTTCTTTTATCGGATGGGTAAATCCATGCAACGCCATTTCCTATATTATACTATTTGCCATTCTTAGGAAAAGTTTAGCAGGCTCTGCTTTTTACGTCGAAACCTTTACTTCTCTCTTCGTTCCTAGTAAGTGTATGATATATTAATAGAACTAGTTTTTGTTTCTTTCCGTTTAAGGGTTTGAGTCACAACCTGAACATTTTACCTGAAATATTAACGATGACCTTTGTATTCGTTACGTTAAAATTTTTAGAGTAACAATACTTCTCCACTTCCCTTTTTGAAGTTCCATTTGCTTCTAACGGTGGTATAGTTGGATAATGACAGTTGGTCGCTTAATCAAAAATCAAAGGTTGAATAATAAAATTGTACAAGGGTATGTACTTTATCATCACCAGTCGTTATTTAAATGTATTCGTCTCGATGATTTGACTAATTTTGTCCAATGTTTCTTGCCTTTATTATTGAATAAACTGTTAGTGACTGTATTCTGATGTGACTGTAAAATTTTGTTCAAACTACTTGTTCGATGGTAACGCACAGATATAGCTGAACAACTGATACGTTTTTGGTCATCAAAAAAACATTAGATACCTATATAAAAAATATTTCATTTTTGCAATTTTCAGTTAAGCTAATGTCACCAAACTAAGTCAAGCTTAGCTTCACATGAGATCACTTTTTTGTAAGTATACCGTTATCATTACTGTAGTTATATGCACTATTGCTTACGTCGAGCGTATACATATATGTATATAAGATCCATATATGAATAAGTGCATATATTTGAAGTTAGCCCTCAACAGCAGCTGTGTAGGTGCTTAGTATATGTATATAAATATATATGGATTACTTTATATAATGTGACGGCTAAATTCATTTTTCTAGTTAGCTAGATCGTTTCAGGTTCAGATGCAATAAAACTACTAAAACGTACGGTATCTTAAACAGCAGGGTTGTGATGATTCGCATTGAAAAAGTTTGTTTTAAATAATCGCGGACATAGGTCTTAAAGATGCAATCCTATCACAAATATGCAGCCAGAAGAGAATCTTCTAAATAGCCGCATTATTTTATCTGAAAAAACTTTTATTTATTAGAAGTTTTAATGGTAAAACGACGGTTGTGTTCAATGAGAGTTAAAACAACACTTCCAATGTGCATAACATCCTGTCTCGCTTCTGGAATCCGTCCACTACATATAATCTGCATACATCAACGGCTAACATTCGAAGGTCAACATCACTCATCAAGAGAGACTTCCCCATTGCCGGCAATATAGTCTTGCTTAGCGTTATTGCTAGTACAGATGATTCGTATCGTGCTGTACATTTTGATTCCATATTAATATTTTTTATGTATTGGTAAAATAATCATAAGGGTATACACGTTTTAAACGACATGGTCTTAGCCGTGTAAGTCCGTGTCCATGCATGTACATAAATGCACTGCTTGATATTTGTTCTAATACTCGAAATCAGCATCAATTAAGATTTCCTCGAAATCTTGAGATGTTAAAAGATGCTGTTGTCAACACCATTATTACCGTCCGCTTTCCCTAGCTGTCTCTTCTGGAGCTGATTTAAATGTTATGCTATGCTAGTTATTTTCTTTAAGCCTTCATATACACACGTCAACGTTCCTGAGGCCCGAAGTTTTTTTCTAGGAGTCTAAAAAGTTAGAATTAAGGCGAAGGCGCCTTCATCTGAAACCTTTCATCTCACTTCTTCTACGGTGCATTTGGTTGTATCAGGTCCTCACCAGACGCTGTTCCAGGGTCTTTGACGCGTCTCATTCAGCTGCACCAGCTGATGTACTTTATTACCCATTCTTATATTGTGTTAAACAGAGTTATTATTCATCGAACTTTTTGACTTATTAAAATAATACTTTTCAGCAATATAATAGGAAAAATGAGCTAGGTGGTTCCGATATTTAAGGATTATAACCAAGTAACTGAAAGTGTTGAACTCACTTCGAATCACTTCTGAAACAAAGGCATAAAAGCGAAATAGCGAAACAATTTGCGAACCCTCTTTCAATTTTTGCAGACAAATAATTGCGTCTAAAAGTACAAGCGCATGCTCATTCTAACTACTTATACGTATTGCATTTATTAGCATTAATTCACTTCGCGTGCTACAAACGTATAGTAGCATGGTAAATACTGATCCAATAACATAGTATTGAAGAATGTTCACAGGAACTTATTAAAGCCCAAGGCTCTGAAAAATCGTTAGCAGTATTATAATAGAAAGCAGAAAAAGCGTTTAAAATAAAATTTAATTTCATACAAAAAAACTAGAAAGATTTACTGTAGAGTGTTGGATTTTCTAAATTATTTCTGAGTAACCGGCGACTATCGCTTTAAAATATCACCAACTGCTACTATCAAATCTAATGTTTAAATCTGCGAAGTATGTTATCTGCCGAATATATTTAAATCTGCATCTGCAAGGCTTACACCCAAGACCCTTATACATAGTTAACTTTTGTAAATAAAACGTTCTCCGGCGAAACCAAAGCCTCCGTTATCTATTATTATATATTATTATTATCGTTACTTGAGAAAGAGTGTCCAACACTATAAGCTATTATTGTTACCCATTATTATAAATCTATATTATTGTTACACTAAAATTATCGACATTTTAAAACTGTAAGTAAATTATCTAATTTCTATTTATTTTAGCCTATTTAGAGGCAGCCAACAATATATAACTAGCGTTCATGATCAACCATTACACACTTGGAACTCGAATATGTCTAGACGGTTTTACACGAATTGAGCCAGTTTTCTACGAAAATATTCCACTATTTTTACTAACGTAGTAAAGGTAAGATATCCTAGCAGGCAGTAAAGGATTTGTCAACTCTTCATTCGGTGTTCATGCTACCTATTTGAGAAGACATCCTGTGGCACCGTCTCCGACGCGCACTTGCTCACTGATGCTGCTGTTAGTTATAGTCTGCGGCTTACAGCATCTGGTATACGCTGTAGGCCATTACCACCGTACAACATCAACGACGATGGTGTGTGTGTTGTCCTTTTTGTATCCTGGCAACGCGTCACCTCAACTCTCTTTTCTTCCGCTTCTATACGCAATCGTTCCCGCTAGCCTTCAATACTCGGAAGAGGTCTAATCATATGGCTGTCCCCGACGGTGCTTCCCCTACTCCGATTGAACCTTTCTCCTCTGATACCAGTCGTCCAGCAGACATTGGCAACGCTGACAACAGAGAACAGCCGCAATCCACGGTCGCCCTCGAAGCCCCTAACACTGCGCCTGCGCTAGGTCAAAGCATACAGAATTTATCTCGAACGTGCAGGCGGGCCCTCACCGTTCACGAGTAAACCCGGCGTGCAGGCTCTGCCCCTTTAGCCGTGGGCGCGTATGAACATTATACGGAGCACCGTGACTAACCCGGAAGTGAACTCAAGGGTGCTACAAAACACACGAAGTCACATTGTGCCTCATATTTATTACTGTCTTGATGCTACTTCATTCTAGGCATCAAAGCAGTCTATGCCTTTCTATTGGTGGGCACTGTGGTGTATGTGGATGAAAGATTCAGCGGCGACAGAGGAGGCTAACCAACCTGTTTCTGGTGACTGTGCTTTTGACGCGAAGTGTTATCGGTAGAATTCAAAAATTAACTGCTCACGACCAATGAATGCTATTGTAATTGGTGCGACGGTTAAGTGTGGTGGTCGTTAACGTCCCTAGATTTTAGAAGCGGTCATAGTGGGCTGCTCATATGGGTCTCCCTCCAGTTGGCTTGTCTTCGTCTTCATCGACGTCTTCTGCCCAACAGCAAGACGTAGCTTTGCTCCCGACTGCAACTCGGACTTCGTCAAATACAAGCCTAAAGCCAAATCCTGTGGGTGCTCAGGACAGAGGGCAAAGCAATATTAATAACGTATGCGATACGCCAGACCGACCGGAGTGGCCCTCTGCGATTTCTAATACGCTTAAAGGTACGTTATTTCAGAACTGCCACAATAATTACAGCGTGCAATAAGCTTTAGGATGTGTATAGAGTTTTACTGAATTCCCGAAGAGTACCAATGAGAGCAAAGGCTTCAAACTCCGAAAAAAAATCACTTGCTAAATTCTCGGCCGAAATTCCGCCAAATATTTTCGCCTGAAAGCATTTCCGTAGGGAGCGGGAGCTTGCTATATGATAATATCCAATATGTGCAGCTGGAGATACGTCGTTCGCGAAATTAATGGTTACTGATTAAAGACAACGCGCCAATTACAGAACTGGGGAAAATATACAGAGAATTGTGACCCTCACTAGCTAACAGAAATGAGTTGAGAGAAATGAGCTGAGCGATCTCTTCAGCTAGCTCTTAGTTTGTATAACGAGTGCAACTTACGGCAGAACTTCGATAGTTTTTACAATCTATCAAATTTTATAGCAAATAGCATATAATATTAACTCTAATTGAAAATTAGTAAAAACAAGTATTTTTTTTTAAGAAATTGACGGCAAGTCCATTATGTGGACCAGTACTTCACAGCTAGGGTATCTGTTTGGTACCGTAGGACTCTCATCCGACTAAACCCTGGACCACCCCGTGGTCCCAGGCGTTGAGTCTGAACCCAGTTTAATACTACTTCGAGCCCAAAGTTTACAGAAATGACCAAAGTACTATTATTTCATTAGTTGCATTCCGGTCCACCCTCCTGGACAGACGCGTAAGTGCGACATATAACCATACCACGGTGGTTATTCCCCATCTCCGCCGGTTCGGGTTGGCTTCATATTTTACTACCGCAGTTCGTTGGAGTTCTATAGAAACTCTGTTAGAGATACACGTTTATAAATTATGCATGGAAAAGGTACGTGCTTGTCAGGTCGTTAGTAAGGACCATACTCGGGAGATTTTAATCACTTGAGGGCCAAGTAGTACGGATTAGTAGGACAAATTTTCATCGAAGGCATGTAAATTTTCGACATGCATATATTCGACTTATCACCAATAACGATACGTGTAAGACATGGCTATGAAATCCAAATCACTGTCTATCAGTCGTCGAAATGTACGTGTTGACGATATTTACATGATTTTTTGTAAACATATAATGGTACCTATATTTGTCAAATGATGAAAAGACAAAAAAGGTAAAGTAACTTAAATGATTTTTCTTAGATCGGTAGGAGTCATGAACTTTTTAAAAATTCCAAAAGGTATGACTCACAGCGTCAGAGGGTACGATCCAGGATGAGAGTGGACAGATCATCGATGTGGGGCAGGTTTGCTGAGCTCCAGTAGTTTTTCTTCCACCCCATGGTATATTTTCTGAGAGTGATGTGTACGTCGCTGGGCTCTTTTGAGCTGGTTTTCGTACCAACACAACCGATTTCAGGCCATAAACTCAAAAAGTCCACGTTAACATACTCTTCTGCAACAAAGGTTTATCTGTTACAGTTGAAGCCGTTATGTGTGGGGAGAACATTTGAACATCAAGCAGACATTTCGAGCTGTTTTGAGGCTTACCTATAATCTACTCCGTTTCTCTTCCATTTAAGTTAAAAATATTAAAAAGTGGGATTCAAAAAGATAGTTCCCTATGTATAATCGGAGCAGATCAGAATCACTAGAAGCGTTATGTCAACTATAGGTGTAACCGTACCGATTTCCCAGAAGCGTCACCATCTGGAAAACTCGTCATGCTCATTAAATGAATATGATAACTATATATGAATAGAATACAGATGTCTAATATGGAAATATCCTAGAAAAAACTATGCGTTTTTCTATTTTTCGAGCACATGATTTGTACAGAGAAGTGTTATGCATTCTACTAGGAGCGACTGAAGATGTACATTTTCCTTCTATAGTTAAAACTAGGCTGATTATAAGCCGTTTAGGTTTGCTTTAAATAAATCAAGTCACAGGCAAAATAAAATTTGACAGAAATCTCGAAGTAATCATATAAAGCAAGACTCATACACATACACCTCATGATGACAACAACGGATGGACTACCTTAACCCTTCTAAGCAATTTGTAGGTACATACATATATAAAAGTCCTCTAGTTCGCGTGGCGCGCATTATAGGTAACAATCAAAATTCTTAAAATTAGATCTAGTAGAATTCATTTGTGATTGTAGAATTCATGATTTGCTTCCAAGAATGCTCGCATTTTTCCGGTAACTGACTCCATTACGTCTAGCGCTCGCTTTGCTCCATTAAGGTGAGTAATTATAGCTTTCTGTATCATCATCCATGGAGACTGCGATTGTCGAGATTCCCTGCAAAGGTCTTGCTAGTTAAATCATAATAGAGTAGGACAATAGAGTTCCGCCTAAAAGAACTGCATTTGGGGTTGATCCAAGGTTTCGCAAAAACTGAGTCAGAGTGACAACAGTTTAACGATAAACATTTGAAAAAGGAATACAACACTTCACCTTATATGAGTGAAGCGGTTGTTCCTCGGGTTTAGAAGCGGCCCTCTTGCAGCAGGCTGTTCAGCCCAGATCAGTTCAACAAGATGGCCTTTTTTCATTGAAGCGATACCGGTAAGTTAAATGCCTCTTTCTTCTTACATTTTGCCACATCCGGACTACTAGAAACTAGAAATGATTACATTAATTTAGCTGCTAAAATAGTGCTTCCTAAACTTGGGATGCTTTATTGGCTAACCCAACAGATTTTAAACCTGAAAATTTAATAGGCGTTATTTTGACTAAAGAAAGTTAAGCTGTTATAAATAAATTACTCAATGATTTATCAGATACGGATTTTCTAAAGGGAAATTCGCCTCATTTTTTTGTAAACATATTACGTCTAATTGTCTCAGAAAGCACGAGCTTGTAAGCCACGAATTCGGGAAATATTTGATATTTATCTTGAAAACTAGTTCCAACAGCAACAACTATAGCAATCTCAATATCGATGACTAATATCTTCGATATAATGGAACTGTTCGCAAGAAACTTTTCGAACAGTCACTCGGAGAAACTAGACTCGTAAATTAATTATTATACAATTAGATGTTACTGGGAAATGAGGTTTTCATCACACTACTCTTATAGTCTTAGATACTTTCTTAGATACAGTAGCTAAATAAATAAGTATAAGGGCCTGCCAAGTCCACGAACAATCGTCGATCAGTTACGAGAACTTAAATTTCGATACAGCAAACTCGTAATCCCTACAAAAAATTGTAATTCAAGTACGATTATAAGCTATCTATGAAATACATGATCTACGTTTAGTGTCAAAATAAATACTAGCTAAAATCAACGTCCTCTGCTAAACAAGAGATTCGAAATTCAGGCAGCAGGTTCTACTTTCGTTTGGTAGTTAGGTGAAAATGAACGATAGTTCAATGCAGCTTTCGTTGAAAGGCAAATCATGCCTGCGTTGTTCCTTTCCCCAGGCAAGGGAAGGGAACGTTCTATCAACTGCCCTCTCGTGTTTATTACTGGCCGCGCGCGATGGTTGTGCTGACGTTAGCCCGCGCCAATATGGCGGCACTCAATGTTTTGATTCGGCCTCCGAATCAAAAGTTGTTCGCGCATCGTGTTGTGTTGAATTTGAGCATTTTATTTGTAGACAGCAATTTTGTGAAGCATGTTCGAATGAATCGGAAAGGATCAAGGTCGTTCGGCTGGATGGGATGTTCCGTCTAGTAACTCGGATTCGTCCGGGCCCATTGTTATTTTTAAATGATGGAAAAAAACGTTTATGCCCGAACGAGCATAAGGCAAACCTGAGCCATTCATCGAACAGTATATCGACCCGGCACATGCTTTTAACCGATGTGTCAATAACGCGTATCAAGCAAGCGCTGGCTAAAGCGAATGTATCATTTCAGAATGGACATACTTGCCTTCGTGTGCCGTGTCCTCGATGTTCACACAAATCCAATCACGCACAGGGATACCTTAATTCAACGAGTGGTACATTTATCTGTTATGAATGCAGATTCGTTGCGCCATGGGAAGCTTTTCAGCGGTACTTACAAACGGGCTGGAATCTCGAAGGGGAGGAACACAACTCGGCGTTCGTTACGGACACCGAACTTCAAGAAATTCAACGAAGAATCGAAGGTGCGGTAGAAATTAAAAAGGCAGAGACGGGCGAGGTATTCAGAGTTTTAAAACGAATGGGTTTGCAACGAATTCAGGTAGCTACGTTAGCTCGTAACGGATATCACCTGTCGTATGACGACGATCAACCAAAGATTATCTTGCCGGTGCGAGGCTTTCAACGAAACCTAGTAGGTCTTAAATATCTCGGTGACGAAGGCAATGTTGTGGAGACGTTTCCACGGGAAGAGATGGCCGGTTATTTTTATACCGAATCGTCAGCTGCGCCCAATCGAGCTATCCTAGTTGTGCAGCCAGCTGATGCAATTTTTGTTACACAAGAAACCCAACTGACGGCAGTTGCCATTGAGTCCACTTCTCGTCTTCCCATTACAAGTTTACCACTTCTCGAACACTTTGATAACCTTACAATTTGGTTTCGTCATTCGTTAAGTGAATGGGAAAATGCTAAAAATTATGCGAGAAAACTGGGCGAAAGCAGGTTACGCTTCATCAGACAAACATCCGAATATGACCGGCCAATCACTACGAGAAATGTCAGCAACGCTTTAAAACTTGATGCGCCTGTTCTTCATAAATCGCTTGTAACATTTTCTGAGTTACGGCTTCAAGTTTATGACCATCTAAAGCAATGGAAGCTAGCTGCCGGCATCAAGTGGACGCGTTTTCCTGGTTTAAACAAGTACCTTAAAGGCCACCGTCGTGGAGAATTGACAGTGTTTACCGGCCAAACAGGCTCTGGGAAGACGACTTTTCTTTGCGAATACTCACTTGATCTCCTTCAGCAAGGCGTTCGAACTCTTTGGGGTAGTTTTGAAATTTCTAACATTCGTTTGGTAAAAACGTTACTCACTCAGTTCGCATTAATACCTCTAGAAAACAATATGGAGAAATTCGACGAGTTCTCAGATAGCTTCGCTAAATTGCCCTTGTATATGATGAGGTTTCATGGGCAAGAAAATATTAAGAATGTACTTGACACAATGTCTCATTCTGTCTATGTAAACGATATTCAACATGTTGTGTTGGATAATCTACAGTTTATGATGGGGGTTTCTGAAGATCGGTTCCTACGGCAAGACATGATTGTGTCATTAATGAGAAAATTTGCTACCGAGCACAACGTGCATGTCACCCTCGTCGTCCACCCACGCAAGGTAATACAAAAACCAATTAACTATGGTCAGTCAACAAAACAAATTTAATAAACTGATCTAAACAGCATTATTGATGATTAATTTCGAAATCATGTAGAACTTGACATGCAACTTTAGCCTAAGAAAAATCATTTTTATTATTATATATTTATCGTTAGAATATAACTTGAGAATAATATTAGTAAGATTGGCGGTAATAATAAAATTAGCTTTATCTCTTTATAATTAGCTTATTTTATTTTTAATTAGCGGATGTATGAGAGGGATTAAGATGGGTAAGTTTTTGCAAAAATTAAAAGTAATAGAGGTTTTTTATTTAGAGTTTTTCGTAATTTTATTTAAATTTAAATAATTTAGTAGGAATTATTTTAATATTTAATTAAAATTCTTTACGAAAA
Source organism: Varroa destructor (assembly GCF_002443255.2). NCBI lineage: Eukaryota > Metazoa > Arthropoda > Arachnida > Mesostigmata > Varroidae > Varroa > Varroa destructor. Next base: position 8,076,960 of record NW_019211458.1, read on the forward strand.
GTTTTATACTTATAAATATTTGAATTAAGTTCTAGAGTGTGTACGTATGGCCCGTCACTTTCAGTAAAATGAAAAAAAGTCGTAACAAAGTAGAAATACTGGAAAGTGTTTTTAATAAAATGCCTTAAAATAAATAGATCATATTGATAAAATAAAATATATAATTTAATCATTTTTATTACTTTAAAATAAGCTAAGTTTAAGCTACTGAGTTCATGCCCCCCAAAACTGATAAATCCTTTAAAAATTTATATCTTGGGTAAAATTATTAAGAGTCACTTCTTTAGTATTGTCTCCTTTTCTTACTTTTCATCTGAAACTTGATCCTCATTATGAGTAACGTTAGAGTTTTATTTACTTTTTTTATATTAAAATAGTTAGTTGTTAATAAAATAATAAAATATTTTATTATTCAATTATTTGACTTCAATGACTATGTTGAATCTAAATAGAATTTATTGATTATTTTATTTTTAATTGATATTATAATTATATTAGGTAAAATATTTATTTTGAAAAATATAGAAGTCAATAGTATAATACAAATGAAGCATAGAACTATTTATAATAACATAAGTTTATTTACTGTATGTATAAATTTAGGAGGTTACATATAGGCAGCACGTTCTCTATCTTGTGAACACGTTGAATATACACTGTACGCAACATTGCACATCACTGGTCCCCCCACATCCCGTTATAATAAACTACGAAGACAGAATGTGCATATTACTAAAGTTACTAGAATCCCTAAAATATTTAGCATCTACTTCAAGTGTGTCTGCAAATGAAGATTCGTCACGCGATCTTAAAAGTCCATCGAACGCTCAGAAATATTTGTGCCATTGCGTTCTTAAAAGTTTGAGTGGGTACCGCTCTCGTAATCACGTTGTTTAGGAGCTAGATCGTAAAGCCTTATTAATATTCAAGTTTTTGCATGCTACGCATATCTGAAGACCAACATTAATCCTGTGTTCGAGCAAACTTGTTTTTGCTATCAAACGCTTATACTTTCCAAATATTTATGCCTATTTCATGCAGTTAAGATATACCATACCGACAAAATTCGCAGTTGCGAATTAGAGTTCGCGGCATCCTGTTGTTATGGCGATGAGGTGTCACGATGACACCTTCATATCGAATTATTCATGGAAAGGGATTCGTCTTGTTCAAGATTACTGTACTTACTCTTATTGTATTGTTGTGCTCAGCGAGCCTAAGCGTTTTTTTCTTCTACTAAAGTAGTTGATCTAACGAGAATCGAAAACCAAAGAAAATGAAAGCTAGTGTACTTGTATCACAGACCTTAAACTTTAGCTTATTAACCCGTCAGTACTAATATATGAGACAACTTGAGGACAGGCACGGAATTCGAATGGCTCTAACGGTTAGAGTGGTTTAAAATGTCCCCAGATGCAAATATGTTCCATTCGATAATTTCAAACAATAAGCCGTTTTATGCGGTTACATTTCTGATTAACATGGTAGAGCAAAATCATGAAAGAAACAAAACCAGCTGGTCGTATGCTTTATACTCGTGAATTATGTGTGCAAGTTATGTGGATTAGACATTTTGCTTACATAACAATGACGACAACGTACTGTTTGAAGATATGCTATGTTTAGGTAGATCAAATAGCCAATGCATTTAAATTTTCCTAATTTAAGGCCATAAATATCATGGCCGCATTGAGATTCAATAGAACGCTTAAACTGTGCATCACAAAATCTCGGATTGTCGAATTGTTTAGAGGAAAAATCCGTTCTAACATCTTCCTTTGTATTCTCTTTGATTTCAACCAGTAATAAAAAAAAATAAATATATTTGACGTTAAGTTTGATGTTACATAATAGCATATTTTATTTTTGTTTGACCACTACTGAATAGGAAAAAGAAGACGAGATGTTAGGAACAGCAAGTATCTTCGGTTCGGCGAAAGTTTCCCAGGAGGCAGACAATGTTATGATACTACAAAAATCGCCGCGTAATACTAAGTACATTCAGGTGACAAAAAATCGCTTCGACGGAGATGTGGGCACTTTCCCGCTCTATTTCGACAAACCGACGCTCAGTTTTTATAAGAAACTTCAATTACATCAGCATCAACAGGAACAACACTCAGGCGAGAACGGGGCTAAGGGGAATTAAAGTTCAACTGAGAAGATGAGAAATGGTTTTTGGTAGGGGCGCGTATAAGAAAAACAATCATTTAAAACCGATAGCTTGTAGAAACTTACAAGAAAATCTGGGACGAGATGTCACACTCATCCACACAGACACACAGACACACACACACACGCATCTGGTTTGTATATTCTGAACCTTTTACCTCTCTACCTATGTATAAAGCATAGTATTAATGAAAATCTTCACTAGCTTAGTTTTCAATAACGCTACTCTAGAATTAACGAGACGGGAGAGAGGAATACATGCACCTTCCCAGTGCATTACCGCTATTCTTTTGGTCAACTAAAGGGCTATGGTGTATATTTTTCTCGATACAATTATCTGAAAGTTGATCTTGTACACACCATGTGAAAGGGCGGTGCCTAAAATCAGATTTGGATACCTTTAGCCAATATCAAAATTTAATTTGTTATATAATAAATAGTGAATAAAGCCATATACTAGTCTCTATCGGTCTCACACGTTCATGAGGCACGAGTGGCTTTTTATAAAAAATAAAGAATGGCCATGTATTAACAGTGTCCAAAATAACTGGCCTAGAAGTTGTCAGCTTGTTAAACTAAGCTGAGTTGTTTTTGTTCCGTCTTACTAACGAAAATAAAGTAGAACAGTGATTTATACCGAACGAACTAAGAGTGTCAGTTTCGCTGCTACATTGACAAATATTCTTTTAAATAGTCAATTTTCACCGAATCGCAAATCTTACTTCGAAAGCATTGTTCCTGGTGATTTTTTTAATAGTCTGCTTCTTTCTTGACGGAACTGCCTACTCAATGAAACCGTTGTATAGTTTTGTACCTACATATTTTTTATCGTGACGTTCTTTTGACGGTACCTATATTGTCAAAAGATCTCTGATCGGCATCAGTCGATCAACGTGAACCATACCGATTCGCGTAATGCCATTTTTTCGGTAAAAATCAACCCAAATAATATATCGGGGTGAAAAAGCCAAGTTTGTATCTTAGCTTGACTTGAAGGCTGCTACATCAGAAATGACGCAAACGTATGTCTCGTGTTGCGTGTTTAGAGAGCGCGACAAAGCAGAGTGCTAATTTTCCTCAGGTCATTTCGCAGCGACATATTGAATTTTCACCACAGAATGGCTTCAATAAAATGACACAAACTATATAGGCTTAGATTGTGGTGAAGCTTTTCAAATAGTTTCTTCCCGGGAAAACTGGTGGCTTCGCATGTAGAGACCGACGGTTGGCGTGGCTGTTTTGTCGCTATGGAAAAGCGGTTATCAGTTTCGATTTATAGATACGGTGTGAGAGCCATAATGACTAACTTGAGTGACACTGTTAACAGATAGGAATATTTATTTACGAATAAAATAGCAGAATAATCCAGCGCGACAAATAACAGCAGCAGCAGTAGCAGCAGCAACAGCAACAACAACAACAACAACAACGTGTGCGTGTATTATTTTAGGTAAAGCAGAGAGGACGATGTAGACGTAGTATATCGCAATGGTGCCTTCCTTTTAGGATAAACAGAAGTTACAATTTAAAATGTGAAATGAACAAATGCGGAGTGCAATGTTTGTTGTCTAAGAAAAAAAGGAAGTAAAAATAGAAAATAATATTTAGGAAACGTATGCCGTGTTTTTAATAATGTTTTGATAGATAGATGCATAGAATATGACTAAAAATATACGTGACTGAAGGATTACAGCCTCAGTAATTATTTATTAAGAACTAGTATTTAAAATGGCAGAAAAATCTGCGTAAAGTGTGTAACCTTTCTTCTTACAGCTAATATTAGATTACTATTTTGGCCAATATATTTTACAATAACAATTTACAAGATTTAACAGAGATTTACTTTGGTGCTGTTACGCATTATTACTTCATTACGAGTCTCAAATGTTCCAGTATTGTCTATTTTCAAGCGTGGATCTCATTTTCAAAGTATCTCCACGAAAAAGTCCATTGGCGTAAGATTTGGGCAATCGGCTGAGTATTCTGTGAGATCTCTTCCTGGAACCTATCTGTTTAAAAATTCTTATGAAGATATAGTCTTAAATAACGATAATGGCGTGTGGGTGCTTCGACCTGTTTTCCGTTTCCACCAAAGTTCTTGCATGGTAACACAGATTCATGCAGTAAACTCAAGCAATTGACACCAATCACTGCACTAGTGAAAGAGAATGATCTACTTAATCTGCTTGAAATATCGAACCACATTAGCGCCTGGTGAATTTACATGGCTTTTTTTTGCCAAATATATATATTTACAGTTGTCCAGTAAGTGCAATGTGCCGATTAATTGTATCATACACTCTGATTGTAGCTTCGTCGCGCCAAACAATCCTACCCACAAATTGTTCCACATTTCTTCAAGTACCATTCGCAAAATTCCTTTCGGTCCGGACCATATTCATTGATAGGATGTACCATTGTGTAATATAAGTTTACAGCTGTTATGCCTTAAAATGCGATAGGTATTTCATTTACTAGTGGCAAGCTCACGACTCTCGGACGTGTCGTTTCAACTATCCAGTGTTCTTCCTTAGCTGATGAAACCCTTTGATGTTTCTAGTTTTTCTGCACGTCGTCCATGAACACCCCCAAACGGTTCCATCCGTTCCAAAGTTGTCGTTTATCCGATCGATTGCATATCGCGTAGGTGGATCTGCCTGGAACTCTCGCAGTATTGTCTTTGCGCTTCTACTGCGTTTTCATATCTCCAAAAATGTTCATTTCCTTACTCAAAAGCTATTTTCAGTTCACACATGATTTACAATTAATTTCACCCTGAAAAGAAAGAGTAACCAGAATGTTATACCGCGTTGAGCAGCGTATACATTTCTGGATACCATGTGTACGCGTACATATACATATATTCAATTTGTTTATAATAAGGCGAGTCACATTTGTAACGAAGCAGTAAGTAACCTAACCTAACCTTTTGCTGAAGCTGATAAGTTACTGTCGATCGGTTGTAGCACGTAGGTATTCCAGTCAATATTTGTGAGCAAATAATATACGAATCAGACATAAAGCTGAATGTTGAACATTTTAATATTTTTTTTGACTCATTTGAACGAGCAAATATATACGTATATACCTTAGTGAACTCAGCATCAGAGGAGATTCGTATTAAATTTGCCTACGTTTCCACAAATTAGCAATATCAAGTAACCGGTTGCCTTCTATTGACAATACGACTGTACCGCCTGCGGGCGCACAAAACCCAGTGGGTCTAGGCTTCCATGAATACCCTATACGGTCGAGTGCAGAATAACAAAATACGACACACATTAAGCGGATTTATTAATGGGTTGTTGGCACACAGAGACGCATGCATATTCGATCACGGTAACATTCACTGTGAACAATAGGCGTAAGAAGTTTGGCTATCGAAATTACAGAAAAAAAAAGCTTCGCGGCTGCGACTACAGTCGTTTGACCTTTTAGCTGCGGGATATAGAATCGTTGTAACTTCACTCGAGAGCGCAATTATTTTATTAAGAATTAAGTCGAATCATGCCTAGGTAAACTTTTTTCATGGCGAAACGCATGGGTTATTCCAGTATTTAATGCTTCAACTTGAGCTTGAACCTCAGCCTGGTAGAACCGTCGCGCAGACGTATATGGTCACTAAATGCTTTAATGCTTGTAGAATGCATGAAGAAATTCCTATATTTCAACCTTGTCTGGAGAAACCGGACTCCCAGCAGTGCTCAACGAAACCATTTAGTTATACTTTCGATAGTACCAGATATTTTAAGTTTGGTCTACCAAAGCGTATCTAATAGCGAAGTAAATGGAACTATAGTCGTAATCAGTCAAATTGTGTACCCTTCGACCGCAAGCTCAACCACTGTCAAATGCATGTATTTTTTTAAAGGGTTCGTCAACCAAAGAGACAGTACACCCGCCCAAGTTCTGTTCTATGAGACCTGCGTTGCACACGTGTACACTATTAGAGACCGTATTAGCTAACTGGTAAACACGCAAATCCAACACTTGAGCCATGTTTTTCCTGGATGCGCTTGAAATAGGATCGTTTTTCGTGGACAACCACCGTTCCGCTAACAGCCTGTAGTTTATGCATTCACCACTCACACTGAATTTTTTGCTGCACACGTTAACTTATCAAGGATAGTTACTTTTTGATACAAGACTTTGCAATTTGTAACAATCAGCTATTGGCTTTTGTCCAAGTAAACGTGCGTATAGCAACTAGAGCATTCTAATATCAAAATATTTTCCCGCACACCCTACATTAGAAGATACTTAACACACAGTAATCTTGTTTTCCCAGCTGTTTCCTTTTCAATTGACCATTGTTTCCGTTAGCACGTATTTTTCCTAACGAAGGAATGAACTTTTATGTCAGCTTCCTGTTCATATATTTACGCTTATTACTACAAGATATTTCTATTGGTACTTCTAGAAAAATGAGACGTGATAGTTTTGTATTCAAAACGAAGATCCTTGTACGTTGGTATTCGTAGTACACTAGAAGTTCGTCTAAGACCTACGTCAGATACATTATCACATAGACTAATCCAATGTTGAAACCTTCACTGAAAATACGTCTGCCCGAATAGTGCTAACTTTTACTTAACTGTTACTGCGGCCTTTCTTTTATGCGTGAATTGTCAACTCACTCATTAATTAATCAACCACTGACACTTTTCCATCGAAGTATGTATGTACCATTCTCTACCGAATATTGCCTTTTTTACTAAAGAAGCTCTTTACAATATGGACACAAGCAAAAAATATCGAGCAGATGGCCAATGACTGAATTGTCGAGTGCCACATTACCCGCGAATTAAGATCTCGTGCAGTTCTTCGGGCTTGATTTTCCCGTAAACGAGCTCAGGTTTGGTACTCGGTAACTGTATTGAGGTTCGTTCGAACTTCGCCGATCGCATACTCCATCTTGGTTACTGCTGCAGTCGCTGTTTGATTACCTGCCGCCTCATTGTTTAATAGCGGATCTTTGCCAAGCATAGAATGCATATATACGAGCTTGTGGCTGAACGTTGAAAATTCATTTGAGAAACATGCACTGTATACTCCAGTGCTTGGCGCCTTGAATACTATGGAGTTAAACTGTTTCTCTTTATCTTTGTAGAGCTCCAGATGGGTCGGGCCAGTGATTACAAGGTCGACGTCGCGCTTTCCACCGTAGAGCACCTGGAACTGAAACGTAATTTTTGTTCTTTCTAAAACCTCCTCGTAGAAACACTGCACCGAGCTGTCTGGTAGCTCGAACGCTAGCTCGACCGCAACACCGCTCCGAAGGAGATTGATACTAAGGACAAGCAGAAATGCACCCCACATTCTGAATGTAACTTACCGCGCTTAGTGCGTGGTTTATAAATTCGTATCGACTTGTATTTTTGAAACTAATGGCAATTACTACCAAAATCAGTCGACATCAGTTCGTATTGTTAACGGTGGACGCACAAACAAGCTGTTCCTTTGTACCTGCTAAGAACTTTAACGAACAGGTCCATAGGATCCTTCTTTATCAAACATTCCAATTGAACATTCGTGCCTAGGCAGTTTTTTCTCTATGATCGAGTGAGCAGTACAGAATTGGTCATGTAGATATATCATTTTGGCTACGCTTCCAATTTCGAATGTGAGATATCGCGCTGATGGAAGAATTGTCTAACCGATGCGTGAATTCTACAACTTAGTGAGGGTGCGTGTGAACAAAGAAACTTTTTCTTATTGTTATTCTATTCAGTCATACCTGCCGTCTAGTAGATGTCGAAGCAGCGACTTTTGGCTATTTAGGCGTTGCTGAGTTGATTAGTAAAGTTTTAGAATCGACTACTAAGGGAAAATATTATAAAGCTGTTTTGAGAAACAACAACGTAGGTCATGATTTTAGGTCATATATTAGAAGGTGTCTTATAAACAGTACAAGGATGCGCTACATCGGCTTTAGGATATTCGACGTATTATATAAGTGTATTGCCTGGTTTAATCGAATAGTTTCTAAGTTATTAAATATTTTCCGTGTGTTTTTAAGAGGTGTTCATTTTAAATTTAAGAGCGGGGCAACATTTTAACAAAACTATCGGAACTACTTTAAACTTTTTCAAAGAGTTCATCCATTACGATTACGGGGGAAAAAAAGCGCCAAATACTCCGTTCAACTGATACGACTGTGATAGAAAAAAAAACTCGCAACGCTCAACTTTTCCTTGAAAAATAGTAACTAAAAAAATTGTTGCATGGACCGCCACAATTCACTAGCGTCTGTCTGGTGAGTATGGATAACTTTTTCGCAGTTTTCCTTTATGATAAATATCAAAATCGAGACCAAGCATAGGCTCGTACAAGAATCCAAATAACCAGAAGTTTTTACATTTTTGGCTGCTTCGATCAGGTCTAAAATTCTACAGGTTGAAAAAGACTGTGCCTGTTAGTTGAATAAGCAAACATGTGTTTTTCGTGGAAACGCAGCTGGGGCACTTTTTTGGGTGGCATAATCTAATTTTTTTAATTGTATACTCTTTAATTCGTCCTCACTAAAATACTGGATTTTTTTTGCTAATGCGTTTATTGATAAATGCATTTGCATTTGACTATGTAGACAGCCAGAATTGTGTGACTGGGGGAGATTTCAGCGGACTAGCTATGACAAGATATGTGCGGGTAGAGTTGCGGTAAACTGTAATCACGTAAATTTTAACCATGTTTAGTTCTTCGAGACCTAGAAAAATAAATTCACTAAATAGAACGAACGAAGCCTTGCGAAAATAGTGAATTATTTCACAATGTTTTTTTATCGCTGTCTCTATGTCTCTGCTTTGATTTATGATTTGGTAACCACATTTGTTTGAAAACACTAACTATTGAATTAGTCACAGAAGCGCGCGATGTAATTCCAGCCACGAGTACAGCACATCTTCTAACATAAAAATTCTGAGAATTTGGCCAAATCTGGTCGAGTTTGGTGAGAGACACGTTAAACGCGCAAAGAAATTACAGGAAAAATGAACATTTAAATACCTGTTCAGGCTCGAGTTGAGCATGCAGAATCGGCTGCTGGACCCCTACCATCAAAAACACGCGTTTCGAATTTGCTCAATTTAAGGCACTCTTCAACCATTCGTCCTTAGTTTGCCTTTTAAGCAGGACCACGATCTATATGAACTGATGGCAAAGCTACAGGCAGCGAGAGAAGGCGTTTAATCTTCAACACTTCGCTATTTAACAGTTGCTGTACATACACTGCCAGTTTTATGAAGAATTTGAAATATCGCGATGATTGTAAGATAACTGTAACGCTTACAATTGCTTATCATAAATTTCCATAAGCAAAATATGATTTTTGTGCTGGCATTCTGAAATCGTATTTGAGACCAAACTGTACATGTAGCGTACAAAATCTCTATAGTTGACACAAGTCGGAAGATAGAGATCCGCCCACTAATATACTAAGTCTCGTTTAAGGATGGGAAATATGAGGCTGGGGCATTGGTTAATTGGACTCTTAAATAGCGGTAAAAAAGTTTTGTATAAAAAAAAATAAATTTTTGTTCTGTTCGAAAGAACGAGGCAAACGTCTTTCTTTCTGGTATGTCAAACCTTTAGGACTGCTTCAATCGATTGCTGTCTACTGGCTGTTATATTTATTGTTTGCCTAAATCTCAGAACATATAACGGGGGCAAGAATTATATACTCTGGTAAAAAAAAATATTGTTATTTTCGTAACGAGAAGAAAATTTACCAATTAGGTTACAATGGGCAAGCACTATCCAAGTCTTGTGCGTAAACACTGCTATCTTTTGAGCTATCGGGAGATTCACCGACGGATCGTTCTGTTTGTAATACGCGCCTTGAACTTAAGTATTATTCAGCGTCCTAATACAGATAGCAAGAACTTGAGGTAACCTTTACCTGAGCACATGAAAAGCTGACTCGCTCTTCTTGTTAAGACAACGACGGATGGATGGGACGTGAAGAAGGATGTCAAAAAAAGGTGCTATTAAATGCGTCCTTTAGTAACTAATAGATCTTAGGAAATGAATCGACTCTTAGCTGTAGCATCGTATTATCACTAACCAGTTACGACTTAGATTAAATAGGATTACATCATTCCTATCTTGAAATTTCCATTTTTAAATAAAGCACTTGTATCCTGATATACCAAAACCACAAAGTCTGCAGGATAACAGGTGTCCTTTCAGCACAATTACAGATTGCGCAGAAATTGAAACATAGGATATAATACAACAGTAGCATGTTAAAAAGTTGATAAGAAAACACAAAGCTTCAGAGAAGAAGTACTAACAACAGATATTTGGCAGCAACTGAGTGAGGCTATCAGTGCGTCACGTAACAGCTATAATGTATACGTATTTTCCAAGTGTAAATAACAGTCGCACTTGGTGTAATGCCAGGCTTCCGTAAATGAAGTTTCGTAGATAGATTGCATCGGCCTACAGATAAAATTCTGTTTAAAATTTGTCTTCAGCAGAGTGCATAGAGCCATTATATGAGCACTGTTTAATTAGTTTTCAATTATAACAATCCACAAAAATTATCACAGCATATAAATTGACTTGGCGCAGAATATAGCTATTAGCAAAGGCGCTGGCTCAAAATTTATGTTATTAGCTTCCATTAAGCCATCCAGCGCCTTATCGTATAAAGATATAAATATGATAAGGATTTTTTTTAGCTATATTTTTTATTTATAATAATGATAAAAAATCATAATTAACAAGTTTTGGCAAAATCATTACAGGCCCATCAGTGATATTGGCATCGCGGAGCACACTGGCTCGCCACTGGCAGCCTCATCTGCGCTCTAGATCCTTCAATGGGTAAGCAATAGGTTAGCAAGAATCGATACTAAGTTGCAAGTACATCGATACTCGCATGGAATATATAATATTGATGACATTTTGATGGTGTAGGGGGACTCGACGTGCTTTCTATAACAGTGTTATTTAAGTCCACCAATATGCCTAATGTTTTGCAGGTCAGCCGCAAATGACGTTATTAAGCCTTTTGAACAACTGATTATTTTTTTCTGCTTATTAAAACAACACCGTCACATAAATATGACCTTTAACAGCAGAGACAGAGGAAACGGGCCAATATGCATTTGCAATTAGGGAAAATTTAAGTTTACAGTAAGGTAAAAACAAACTTACGATCGAAGTAGAGATGAACTAAATAATTCGAGTTTTACGTCCCGCATCGCCGTTTGCTTCATACAGCTGGCGCCGAACGGAAATCCGCGTGTGTCTTACACTCAGTTCGCGTCTTCTTAATATTCTCTAATTTCGGTTATCCTTTATTTTTAGCAGTCCTAAGAAGAAGAAGCATAGCTTTATTATTCATATCTAAAGTGACAAATAGTTTATAATGAACTTTCCTAAAATCTGCGGGTCATACAACCTGGCAGGCTTTTCCCTAGTAGATCCTGAATGTTGAAAACGAGTCCTGCTGCTGCTTTTGATGGAGTATTTTTTAATTTGCTTCCTTAAAATGGAGCTGTTCTTGACCACATAAGTGCCAACTCCGTATCGTATTCGTCATTCCAAACCTCAGATTTCGTTCCGCACTAACAAAGGATGTAGCGTTTCTCAAAGTTGCTTGCCGTCCAGAAAAGGGCCAGTTGAAAAAATAGAATTAACACGGCTTTGATGCAAATGCCAGTTTTCTGCAGGATGTACTAGTTTGCTCCTTCGCGCCCTCTTTGGCGCCAAATATAATTATGTATTTGGAAAACAATCCAGTGCTCGTTTTCTTAATCCTTATATCATAGCCTTAGGTTAGAGCTAACCGCCAATAAGCATTCTACCAATCGGCTGGCTTGCTGTACGTTCAGGATCGAACCTGGACCACAATCTTTAATTTCTAAGACTAGCAGGCAAATGCGTTATCCAAAAAGCACTATTCAAAAGACTATTTTCCTGTCAGTGACCCATTGTTGAATGAATGCATCGATTAATCAACAGCACCATAGCTAATGGACTAGAGCGTCTTATTTAAAAAATGGCCCGGTGAATAACGTAATCGAAATGCTCGTCCTCCGCAGCTGGGTAATGAATTGTGCAGAACTACTTAAATAAACAGCGTAGCAAAATTGTCTGCTACACAAGCGTAACAGTAACAGCTGCTTCTGCGTTACTGCAAAACCGCGAAAACTTAAACGTCAAGTATTTCTTACGATACGGGACGAGTTTAGTTGCTGTATAGCCATCCATTCGGCATTACCTGCACTTTACAGCATTGAAGAGGCTGGTCACAAGCCATATTACATGCCCTATTCTGATTCAGCTGCTGCGGGACGGAACATAGCATTAAAATATTCGTGTCTAACTGCTATTTGATGAAATTGTAACACGCGTCCATGCCGTGTACGAGATTGGAACTCTGAAAGGCTCATTACTGTACATTATTCAATATGGTTTGGTATATACATATATGTGTATGCGTACGTAGATGGGGACAACCAGCTGAGGGAAGCATGAAGCCTGGACTAGTCGCACCCAGGATTTGGTTCCCTGGGTCTGACGATTTGTCCATTGACCTAGGCTTATGGCCTAGCCTCCATATGAGCCCATTTATTAACCTCGTTGGCTATTTGCCAGCAAGGAAATTACAGACACACCGTTTATGCACTGTCTTCCACAGGGAAGTCTTAGACCGAATGGACGCTGCCATTTCTCATTAGAGGGTGGTGCGTCAGGACGCCTTGGGATGCCCGATCTCCTGAAATCTGATTTATGTCTACTATAAATGGAATACTAAGTATTGACTCTGAGCAGTACTGATAACATTATAATGAAAAAAATGTTGAGGACCTAAGCGAATCCTAAGCTTTCAGGATGTACTGCTAGCCTGATTGGTGAGGGCCTTAACTTACACAACCTTGAGGTTAACTGCAATTTCTTCTCCATTTCTTTAGAAGAAACGCTCTGAAAGAGCGTTTTCTTTTTTACTGGTGAAATCATGCTAAATCAACTACAAAAATCATCATAACAGAATATGTAAAAGTTAGATAAGAAGGTAAAGAGCGTCTATCAATTTAAACAGTTATGTACGAAACGTAGGGCTTATATATCTTTGGTAAGGTGAACAAGCGCACAAGCTAAACGAGGTTACTAGCACAAATGGGGCCAAGCAAGAAGGGCAAGATTTTTTTTAAACTTCTTGGCTTAAATTCCCATTGGTTAATCACGATTAATTATATTATTATATTTAATGGGGATGTAACAAGGCATAGAAAGAATGTGTAGTCTCTTTGAAGCTAGTCCCTGCTTGCAATGTTGATATCCGACTTCAAACAAAAACTATGCATAATCAGACGGTTTCAACTATGGGTACTCAATACCGATTAAATTAACCGATTGAATCACACTTTCTACTATCTACCTACCAGTTTAGCTTTTGAAAAGGTTTTTTTATCAAGATAGTGCTTGGCTTGTCTTCGATGGTCTCAAGGTGCCTGACTTCGGTGGTAATGTGGTATTCTTCGACGTGACCAGATCTATCAGTTGTTCCTATGCAGTTTCTCAAAGGCGTTGTCTGATCTACATTAACCCTCCTTTGACGGGGAATCAAAACCCTTTGTATATATTTTAGCACTTTTTCTAATCTAGCCATAATACTAGTTAAAATTAGAAAGTACTGTGTCCCCGATGACCTAGTGATACCTGTCTCTTCACTGCATTTGATGCCCAATTCTCCTTAAAACTTTATTTCTGGCAGTTCTTTCCACTTTATTATAGTTCCCTGCTATTTTGTTTATCTTTATCGACTACTCGCTACTTTGTTTTAACGATGTTGCTCTACCTCTCAGTCTCCCCTTACAAGGTAATTAATTACTTTCTGCAACTTCGATTTGTTACTTCCGGCCTGCTCTGCCAGACGTATCCGTTCTACCTCTACTCTACACCACGAGAGGTTTCGTGGGCTGTTAGAAGAAATGCTAATCTTAATTTATCTAATCCTCGTTGTTCGCCACTGCACAATCGTGTGGGGCCAAGCCATGGTTGTAAAACTAACCAGCGCTAAGTCCTACAAAACGTGCGATTTTCATAATCCCCCGTGCCTTCCCAGCGTCTCCTTACCGTCAAGGTCTCCGCACGCTTGCCAATATTTCCCAAATCCATAATCTCGACCTCTTCCTTTTAGCTTACTAACCAATTGATCTAAAACCTCTTGGCCATGATACTAGCGTTATTGTTGCTATTGTCATTACTGCTACTGCTATTGTTAGTTGTTTTCCTTTACCCTACTTCTTCATATATTCTTCCATTATTTCAACTGCTCATCTGCAAGTTACGAAAAGCCACTCAATGCTGAATATCTTCGTCTTCTATTTTTCGATTCAGAGAAAAAGGTTGAATTTCAGATGACGGTATCCCATGCGGAGACATTTATAGCAGTTTTATAGTTTGTACTTTTCGTTGTCGAAATAGCACAACGATAATGATGCTCGTGGCATTTTTTATTTACTGCTTTTATTGGCAACAATAGAGTTCTTATACATATGCTCACAGAACTGTGCTGCCGCTGTAGTGCAGAATTGTTGATCAATCGTTTTTCTCTCTACTTGCCATACAGCAGAAGAAACAGTAGAGTATGTGTAGAGGAATCCCTATAAGTAATCTGCCTATTCAGTATTCAGTTAAAATGGCCTTTGCGCATAAACGTTTTTTATTATAACTTGCGCTCTTTCTCCTTCGGTTTCTATTTTCATTTGGGATCAGACGCCTCACGGAGGTGGCTCCTCCGGCACCGATGGTGTGGCCTTCCCCCCTCGATAGGCCATCTCCAGTCATCAGTTCAGGGCCCGAGCAAAGAGAAAACGCAGGTGGATCGCAGTCGAGTTCGCCGTGTGCTGGTGAATGCAACGGAGACGACGAAAATGGATTGAAGCACCAGCCGGCAATGTCGAAGGCAACTCTCGCTAAAATGGCCCGCTTACGTCGAGAGCGACAACAGAAAGTTAGAAAGTAAGTAGAAGGAAGTTTTTGACTTATATCTGCTTCAGTTTTGGTTATGACCAAGCAACGAGCAGTGAACATGTTGAATGTCTGCTAATTAGTTTCAAAATGAAATGAGATAGCGTAATTGATACTTAGTAATCAACAGAATAATGTACGCAAAAATATTTCCTTATTAAATTATTTATATAGCCAGTATCTAAATAAAAGCTCTCTTCATTCACGCAGGTTGTGCGAGCTATGTATCGTTGGCGGGACTTGAAAGGGCAGTCCCATGGTCTTTTGTCTCAACCGGAGGCGTCTGGCCCTCTAAGCCGCTGATTTTCCAATACATCGTAGATTAATGAAATAGACATACACTCGTTTTGTGAAATTTAATTACATTGTTTAATACGTTAAAGACTATATTTGAGTGAATGAGCTAAAGCCAGTACTATTTTCCAGCGGAAATTAGAGAGATTCGTTCCAAAGATCTCGAAAAGTACGAAATGAGAGCCTTTGAATATTGAGGGGTGCTTTAAACTGGTCCGTATTGTTGAATTGGTAATGGTAATTTCCATAAATGTAGCCCTGAGGATTTGTCTAATTCAGTTGTCCTATTTGCAGCGCGGCATCAGTTCCAAACCTGGTAGCGCACCAAAGAGTTCTGGCAGGGATAAAAAAATCCCTGAAGCAGGTACAACAAAAGGAGAGTTGGACTCTACAGGTGGAGGCAATGCAACAGCTCGGCAGGGCCGCGGGAGCTCTCGATCAACACTTGCTAGCATTAGTAGTTAGGAGTCTTTTACAGGTAAGCCCTTTTTCTATGATATATTTTACATGAAATTCCGTACATCATAATTATGGAAAATCTGTCTTATCAAACCATTGCCCGTCATAGTAAAGATGCCAAAACGTAATGCAATACAACCGCTAACTGTTCAATGTACCTGCAATACTTATTATCTAGGATTTGATCTGATTTAATTATTAAGCCTTGTTTATGTATAACTGGAATATTTAGAAATATTAAACCATTGGTAGGGCAAGATGTATAGTCATTCAGACACATTCAACAAATTCTTCAAACATTTAGAAAACTAAATATTATTAAGACCACATCTTGTGTCAGTTTTATTTAGTCCACATCAATTCTAAGTTGGGAAATGCTTCCTAAATCCTGTTCATCGCATAGACAGCGAAAGTTGGCTGC
The DNA here is from genome assembly GCF_002443255.2 of Varroa destructor. Classification (NCBI taxonomy): domain Eukaryota; kingdom Metazoa; phylum Arthropoda; class Arachnida; order Mesostigmata; family Varroidae; genus Varroa; species Varroa destructor. Next base: position 8,093,290 of record NW_019211458.1, read on the forward strand.
TTCTGCGTATTCGTAAACCTTGGGGCGGCAGTTTTTGAAATTGATAGGTAACCCCATTGCTGAATGAAGTATCGAAACATCCCGGTTTATCCATATGTAATCATCGGTCACGCCTCACAACTTACCCTTCGGAGAAAATAGCGTTGACGCTAAGTAAATAAGGTTACAATAATGTGCATGAAAGATAAGTTAGTGAAATATATTGAATACTCCACAATGAATATTCGAAGATGTTTAGAGTTTCTTACTAAAATTGTTAGTATATCATATGAATGTTGAGTAACAGCCCTGTACGTTGAACATGATCATAAGGGCGTGATAGAAATGTATGTCTTCAGTGCAAGACAATTGAAGTTTCTTATTAATCTCTCATTGAATACAAAAGCAGAGGTGGCACTGTCTTTGTACATTGGCTGAGAGATGTTTTTGTTCCGGTTTTTAAACACGCGTGGTTTATGGTACAATATGGAGCCATTAAAATGGATTCTGAACCGGTAAAGTGTAACTATAGGCTGGCAAAAATTAGCGCCTTCGGTGTCTTTCAGTCTGTCCTTGATTGACATTAAAAAGCTACCGAAATAATATCGGCCAGGCCTACTCTATAATTGAGAGTATGTGTTACCGATAAATGATCTGATACTGAGTTTAAAAATGGTATTTTCAACGCACTGTTTTTATCTTTCAAATTCGTCGGTCGCCTGGAGCCTCTTTGGAAAGGAATCATTTGCAGCCGTCACCTACATTTTTAGCTGTACACTTCTCACCGTTCCACTGGACCAAATATCCTAGCCTGACTCCATAACCTTTTAACACTGCAAAAATACGCAGATCTAAAATATGCTGCTTGTCGCCACTCTTTGATATTGCTCTTCTGGACCCGAAATGGTCAAGTCTTGTAGTCTGAATAAACGACGAAAAAGAGTCGGGCCGACGAAGGAGACTCTCAACGATACACTATGCCTGATCGTGGCCATATATGCTCAAAAAAGACATAATATAGCGATATTAGAAGACAAGAGATCGACATTAGTTACGTGCCAGCTTAATGTATGCGATGCATGAGTAATAACATTTCAACGACACGTTGCGCCGTTTTCGTCATACTGGATCTATTTGTGCTTATAAATATTACATTACGCTCCCTTTTCTTGCTTCATCTATTTGTTTTCTAAAATTCCCGCAACCTCCTTTAATGTCATTATTAGGTGCCTGTATAAGTATAAACGTTTCGTGTTCGAGAAGTTTTAGTTCCTATAAAAACGACACATTTCATGTTCAAATTAAAAGGTCCTAATCGACTACAGTTCCACATAAAATTTCTGTGCACTACAAGGTACACTGTTAATAGAATTAAATAAATTATGTCTAGGCGAAGTTCTAGGCGTTTGGGGTGGATATTCTGATACAAAGTTAATACCCTGCGCCTATGCAGGACGGTAGACAGTGAAAAACTTATTTTTGCTTTCATAACTAATAGTATATGTATAATATTAAATTCGACTGTTGTCTCCATAATAGTACCATAAGGGAACAAGTTATGATCCCAGTTAGATACGTGTTGAGCAAACGGTTCGGTAGAACAGAAAATTTTCCTCTGAAATCCAACTAAAACTTACAGTTGCAATTGAATTCATTGGCGGTCATAATTTTGATCGACAATCGTATTTACACCTCAATCATGCGAAATACTCTCGTATGATTGAGGTGTAACAATGCCTGATACAGCATTGAAAAAGCTTCAACAGCTTCAACAAAAGTACAACAGCTTATGCGATCGCGTATTAATTGATGCGCAACGGGGGTCTGACCCCCCTAGTTGCCTATCCCAAGTTAGAGCTCATATTTGACTTGAGACAAGCATTCTCTTGGCGCCACGTCGAGCGAACGATTTTGCAAGAGGCTCTTTTGTGTTAAGGAGCAAAGCAGCGCCAACTTCGACTATAATCAGACCGACTGTTGGCGAACTTTAGCTGAAGTCTTACTATAGATGTCCTTAGTTATTAGCGAGTCGATACAATAAGACGGAAACGCGTATTAGAAGGACCGACGTTACGGTCCTCATGGTCCTCTCCGACATCCACAGAACTCCTCACACAAACGAATCCACCTACTATCATCAGGTTCGACGTGACTTCAAAAGAATCACATCTACGTAATAAATCACATTGGTTTAAAATAAAATAGGCGCTTTGCTAAGTTTCTATGGCTTGACAGAATCAAGAAATTCAATAGGCAACAACAATGCAGGGATACGTACAACAATGGCTCAGACGATAGAACAGCTAGAAACTGTATCAGCTAATAAGGGTGTAATTTATGGCCTGCATGTTATGTATATAT